>NC_064575.1:78319162-78622192 GCF_937001465.1 Orcinus orca
ATTCCATTCTGTATACGTACTACATCTTCTTTATCCGTTCGTCTGTTGATGGGCATTTAGATTACTTCCATGACCTGGCTATTGTAAATAGTGCAAAAGCTTTTAAGTTTCATTAGGTTCCATTTGTTTATTTTTGTTTTTATTTCCATTACTCTAGGAGGTGGGTCAAAAAAGATCTTGCTGTGATTTATGTCGAAGAGTGTTCTTATGTTTTCCTCTAAGAGTTTTATAGTGTCCGGTGTTACATTTAAGTCTTTGATTCATTTTGAGTTTATTTTTGTGTATGGTGTTAGGGAGTGTTCCAACTTCATTCTTTTACATGTAGCTGTCCAGTTTTCCCAGCACCACTTATTAAAGGGGCTGTCTTTTCTCCTTTGTAAACTCTTGCCTCCTTTATCAAAGATAAGGTGACCATATGTGCATGGGTTTAACTCTGGGTTTTCTATCCTGTTCCATTGATCTATATTTCTGTTTTTGTGCCAGTGCCATATTGTCTTGATTACTGTAGCTTTGTAGTATAGTCTGAAGTCAGGGAGTCTGATTCCTCCAGCTCTGTTTTTTCTCTTAAGACTGCTTTGGCTATTCAGGGTCTTTTGTGTCTCCATACAAATTTTAAGATTTTTTTGTTCTAGTTCTGTAAAAAATGCCACTGGTAATTTGATAGGGATTGCACTGAATCTGTAGATTGCCTTGGGTAGTATAGTCATTTTCACAATATTGATTCTTCTAATCCAAGAACATGGTATATCTCTCCAACTGTTGGTATCATCTTTAATTTCTTTCATCAGTGTCTTATAGTTTTCTGCATACAGGTCTTTTGTCTCCCTAGGTAGGTTTATTCCTAGGTGTTTTATTCTTTTTGCTGCAATGGTAAATGGGAGTGTTTCCTTAATTTCTCTTTCAGATTTTTCATCATTAGTGTATAGGCATGCAAGAGATTTCTGTGCATCAATTTTGTAGCCTGCAACTTTTCCAAATTTGTTGATTAGCTCTAGTAGTTTTCTGGTAGCATCTTTAGGATTCTCTATGTATAGTATCATGTCATCTGCAAACAGTGACAGTTTTACTTCTTCTTTTCCAATTTATATTTCTTTTTCTTCTCTGATTGCCATGGCTAGGACTTCCAAAACTATGTTGAATAATAATGGTGAGAGTGGATATCCTTGTCTTGTTCCTGATGTTAGTGGAAATGCTTTCAGTTTTTCACCATTGAGAATGATGTTTGCTGTGGGTTTGTCGTATATGGCCTGTATTATGTTGAAGTAGGTTCCCTCTATGCCCACTTTTGGGAGAGCTTTTCAATGGGTGTTGAATTTTGTCAAAAGATTTTTCTGCATCTATTGAGATCATCATATGGTTTTTATTCTTCAATTTGTTTGTATGGTGTATCACATTGATTGATTTGCATATACTGAAGAATCCTTGCATCTCTGGGATAAATCCCACTTGATCATGGTGTATGATCCTTTTAATGTGTTGTTGGATTGTGTTTGCTCGTATTTTGTTGAGGATTTTTGCATCTATATTCACCAGTGATATTGGTCTGTAATTTTCTTTTTTTGTAGTATCTTTGTCTGGTTTTGGTATCAGGGTGATGGTGGCCTCATAGAATGAGTTTGGGAGTTTTCCTTCCTCTGCAGTTTTTTGGAAGAGTTTGAGAAGGATGGGTGTTAGCTCTTCTCTAAATGTTTGATAGAATTCACCTGTGAGGCCAACTGGTCCTGGACTTTTGTTTGTTGGAAGATTTTTAATCAGTTTAATGAAAGTTTCAATTTCATTACTTGGTGATTGGTCTGGTCATATCTTTTGTTTCTTCCTGGTTCAGTCTTGGAAGGTTATACCTTTCTAAGAATTTGTCCATTTCTTCCAGGTTGTCCATTTTATTGGCATAGAGTTGCTTGTAGTAGTCTCTTAGGATGCTTTGTATTTCTGCCATCTCTGTTTTAACTTCTCCTTCATTTCTAATTTTATTGATTTGAGCCCTCTCCCTCTTTTTCTTGATGAGTCTGGCTAATGGTTTATCTATTTTGTTTATCTTCTCAAAGGACCAGGTTTTAGTTTTATTGATCTTTGCTATTGTTTTCTTTGTTTTTATGTCATTTACTTCTGCTCTGATCTTTATGATTTCTTTCCTTCTGATAAGTTTGGGTTCTGTTTGTTCTTTCTCTCGTTCCTCTAGGTGTAAGGTTAGATTGTTTATTTGAGATTTTTCTTGTTTCTTGCGGAAGGCTTGTATTGCTATAAACTTCCCTCTTAGAACTGCTTTTTATGCATCCCATAGGTTTTGGATTGTTGTGTTTTCATTGTCATTTGTCTCTAGGTATTTTTTGATTTCCTCTTTGATTTCTTCAGTGATCTCTTGGTTCTTTAGTAACGTATTGTTTAGCCTCCCTGTGTTTGTGTTTTTTACGTTTTTTTCCTTGTAATTGATTTCTAATCTCATAGTGTTGTGGTCAGAAAAGATGCTTGATATGATTTCAGTTTCCTTAAATTTACTGCGGCTTGATTTGTGACCCAAGATGTGATCTATCCTGGAGAATATTCCATGTGCACTTGGGAAGAAAGTGTAATCTGCTGTTTTTGGATGGAATGTCCTATGAATATCACTTAAATCTATATGGTCTCTTGTGTCATTTAAAGCTTGTGTTTCCTTGTTAATTTTCTGTTTGGATGATCTCTCCATTGGTGTAAGTGAGGTGTTAAAGTCCCCCACTATTATTGTGTTACTGTTGGTTTCCTCTTTTAGAGCTGTTAGCAATTGCCTTATGTATTGAGGTGTCCTATGCTGGGTGCATATATATTTATAATTGTTATATCTTCTTGGATTGATCCCTTGGTCATTATATAGTGTCCTTCCTTGTCTCTTGTAACATTCTTTTTTTTTTTTTTTTTTTGTGGTATGCGGGCCTCTCACTGTTGTGGAGCACAGGCTCTGGACACGCAGGATCAGCGGCCATGGCTCACGGGCCCAGAGGCTCCACGGCATGTGGGATCTTCCCAGACCGGAGCACGAACCCGTGTCTCCTGCATTGGCAGGCGGACTCTCAACCACTGCGCCACCACGGAAGCCCCCAACGTTCTTTATTTTAAAGTCTGTTTTATCTGATATGAGTATTGCTACTGCAGCTTTCATTTCGCCATTGAATCGGAGTGAGATCCTTGCTGGGTAGAGTAATCTTGGTTGTAGGTTCTTCCCTTTCATCACTTTAAGTATATCATGCCACTCCCTCTGGCTTGTAGAGTTTCTGCTGAGGAGAAATTAGCTGTTAACCTTATGGGAGTTCCCTTGTATGTTATTTGTCGTTTTTCCCTTGCTGCTTTTAATAATTTTTCTTTGTCTTTAATTTTTGCCAATTTGATTACTATGTGTCTCGGCGTGTTTCTCCTTGGGTTTATCCTGTATGGGACTTGCTGCGCTTCCTGGACTTGGGTGGCTATTTCCTTTCCCATGTTAGGGACGTTTTCGACTATAATCTCTTCAGATATTTTCTTGGGTCCTTTCTCTCTCTCTTCTCCTTCTGGGACCCCTATAATGCGAATGTTGTTGCATTTAATGTTGTCCTAGAGGTCTCTTAGGCTGTCTTCATTTCTTTTCATTCTGTTTTCTTTATTCTGTTCCACAGCAGTGAATTCCACCATTCTGTCTTCCAGTTCACTTATCCGTTCTTCTGCCTCAGTTATTCTGCTATTGATTCCTTCTAGTGTATTTTTCATTTCAGTATTGTATTGTTCATCTGTATTTGTTTGTTCTTTAATTCTTCTAGATCTTTGTTAAACATTTCTTGCATCTTTTCGACCTTTGCCTCCATTCTTTTTCCGAGGTCCTGGATCATCTTCACTATCATTATTCTGAATTCTTTTTCTGGAAGCTTGCCTATCTCCATTTCATTTAGTTGTTTTTCTGGGGTTTTATCTTCTTCCTTCATCTGGTACATAGCCCTCTGCCTTTTCATCTTGTCTATCTTTCTGTGAAGGTGTCAAGGTTTGAACTTTAAACATTCATCTCATTTTAGTGTAAAGTGTTTTGTTTACCAAGAAGTTAAGTAGACTTCCTTATTACCTGCAAAGCAAGTTAATTTAGAAGGGAAGTATCAAAGCATATGAGTCCTTGTTAAATAATAGTTTCCATTGCTGGTCTTTTCTGTACCTTCCACAATACCTTGTATAGTACTTTCCACATAATTGGTATTCATTAATATTTGTTTTGCAGCTGAGTTGGAATGTCATGTGCATTTAGAGTTAGAAGGAATCTTAGATTACTTAATCTAACCTCTAGTTTGAATCTGGACAGCAACTGACAGATGATCCTGTTTGGAAGCTCTCAGAGAGTTCTCAGTTATTTTGACTACTTTTATCGAAGTTCTATTCTTTGAGGGCATTACAGACTAGTCCTTTTTTTACATGATGTCTTTTAAGTATTTGGGTAGTACCTGATATTTTGACATTTACTACATGATACGTTCTGTGCTAAACATTTCTTCAAACTCAAAGAATGAAAATTTTTGTTAAGCATTATGAATTGCATTTGGTAGCCTTCAAATCTACCATACCACAGTCTATCTACAGTTAGTCAAATCCAACAGCAATTCATTTTTTTTTTTTGGTACGTGGGCCTCTCACTGTTGTGACCTCTCCCGTTGTGGAGCACAGGCTGTGGATGCGCAGGCCCAGCGGCCACGGCCCACGGGCCCAGCCGCTCCGCGGCACGTGGGACCCTCCCGGAGGACCGGGGCACAAACCCGCATCCCCTGCATCGGCAGGCGGACTCTCAACCATTGTGCCACCAGGGAAGCCCCAATCTTTATTTTAGTAGAACTTTTATTTTGCGATTATCTCATTCTAATCAATTATTTTATCCTTCATCATTTACTAAAAATTATAGAACATCATCTAGTTCTGTATTTCAGATAGGAGACTTGTATCTTACTAAAAACTGATTAAAATAGTAATGAAATACATTACTAGATCCTTTTAAGGGATATTTCATATTATCCATCATTTTATTTTTAATAAGAGCCTATAATCATTGTAAACTATGTGATTAGTCTCTTTATTTTTTCCCACATCAAGTGTAGAGTCTGTAAAACAGTGACTTTCATTCTGGATATTTTGAAACTGCCACTGCTTTGATTTAGTTTGGGTTAAAATATTTAACATATCTTGAAATTTTAATTTATATTACTGTAAAGTCTGAGATTTTCAGTTTACTTGTTTTTAAAAATGCTCTTAATTTCTTTTTCTGCTGTTTCCTCATTCTTGGAGTCTTTCTTATTTATTTATTTATTTTTGGAGTTCTTATTTTATCTATGTAATTGGTACTTTTATAGAAGGTATAGGATTTGGAAAACTCTCCTTTGTTTTCTCTAACACTATTCTTTTTGTAGTTTTCTTCCTATTTCTTTAAATATCTTCCCTTTCACTTCCTTCTCTGCCAGTCATTATTTAAATGTTTGCTTTCGCCAGGATTCTCTCCCCAATTACATCCTATTTTTCTTTGACGACCTTAGCTACTCAAACTAGTTGCTTTTGCTATCATTTATATGCTTTTGGTTCTTAAATTTATATTTCTAGTCTAGATCACTTGCCTACTACAGGATGTCCCACTTTCAGGTTTGTAACCTCAAGTTTAACCTGTGCAAAAGAAAATTTATTCTCTTTTTGATACTTCCTCCTACCCCCAAATTTGTCTTCCTCTGTTCCTTATTGGACACCACCATCCAACCACTTGTCCAAACTACCCTGTCTGTTCCTTTTGACTCCTCCCTCTTTGTACCTTCTAAGTTCAGTTGGTCTCCAAGTCGGCTTCCTACAAGTTTGTCTAGCCATTTCTCTCATATTGCAGAACTTTATGTTTGTTTGCAAATTAAAACTACACTCTTGTTCTTAACATGTGGCTCTCTCCACCTAGAATGATAGTCCTCCCCTCTTTGCTGAATTCCTACTTCTTCTTCAAGACTTAGTTTAGTTATTACTTCTTGCAGGAAGGTTAGGGCTGCACTACTGTTCTCCTATAGCAGTCTCTTCTGTCATAGCTGTTGTCACATAGAGTTATAATTCTCTTTGTATGTGGTTATCTTCTCTTATCAGACTATGAGCTCCTGAAGGCCAGGGACTGCGACCTGTATTTGTCTTCCCTGCATTTAAATTTATTTATTTATTTATTTTTGGCTGTGTTGGGTCTTCGTTTCTGTGCAAGGGCTTTCTCTAGTTGCGGCAAGCAGGGGCCACTCTTCATCGCGGTGCGTGGGCCTCTCACTATCGCGGCCTCTCTTGGGAGCACAGGCTCCAGACGCGCAGGCTCAGTAGTTGTGGCTCACGGGCCTAGCTGCTCCATGGCATGTGGGATCTTCCCAGACCAGGGCTCGAACCTGTGTCCACTGCATTGGCAGGCAGATTCTCAACCACTGCGCCACCAGGGAAGCCCTGTCTTCCCTGCATTTAGCCTAGTGCCTGGGGCATGGCAGGTCTCATGAAAACCTTGCTAAAAGAATTAATGTGATTGTGTATGTGTTTTTTCCAATTAGATATATCTGTTGATTTTAAGACTGTAGCAGTTGCACCCTTGTTCCCCTCTGAATTTGGAACCAATTGAGAGAAATATAAATATCAGACTGATAAAAGTCAAAATATGAGCTTTATTACTAGTAAAGCTGGGTCAGAAAATATGGTTTGACTTTTGTCTATCATCAGGCTTCCCACTTACTTTCCAGCCAAATCTAGACTTTCCAGCGATGTGTCTAAGGGACATTCCAGGTTGGCAGAGCAAATGCACTTACCAGCCTTCTGCAAGGAGGACACTCGAGTTAGACTTCTGGGTAACCCCTAGTGGCCACGTAGAGACAGCCTTCCAGGACCAAATATACTGATCACGTAGAGGCAGAAAGAGTGACTTGTAGAATGCAGATTTGAAAGAGAAACCTTTGAGAGTGCACTGTTCATTTATTCAACAAACACATATGCGCTCTCTCTATGTGCTGGGCATTGCATAAGTGCTAAGGATACATATCCGGAGCTTATGTTTCAAGGCACGCTCAGTTCCTTTGTCCAGACTCACCAGTAAAATAAGTCACCCTTCCTCCTTATAATAGAAATTTTCCCTAGGAAAGGTAGGTTGGGAGAATAGAAAATTTTTCCAAACTGTATAGCTCATTCTTTAGCTATTGCATGTAAAATAAATTCCAAGGACTGATAATTTTAAGGATAAAGTGGCATGAAATACAGAGAAGCATACCAGAGAAGCCTTTTAGGAAAAGGGGAAATTTCAAAGCTGTGGTCATATTTTAGAAAATCATGTGTGACGTCTGACCATGCTAATTTGTTTTCCTTTGCTCCAGTACTTGATTTAGGATTTTAAAGGCCATTTAGTGCCTCGCCCTGATTTACCTCCAGCATGGGTCTGCCAAGTATTCACGTAACGTAAGTTGCTTAGAAAATCTAGTCCACAGGGAGGTATGGTGGTGGCATCTCACAGTGATGGGGAAGTTCTAGAGACCTCAGCCACGAATACCAGTGCACTGTTGGCAGTGAAGTTGTATCAGGTCAGTATCTTCTGTGACGTTGTTTCCAAATGCCCTAGCATTTATCATCTCTGTCATTCATTTGGTCTCATAAATGGTGCTTTATATGATTCATTTATTATAATGTATTAGATGAACTTAAGATGCCGCCGGTATTATAATTTTTTATCCATTGTGTAAATTAGGTAGTAAGTACAATGTCCTGCGTACCTCAAGTACACAATAAGAAAAAATCATATATGTAGTTCTTTAAATCATTATGCAAGGGGAGTGGTTCTTGAGAACTTGAATGGTCATAGTAGGAAGCGGGGGTTATTTCTAGAAATAGGAATTCTGGTATCCCATCTCTAGAGACTGACTCAGAAGGTCCTGGCTGGGACCAGGGAGTATTCAGTTAAAAACATATATTCCAGTAGACTCTTTTTCAGATGCCTCATAGAACCCTAAGGAAAGCATTGTACAATGGAAACACAGTTTACTTAGGTAGGATTTCTTATGAGGTAACCTTTTATCAAAAGAGAGTAATAAACACATTCACATCATAAAAGCAGAAGAGTTGAGAGTGTTGTTTTAGTTAGGGAAGTTGAGGGTGTTCTAACTGTTCCCTAGAGATAACGTTTGTGTTAAGAGTGTGGTAGAAAAATCAGCATAATTTGATATATATAATTCTACCTGGAGATTGAGGGTGAATTTGGTTACTTGCCATTATGGTTTTGTTTGCATCTGCCTTTTCTTTTTAGTAAAGGAATACTCATCTTGTTTTCTGTAGTATTGATTTCTTACAATTTTGTTAGTATTTTTTGTTGTTGTTGCTTGATATTAAAAAAAAAATTTTAACATCCTTATTGGAGTATAATTGTTTTACAATGGTGTGTTAGTTTCCTCTGTATAACAAAGTGAATCAGCTATACATATACACATATCCCCATATCCCCTCCCTCTTCCATCTCCCTCCCACCCTCCCTATCCCACCCCTCTAGGTGGTCACAAAACACCGAGTGATCTCCCTGTGCTATGCGGCTGCTTCCCACTAGCTCTCTATTTTTCATTTGGTAGTGTGTATATGTCCATGCCACTCTCTCACTTCATCCCAGCTTACCCTTCCCCATCCCTGTGTCCTCAAGTCCATTTTGTACGTCTGCATCTTTATTCCTGTCCTGCCCCGAGGAAGAGAAAAACAGATACCGTATGCTAACACATATATGGAATCTAAAAAATAATGAAAAACAAAAAACAGTTTTGTTATATTTTGAAGGTCTTCATGTTAGGAACCAGTTTTGTGACTTATTCACACATCCCATCACAGTCCCTAGTTTCGTACCTTGACTGTAGTAGGCATTTGATAGAACATTAATTACAGATGTGCAGGGAATTTACCAGTTAATAACAAAAATTATTACATCATTTGATATATTATGACTGTAGTTATTATATACCAGAAAAATTAAAGCCAGGTAAACTCTTAAGTTATTATTTTTTTAACCAATGTTCTATGTTTCTTTTTTTTTTTTTCTTACCTTTTTCTTTATCTTCCTTGGCTGGATTGTTGTTGCTTTTCCTCATTTTGTAGCTATAACTGAAAACTTGTCTACTTTGTTTGATGCCTTTAGACATGTCCCAATACTCCGTCTAAGAGAATAAGGATAATCCTAGGTCCTAGGTTGCCTGTGACTGCCAAGATTTATATCACTGGTCCTGGCATAATTATTAATAGCATCCTCAAGTCACTCTAGAGATGCTAAATTACTAAGCATCCCTGGGCCTCACAACCATCTGAATCAGTGATTTGCAAATGGAGTTCTTGCCTTTACTTATCCATAGAGGTCCTTCTGAGGCTCTGTAAGTTTGTCTTTGCTGTGTTAATGTTAGTGGCTCTTTCTGTATTTTGATTTCTAATGTGAGGATTCCTAGACCCTGAAGTTTTGTTGTCCTCTAACAAGTAGCACTAAGAGCATCTTTATTTTTATTGAGAATTTTTGTGTTTTTTAAATGTGGAATTTTTAACTTATTTTAATCTTATTTTTGAACTATACAATAGAAGGTTTTGGCTGTCTCAAGAAAATTTTGCCCTTTCAAAATGGATTCTAAATGGGTGACAGAGAATTCTTGGGCCATTAGCTTATGTCTAGGCATTGATATAAGAAAAACAATGTTCAAGAACACATAAAAAAACAATATTCCATGGTGTTCCATGAACATTTGTTCATGTTAAGGGTTCTTTACAAGAAGTTCTAACTAAAGGGAAAGTTGTAAGTTCAGTTTCTTTTGTTCTTTTCCATAGTAAAGGAGTTTAGATATACACTGATCTCAGTTTTTGTTTATCTTTGAAGAACACATTTCCTTCTTAATGTAGGATACTCCTGTACTCTTTGGCTAGCTTTGTCATATTACATATTTACCAAGATTTGCTCTGAGAAGTGGAAAGTAAGTTTTTGTACAAAGCTCCAAAGATTGGTTTGTTGAAATATACTACAGAGATGGAAACTGTCGGAGCCCTCAGTTACTTTGCCAACTGTTTCCCTAGCTGGGTGTTAAATCTCCTTTTGAAGATAAAGGGTTTTTTGTCAGCTAGAGTTTTTGGTAGACTGTGTTCTAAATAGGACTCTTAAAACGCATTTGTGCTTTAGTACTTTACCTTCTCAGTTACGCTATAAATTTTACATGCTCTGATTTGCCTTATGCCCTTCTTCCTCTATCTTAATCATAATCCTGAAATTTGTCTTTGACCATTACATAATTCTCTCTTCCCCCCAAACATATTAATTGTGCAAAATAATTATCAATATAATAGTACCATGGTGTGGATTCAAGAGGAAAGTTGTTGTTCACATGCTTTTTTAAACAATTACATCTGGAGAAAATGTGATTCCTTTTGTAATTCTTAACAGTTCTACTGACATTATCATAGATGACCTTTAGTCAGTATTTTATCTATTAAACAAAAAAGGGAATCACATACTATTTCAGTTTTCAGTTCTGCCTCATCTAATTTCTTACCTCCGGAGATGGGGACACCGGAGCGCTGTGTACTCCCTTCCAAGACCACCCCTGAGTGCACTTGAAGAAGGTCTGTGGCACGCAGCATCTGGTCATATGGTCTTAGAAGTAGGGATGAACCATACATTATGTCCTAATGGTGGTGGGGACAGAGGTGTGAGTACTTTGTTTTTCCTGTTTTCCTGTTGCAGCTCTGGTTTCTGTGTCATCCAGTGGATCCTTTCTTATTTGTTTTGCAAACTAAGCCAACATCAGATGAAATGAATAGAGAATTGTATTTCCTTATTTTAATGTTTGTGGTATTTTTTTTTTCATATGAGGATTCCAAAAGGTTTTCAAATGCAATCTTGCAGGATTAGATTTTCTAAAAGCAATGATTATTCTGTATTTTATTGCTCTTGTCCTTGTGTAACTCTACTGAGTAATAGTTATTTTTTTTCAGTTAAGTATGATAGTATACTGTAAAGTCTATGTATAAATCTGTAAATTGACTGTAAGTAGGACAATGCCTAATATATTTTTTTCCTTTAAAATTGTGATAGTGGGGGAAAAATGTGTTGAGTACAGACTGATCACTAGTTGACGCAGCAAAATGCTGTTTCTTCCCTACAGAGAGTATCTCAGAGTAGTTTTTTGTTTTGTTTTGTTTTTCGTTTTTTTTGTTGTTGTTGTTACGCGGGGCTCTCACTGTTGTGGCCTCTCCTGTTGCGGGGCACAGGCTCCGGACGCGCAGGCTCAGCGGCCATGGCTCACGGGCCCAGCCGCTCCGCGGCATGTGGGATCTTCCCGGGCCTGGGCACGAACCCGTGTCCCCTGCATCGGCAGGCGGACTCTCAACCACTGCGCCACCAGGGAAGCCCTCAGAGTAGTTTTGTGAAGTGTGCAGAGTTTTGTCCATGTTATGCCTTTTGTAGAGGCAAGTATTGCAATGCAGTGGAAAGACCATCTTTTAAAAAAGAATCGGAACTTTAATTCCATTTACTGCCTTTGTTGTCCTCTTTTCCATGAAGTTTATGTGCCTGGGAATAAAGAACAAGTAGTGAAATTGAGAATGAAAGGAGAGAACGTATAGAATTACATGCGGAAAGAATCATGTAATAAAATACTCCTCTAATGGATTAGAATCCTTTCAAAAGGAACACTTTCCTAAAGATAAGACTATTTTGTTCCCATTTTACTTTGACCCCTATCTAATTAGTCACCAAACTCTTTTGATGCTTCCTTTGTGCCGCCTTCTATGTTCCTTCCTTTCTAAGCTCTGGGTCATTAGAAAACGCCTTTTGGGTTTTCCATGCAGCGTCCTCCACAGTGAAACTTGCACTGTTCCATCTGCCTGTCATTGTCCTCCACTGTCTTCAGTGTATCCTTATAGTTCAGTCTACTTGTTCTTCAGGGGGAGCCCTCAGCTCAAATCCTATGTCCTTCACAAAACCTCCCTTCATTTGACCTGGGAGTGCTTTCTCTCTTCTCTCAACTTCTGTGGCCCTATGGCCATGTGGTCCATTTGACATTAGCTGTCCCTTGTCCTCCAGTGTTGTCCAAATCTTGTTTTAAATTTCAATTTTTAAACCTTTGTCTTTTCAAGTAGATAGTTACCTTTTTGATCCTCTGTGGCTCTTAACACAGTACCTTGTGCATGTGTTGAAGTGCAGGAATAACACCCGTATTACAGGCTTTATATATGGTGTCTATATGTGTGTGTATGGTATATGTATAAGTGTTCAGTACTTGGGAGGGATATGTGTGAGTGGGACTGTAATATTACTAAATCTTTTAATTGTATGAAGTGAATGTCTTGTTCTGACACTAACTGAATGAATAACTTGACTTTTAATTTTAACCTTGAAGAGAATATATGTGATGCAGACTCTTTTTTTTTTTTTTTTGTGGTACATGGGCCTCTCACTATTGTGGCCTCTCCATTGCGGAGCACAGGCTCTGGACGCACAGGCTCAGCAGCCATGGCTCACGGGCCCAGCCGCTCCGCGGCATGTGGGATCTTCCCGGAACGGGGCATGAACCCGTGTCCCCTGCATTGGCAGGCGGACCCTCAACCACTGCGCCACTAGGGAAGCCCTGATGCAGACTCTTTTAAAGGGCTTTGGATACCACAGAGCTCGAGGTCTTGAAGTAGTGAATTTTTTAAATCTTCTAATAGAAAAACACGCTGTCTCTTTTCACCTTGATTACTGATAGCTTCCACTAGGCCTAAAAATAAAGCATGAATTGTTTAGAGTGATTCATTTGACACTGTCAGCTGTTCGCTGGAGAAATTACATTGTTCTGGCATTTATTTAGTATTTTGTGGTGGACAGTGTACTTTATCATTTTGATTTTTATAGCACATATCAACAGATATTAAATTCATTTTGTTTACCAGTGAACTTTGGGTCCAAATTCATTTAGTGAAGGAACATTTTTTGTGAATGTCTGCTATATTCCAGACATGCACAACAATGAACAAACCATATGGGCTTTATGTTGGAGTGACTCATTTTCAGGGGGGGAAGACAGACGTGTGTATAAATAAGTACAATAATTTGTTATAGATACAATGATAGAAATATCATAAAGACCAAAATCCAGTAATCATAGCCATTCCCATTGGAAAGTATGACACTTAGTAAGCCCTAAATATGCCAGAGAATTCCTAATGCCTTACATGTTAGAATTAACAGATAATATAATTGTTTTGTAGAAGTTATAGATACTGTTAATTTCTCCTTTAATAGATCATGAGACAAACCTAATTCAAAATCATACAGTTGGTTCCCATCATAAGATCTAAACATTCTTCAACTTCATTATTTTTGTTTTAGAGGATAGCTTTTTCCCAAGTACCCAGTGCCATGATGGTGTTTAATAATAGACATTAATAGTGTAATTATTAATAATTTAATACTGGAGATATTACTATTTCCAGTTAGATTTAAATTATCATTGGTAATATAGTTAGTTGAAAGCATAAGTAACTTATTTTAAAAGGGGTCTTAATTAATTATCCAAACCCCCAGACTTACAAAGCTGCATAGGAAAGCAAATGTCATCACAAACTAGGAGTCCTCACCGGTGGACCAACCACTTAGATTATTGGCCCCATTAAGCAGAATTCTCCCAGCATCCCTGTATGCCCGTGTACCCGATCCATGGCTTCTGTCAGCTCAGCCATGAGGTTTTCTGTGCAGCTACTCAAGTCCTTCTGTGAATGCCTGTTGGATCAGGACGGGTTGGAAATTATTTCTGACACCTCACCATGAAAGAAGGAGGACGATAGAGGTCGATACATTTCACTCCTGCCTGACGCAAGGACTAGGAGATGCTGGTGAATCCACATGGTGTCTTGGGTGTCTTTAAAGAAGAAATGGTTAATTTAGGAGAGCAGAATTTACCAAAAAAAAAAAAATTTCCAAAAGGTTTATATATATATATATATATATATATATATATATAATGTTTTTAAAGTGACTTCTATATTCCAGGCAATTTTTTATATTGATTTAGTACTCCTAACCCTGAGAGATGGGTAGGATTTTTCTGTTTCCTCACTAAGGCTCAGAGAGCATTATTGAACAGGTTGCCCCATGAGCCTGTGTGCACACCACTGTAATATGCAGCTTGGCACTTTTTTTTGGGTCATAATTTTTCTTTCCAGCTGTGCCCCAATTCCATTTTCCCATAGTTCACTTACCTACTTGAGACTTCCTGTTTCTCCTCCTGCTATATCATACGTAGGGTTCTAAATTCCATATGCTGCAGGAGAAGAATGGTGAATTACCTTGTCCTTTATGTGTTAGAATTAAATTTAAAGGAAGAATTCATATTGCTTAGACCTGCCAGTTGCTTGAGGATTTCTTGTGATATGCTTAGCCCCTTTTTCCTTTGGACAAGATGAGGTTGGGAAGCAGTTGAAAACTGAGGAGTTTGTTGGAAGGGATCAGAAGCTAGGATGAGGAGGAATTAAAGGAATGCTTTAAGAAAACCATATAAGTTTATTTGCTTATTCAAACTATATGAAAATCTATATTTAGTAAACTAGCAATACAATACTTTAATAGTATCTTGTTTAAGCTGTTTGGCCTTGTCAGCAGAATTTGATAGGGATATTATCAAGTTCTCCATAGCTTTATATTTGATGTCAACACGTTAGCTAAGTTACAGCGTATTAGAACCTTCTGCTAATTAATTACAAGTAAAGTGAACTAGGCGCTTCCTGCACAGTAGGTAAAAGGATCTAAGCAGGAAGATCAGCTAGAAAATTGTCTCCTACAACATGAAGGACTATGTTCAGGTACCTGCAGCTGAACTCGAAAAGCCTTATGAACTGACTTCAGCAAGGGAGTCACCCACATTTCTGTGCCTCAGTAGGTCCAATGATTTTATTTTACTTGTTCTTGTGGTGTTTATAAGTACAGAATTGTCTTATTTAAAATAGAGTTCTTTCTTTTGTGATTACTGTTACCACTCACTTTCACCTTGTATTACCTTCAGTATGTTATCATTTTATAGAAACCTGAGTAAATTGAAGCTTTCAAATCTAGTTTCATCTGTCTTCTCTATAGTAGGTAAGTTTTCATGCATAGTAAGTGGTCAAGAAGTTGTTTTTGTTTTGTTTCGTTTTGAACCTCCTGGAGAAGCTCACTGTGATTGTTTATTTCCCTCCATGGCAGTGCATTCCTCATCTGTTAGCCAGACTCATTCCTGCAGTCATGTTCACGGGTAGTGGTTTGTGGAGAGCTAAAATGTTTAAAGTAATGTAGAAATTGTCTGGTGCTTGAATTCAGAGTGGCAGTTACCCTTTAAAGTCATCAGATCTGCTTGGAATCTCAGCTCCTCTCCTTACCGGCTGTATGATATGGGACAAATGGGCCTCCCTTAGCCTCTGTTTCCTCGTTTATCACACAAAGCTGAAAATAGCACCTCAGAGAGCTGCCGTAGGAATAGATGAATGATGCTGTGAAGTACTTAGTGTAGTGCTGCACACATCACGTTCAGAAAACAGCAGTTACCCCACTGGTTCTCCTCTTGTTATTGAAGGCTTGTTGTGAACCACATGTAAAATTTGTTGGATTTTTAGATGATTAATTCTCAGCAAAGGTTGTCACGTTGTTGGCAATACTATCTCAAGGGCCCTCAAGCACCTCTGCTTACCCCGATTATAAGTACTTACAGCGTTACTAGTAATAACTACCATTTTGTTGAATGCTTACTGTGTATTACACCCTTAATAAGAACTTTACATATAGTTTTATTTCATTTTCCCAATAAATATGAAGAAGGCGTTGTTACACCCATTTAACTGATAAGGAAATGTAGGTAAAATAAGAGAAGGTAACGTGCCTTCCTAGGTGGACAGTGAGAGACCTTGGGTTCACCACGGTCTGTGTGACCCCAGAGCCCCTGCCCTTTAACCCCATGCTACCTATGTCTTTTTACTCATCTGTCTCTTCCAGTACACCTAAGCTTCCTGAAAGTGGGAACTGGATATTATGTGTATTTCAAGTCCCCATTTTTTGGAAGCCTCTTTAAACTAAAAGCAGTGTATAATATCAGAAAGTATCAATGTGAGACATAATACCTTATTAAGAATTCTTTCTTACCTATTGAAAATTACATAATTTACTATTCTGACAGGGAACTTGAAGCTTTGGGACTTGTTTTTCAGTTCCATTCTCTCTCTGCCATAATAGCAATTTGAATTTACTATATTTGGCCTTGTGTTAGTGATAGCAAAGTATTCATCCTAATCTTCTTATCAGGTTATAAGCTTCTTTCATCATTGCAGTTCCTAGCTCAGTGCCCTATATAAGTTAATCACTTGATACATATTTGATTTTAATTTATTTCAGTGTATTAATATTCATCTGAAGTATTTTTATATATTAGGTATAGTTGACACAGAGATATGACTTTTGCTTACTTGGCTTTTACCCTTGTTTTTCTTTCTAGTAATCTAGCCTGTGTTTTGCTTTTGGGCTTTAAAAAGAGTTCAGGTATTTTGGTGTTAGTCTGAAAAAAATTCCCTAGTGGACTCTTTGGAATTTTTTCTTCTATTAAAGTAGAAAACATCCTGAACAATGTATATCATTTTACATTATCAGCATGTAGTGCCTATGTATATATTGCTGAATTATTCACTATTTTTTTTTAATAACAAGTTTATGAACTTCTCAAGGGCAGGGATCTTGTCTCTTATACTTTCTTGTATCTGTGGCATCTAGCCACTGATGGTGGCTAGGGACATAGCAAGTGCAGATGAAATATTTGGATGTTGATTGATTTGACCACTAATATCTCTGGGTTTGTGGAAAGAGCATGAGGTTTCAGAGTTAGACATTGGATTCTCACCCAGCCATTGCTGTTGAGTAAGTTACTTGGTCAGTTCTGCTACAGTTTCCACTCTTGTAAAGTAGTAGTGATAATAATACCTAACAAATTTGCTGGAAATGTTAAATAATGTATGCACACTGCTTTGTGATAACTAAAGATGCTGTACATGTCTTAATTCTGTCTTGTTTTTATCAATATAATGGCTCCATTCTATGACAAATCTGGACTCAGTCTTATATGTTTTGGCCTGTTGGGCACTTAACTTGACGTGGTATATGACTGCATGCATGAGTCATGTATACTTCATGAGCAGAGTGAGGTCTGGAGAAGTTGTCTGTTGAATAACATTACTCAGTAAGATAATGGAAGTCTGCTTAAGTCTGCGTTCTCTTACCTTCTAGCTTAAGTGTTCTCTCATACCATATTTTGGTTTCTAAATACATACAAGTGCACACTTACACACAGACACACATACCCCAGTTTCATAAATCATGGGAAGAATTTTATAATGGCTCAAGACCAACATTCCCATCAAGTTATTAGTTTGTAGGACAAGAAAATGGATCCCTCCTACTTACATAGTTCTTTCCAGAGAGTTGATGTGCCTTACCCAAGGTCATGTAGCCATTTAAGTGAAACAATTGGAATGAACCCAGGTCTTCTAATCCAAATCCTTGACCCTTTCCAAGATGCCAACAACTGAAAATGTATAGAGCAGCCTTTGAGCATTTTTTGAAATTCCTGGACTTTCCCTTGATGTTGATTCTCCCTCACTCTTGTGGTTCCTTTGTGTGATGCATCATATAGATACAGGTGTTAACTGTTTTCACCAGCTACACTAGGAGCGAACTGCCATTTTAAGACCATTGTAGCTGGAGCTGAGTGGATTGGGCTGGGCAGGAAAAGTGGGGGTGAGGGAGGTGGAGGTAGGGGTAGGGGCTGCAGAGAGTAGTAGGAAATGAGACCAGAAGGGAGGCAAGGTGGGGTACCAGTTGTGTACATGCTTTATAGGATGAATTGGGCAGGTTTTATGTGAATGTGCATGCATGTGTATACACACACACATGCCCCAAAACAGTTTGAACAGTTTGGTTTGAAACTTTGGAGTAATTAATTAGCATGTTCATTTTGACCTGGTGTCTTTGGGGAGGGGAGGAGAAATTTAACTTTCTCACTTCTTAAGTAATAATTGAATTTGCATGCCTTTTTCTATTTCTGGCTGCTTGAACTTTCCCCCTTTATTTTAAATAACCCATAAATATCAGAAACTTGAATTTCTAGGTCAGTTTACAATACGATTAATCTCTGCACTTTGTGATTTTATTCTTTTTGAACAGGAGTGTGTTGCTGCTGTTCAGCTTTGCGTCCTCGCTACAAACGCCTGGTGGACAACATATTCCCTGAAGATCCAAAAGTAATTTGATCTACATCTACTGATCCTTCTCTTTGCTGACCCATCCTTCCCCCCGCTGACCTCCCTAAAGGTTTCCCTAATTTCATTTCTCTACTTTTACTCCCAAATCTCATCATGTACACTACTATTTTTATACTACTCTGTTTTTTTTAACCTTTAAATGATCCATGCTTGCTTGTCTGACTTTCAGATTCTTTTCTTAGATTAAAGCATAAATTCAGAACGATGGACGGATGATGTTCTTTAGTCTGTATAGTTCCTAAATTCAAGTAATACTCACTTACCAAAAATTTATGAACTAGTGTCAGATCATTTGTATGAAATGCCAAAAGAACACAACTGTGAATACAGACTTGGTCTTCTGCTCTCGCCAAGCTCCTAGACAAGTAAATTGGCAATTACAATATTGTGTGAAAGAATATGTTGTGAAAGAGAAATAAGTACAGGGTACTGCTGGAGTAGGTAGGAATGGTATCTAATCTGGGCTTGGGAGAAGAAAGGCCTGAAGGAAATGAAATCTAGGCTAAGATCCAAAGAATAAATAGGGTTGGCCACACAATTTTCAGAAGAGAATTGAGAAGTAAAGGGAGAATATTCCAGGCAGAGTTTGTTCTCTTTTTACTTAAGTGCTTTTTAATTTTTTATAAAAGTTACTTTATTGTGGAAGACGACTGGTTTCAAAGCAGTTGTCTTTGATTGATTTTGTTTGACACTGTCTTAAGTTTTCCAAGACTCCTTTAGTCTAGTGTTAAATGGATAGGGACAAAAAAGTGTTACATGGGTTTGACTTCCAGAAGTTGCTTTATTTTAAAATGTAGCCAACCCTAGAAACCTTTTGGTTATCTTGATATTAATTTATGAGATACACCTCATTTTTAATCAAATCTGATTTAAATATTCAGCAATTTGTAGGAGGCCTATCAATTAAATATTTTGGCTGCGAGATATCCTGGATAATTTATGGCATATAAATAACTCTAAGATATGGTACCTGCCTTTAAGAAGCTTTCCATCCATTTGACTGATATAAAGCAAAAGCATACTAAATATTAAATCACAATGCATAAATCAGTAAGAAAAATGTTAAGTAAAACAGGTGGTAAAGTTTCTGCCTTTATATCAGGGAGGTATCACATGGGTTGGCAATCTCTGTGAAGCATTCTCAGAAGAAATGTAATTTGCTGAACTCTGAAGGATGTACACCATCTGGAGAAGCAGAGATTAGTCTCTTTGTTGCCGGCAAGAGAAAAATCATGGTAAAGTAAGAGATACATTTGCGAACAAGAGCCTTCAAATGAAGGTGCCTATAGCCTAATTGAAGTGTAATGAGTGATAATTGTACACAATTCCTGATTGGAAGTTTCAGAAGTGTCATTTAATAGACTGAATATCCGGATCATTTCCTTAAGGAATCTGGAACATACGATTACTGAAGATAAGGTGGAGTGCAGATTAGGGAGGAATGTGAATGACAGACAAGGCACCTGCTTTATCCCCTGTAACTTACAGGCAGTGAGGGAGCTTTGAACACTTTTGATCATGGGAGTGGTGGCAGGTAAATTAGAGAATGGTTACAGAAAGAATCTTTATTTTTGCCAAGTATTTAGATAAGATTTACTTAAATAGCAATCTGTAAAATAAGGTTTAAGGAAAAGGAAAGATTTACATGAACCTTGCATACATATGGCAACCATAAACCCAATTGACTACATTTCTTATTTTTAATTTATTAAACGAACAAATCTTGTGGTATATCCAAAACACGTCCAACAGTAGATACCCAGAGTGCAGAGGTCTACATGTCATAGTCTCTGCCTTCAAAGAGTGCTCTAATGAGGGGAACAAATAACCAAACCTTTTCTTGTAATGACTAAAATATATTCTATTCCTTACATACTATATGCAGTTAATTGAGCTATTTTTCTGTAAAGGAAGGTGTTAGAATAATCCATTGCTTGTGAAAGCATATTTAAATGCTTTTCCTAAATGGGGCATTTATTTAACTTTTGAAAATTCTACATATCCAGAATGGTGATTAGCTCTTAAGAGGCTATATCCAGGAAGGTTCAGCATAAATATGGATTAATTACCAATCCAAAAAGGGGAAATGTGAAGCAGGCAACACTTAGGAATACAAAAAATAAGCATGAAAATATAAATATAACCTATTTCACTTGTTTTTTTAATTTTTATTTTTAGGATGGCCTCGTTAAAGCTGATATGGAGAAATTGACATTTTATGCTGTATCTGCTCCAGAGAAACTGGATCGAATTGGTTCTTACCTGGCAGAAAGGTTGAGCAGGGATGTTGTCAGACATCGTTCTGGGTAAGGAAACTAATTGCTGCTAATATAGTATCTTTGGAAAATTCTTCCTAGGCTAAATCATCCTATAAATTATTTTGCCATCTAGTCAGGGAAAGATAACATATGGAGAATAAAACATTGTAATATCATATAAGGAAATGCGTAATACCGAATAGATGCTGTAGCTTTTATTACTTTCCTGGTGGTCAGGTTTAAGAATAAACTCATGTTACTTAACAGAGTTGTTTAAGTATCCATTAATTTTTAAGACTTCCCTAATGGAAATAGTAGAAATTGATTCCCTTAGTCTGTCAGCACAGTACTGTAATTTAAAAATCAGTCTCAAAATTGAAAACTATCAGAAATTCTGTTAACGAACTGATTTTTATCACAGCTCCAGTTTTACCTATCAGAGGAGCAATAAAAGAGAGCTATGTTAGGCTTAAGGTTCAGAATATGTAAGCATGCTGATTTGACCTGTGCTAGCTGTACATCTACCTATAAATAAAAGTCTACCATCTTAATCCATTCTCTGTGCTTGAACAGCAGTAACTTTGCAATTTGGTTTATAAATACTTTTCCATATTGTCATTTTATGATACTAGTTTCTCAGAGTATTTCTTTCTCTAAAGTGCTATACTGGCTTTCTCTACTTCTGCATTGTTACCATTTAGAGCATTTGATACAAATGTGAGTCTTGATACAAGTAGTTTTTATAGTTGACTGTTCAAGCAAAGTTATCTGAAGTCTGAATTCTAATTTTTAGTACAAGCTTTAAAATCTGATGAATTATATGGTAAAATGTATGATACCTTTCCTTATAATATTGCTGATACTGTTTTATATACTCATATTTACAAATACAAATAGATTGTGTTAGAAATTTAGGCACATTTCTTATAATAACTTTTGGGTTGGATGCAAAGAAATGTGGTTAAAAGCCTGGAAAATGGAGAATATTTGTGTTTACAAAAAAATTCACATGAAGGTAATGTTAAAGAAGCTCTGGGAGAGTTTTTGGTGAGCAGGAGAAGATGGGATAGTACAGTATAGTTTCTGTATACTTCCACATGAGGATTATTTTATAATCTCAAGATCATTTGTGTTGTGTGAAGATTAGGATCTCACTTAGAAGCTGCTAAATTTGCCTTTCTGTGCTCTGTGCATTTAAGTAAACTTATTTTAATTATCCCTATGAAAGTGATTAGGAGAATTAAGAGAGCTAGAGATGTGTTGACATTATTTTTCTCTTATATTTAGGTATGTTTTAATTGCTATGGAGGCATTGGACCAACTTCTTATGGCCTGCCATTCTCAAAGCATCAAGCCATTTGTAGAAAGCTTTCTTCATATGGTAGCAAAGCTGCTGGAATCAGGGGAACCAAAGCTCCAAGTTCTTGGAACAAATTCTGTGAGTAAAACTATTCTCTAATTTTAAGTTTAATTAGCATAACTTGGATTGACTCTTTTTAGAGTGTCTATCTGGTAGAAGCGGATGCTCTGGTCAGGGCATTTGGACAACCAGTACAGTGGTAGATGATTAGAACATTTTGTCTCTAGTTTTTATTGTCGCTGCTTTTGAAATCTGGGATGTTAACCAATCATAAGGAACAACAGAAACTCAGTTGGCCATAAATGAAAGGCTTTTCTTTTCCCCCAGGCCTTCTTACACTACTTCTGAACTATTTCTGCTAACAGCATTCATTTTCTTTTATCCGGAACCATAGTTTGTTAAACATGTGTGGGGTTGGGGAAGGCATATCTAATAAAGAAAATAAAATACAGTGATGACCTTTCTCTTCTTGTCTTTAGTTTCATTGTATAACCTTCAGTCTTTCAGTTCCAACTTCATCTCTGAGGAAGCTTTCAGGCATTCAACCAATCTATATGTTCCCATCCAGATTTTTATCAACAAATAACAGAGTCATATACTACCTGCTATTGTTTATAGATAACTGTTTTGTGGTTAGGAAGTGTAGGGGGTGACTGACAGCATGGATTCTAGGGTTCGACTGCCTTTCTTTGAATTATGCCTGTGACACTTTCTAGCTGTGTATCTTGGGCAAGTTATTTAACCTCTCCTTGCCTTAGTTTTTCATCTGTGAAATGAAGATAATAATAGTACCGATCTTGGTACTCCTGTTGTGTGATATGAGTTAATACAAATAAAGTTCTTAGAGCAGTGTTTGGCACTGTTAGTTATTGTTGGTAGTAATATAATGTTTTTCTTTTTTTGAAGCAAGAGTATGTAAATAAAATCCTCATTAAAAAGCCCTTAATATGATTTTGTCCATTTGTTTCAGAGGGAAAATATTGGCTATTTCCAAGTGCAGTTAGGTGGTGTGACAGGCTCCATTTCTGGCAACATAGCTGCTTATGCTTCTCCTATTTCCTCTACATTTAGGTGAGGAAAGTTTAGGGGAAATTTTTAAAAAAATTTTATTCAAGTATAGTTGAATTACAATGTTGTGTTAATTTCTGCTGTACAGCAAAGGACTGAGTTATAGATACATATATATATATGTTCTTTTTCATATTCTTTTCCATTACGGTTTATCACAGGATATTGAATATAGTTCCCTGTGCTATACAGTAGGACCTTCTTGTTTATCCATCCTATATATTAGGGGAAGTGTTTTAATGGTTGTGGGGGAAGGAGTTTCAGTGTAAATCTCCAGACGTTTCTTTACTTCAAGCCAGCAATGCCATTAGAATTCCTTTAATGACTCATTTGGGAAAAAGACAAAATTCTCCAGTTGCCTACTTTGACTTGAATGAATTGTATTAAATGAAATGCTGTATTATCTTGGCCAACATTATTTATATAGTATTCCCTGGAAGTCTGATTTTAATTTCTTAGTGGTGCTAAGTTGTCAAACGTGACTGGTACTGATTTAGTCCCTTTGTATTTATTAGTGGTCTTTGTACATTTTATTTTAATTTGTTGACATTTGCTACTTTGTGTTGATGCTGACTCAGTATAACAGTACAGGATTTATTCAGGTTCTCCTTTGTTTTAGAAATTGTGCTAGGTACTTTGTGTTTTTACCCTTTTTTAAAATTGTGAGCTATTTCAAATATAGAAAAGTATAGAGAATAATATAGCATACCCGCATAAACACAGATTTAGGCAAGAAAATTGTTAAGTAGTTAATATATCAATAAATGATAATACATAATTATTGTTATAAATAATAATACATAATAGCAATAAATGTTAACACTCTGCAACATTGGTTCATGTTTTTTAAAAGAAATAAATATAGTATATGTTAGATACTTCATATACATTATGTCATTTAATTCTCACAAAAAACCTTCAAGCTTAGAAGTATTATTCCCATTTTACATATGAGGAATTGAAGCTAAATAACATGTCCAAAGACAGTGAAATAATAGTGTTATATAACAGGGATTCAGTGCTAGGCCTTTCCTACTCCAAAGCTTGTGTTATATAAGTACACTGTCATTTTTGTGGATTAAAATCTAGGAAAAGCAGAGGTTACTTTCCTTTTTTTCTTCCTCTTGTATTCAATTGATCCATCTCACTTTTCTGAAGCCTATTGCTAATCTTTTTTTTTTTTTTTTTTTTCGGTACATGGGTCTCTCACTGTTGTGGCCTCTCCCGTTGCGGAGCACAGGCTCCGGACGCGCAGGCTCAGCGGCCATGGCTCACGGGCCCAGCCGCTCCGCGGCATGTGGGATCTTCCCGGACCAGGGCACGAACCCGTGTCCCCTGCATCGGCAGGCGGACTCTCAACCACTGCGCCACCAGGGAAGCCCCTATTGCTAATCTTTACCTTTTCTTTAACTATTGTTGACAGTTGTCCATAGGGCCCAGTCATTTAAACCATTCACTACACTAAAGCAGTGATTGTCAACCAGGGACAGTTCTCCCCCCTCACTAACCCTCACTGGACATTTGGCAGTGTCTGGAGACGTTTTTAATTTTTCACACCGGGGTTGGGGGAGTGCTAATGCCTTCTAGGATGCTGGGCGTGCTGCTAAACATGCTATACGTAATGCACAGGACAGTCCCCACGACAAAGTTTATTGGGTCGAAAATTTAATAGTGCTTACTGTGAGAAACTACATCTAAGATCACAATGCTGCTGCCTTTTGTTGTACCTTTTAAAGCATATCTAGCTCTTCACTTAATTTTTTTTTTATTGGAGCATAATTGCTCTACAATGTTGTGTTAGTTTCTGCTGTACGACGAAGTGAATCAGCTATATGTATACATATATCCCCTCCCTCTTGGACCTCCCTCCCACTCCCACACCTATCTGGGTCATCACAGAGCACCGAGCTGAGAGGGGGAGAAAGTAGCAAGGCCTTGTGCTAACTTTTGTTTGGTTCTCATTTGAACTTCTCAACAGCCCTGTAAGTTAAATGTTCCATTTCACGGGTCACGTATTTTGTTAGTAAATCCAGGATCCAAATCCAGAGCCCTCTAACAGAATCCATTCCTAATCTCTGCACCATACTGTCTCATTTTTTCCCACTCCTACGTATGATAAGAAGTCTATAATGATAATACCTTTCTTTTTATTGATTTTTCTTAGCACAGGGTATATAGGTTTAGAATTTGTTAGAGAGCTCCCAGAGTTACAGGAATTAGAAGAGCTTTTCCATAAAATTGGGAAGGAAGGTAATATTTTATGCACTTCCCTGGAACATAGCCGCACGTGTTTTATCCTGTTCTTTATGCCAAAGGGTGATAGGAGACGCTTCTGTAAATGATCACTCAGATTGTACTTGAGTATTTGTGACTTTCAATAAGTGAAAAGAGAATAAAGTTTCTCCTAAAAAAATTTCTAGAACAATTTAACATTTTAGTGGCCAAATTTTAAAATTTCTGATTAATTTTTTTCTAATTTAATATGTGATTTTTGGTAGCAAGTTTGGAAAATGCAAGAAAATATGAAAGAGTAAACAAGTTAAAGATACCTGTAATTTCAGTATCCAGAAGTAGTCCTTTACTATTTTAATTTCTTTTTAAAATATATTTTAGAAAATGGGGAACATATTGTATATACACTTGTATGTGTTTTTATCATTCACATTTTTTGAGCATTTCCTGGTGTCATTCAAAGTTTCTTTTTATGAAAAATACAAATATTTGGCTTAATATTTTCTGAAACTCTTCATATGGTCAGTGTGTAGTATGGGAATCTTGAAAATTGGAATCAAACCCCTGAACTGTAATGCCAGTTTCACCATTTACTCACAGTGTCATTTTGGGCAGGCAATTTAACTTCTGAATTTCAGTGTTCCTGTCTGTAAAATGGGGATGATGCCACATTCTTTACAGGATTGTAGGAATGATTAAATAAGAACTCACGTGAAAACACCTAGTACAGAATATGGTACAGAGTAGGTAATGAATGTCAGTTTCATCTCTACCAGGTGTGGTATTTGTGGTCTTCTTCTAGATAATATGAATCATGAAATTATAATTTAAAACAGATGACTTGGCTCTGGCTGAATTAATTTAAAATACTTTTAGTATCATAATTTTATTTTTTCAAATTTATTCTATGCTTACTTTAGTTTTGTTTCCAGGACAGCTTTAGGCTATTTTAGAAGTAATAAATTACTGAATAAATGAGAAAGCAAATAAGAAAAGAAGAGTACGTATTAAGGAATCATATGGCTAGGCCTGTGACTCATGTAGATATTTAAGATTTCCTAAACATATGGATCTCTCTCTTTTTTTAATCTTTAGAAAAGAGGTAGAATAAATTTTACCATCTCAGTATTTTTTCTTCTATATTGAGTTGGTTTCCTTCAGTTTAGGGCCCTTTTTTCTTGTCCCGTCTCATTTGTATAAATATTATTCATTCATGTGTTATGTAACAACTGTCAAGATTTCCTACCCGAGATTTAAGAAATAAAATTCCCTGAAGGTTTGGGCCTGACTGAGGTTGTCATGGAAACACCGTCAGCATCCAGGAAATGCAGAAGGGCTTTAGAATGAGAGCTCTTGGGAGAGTGGGCTCACTCAAAAGAGACCGCATCACAAAGTTATATTTGATGTTCATAACGCTATATTCTTGATTAGGTAAAGTTCATTATCAAAAACTTCCTTTCGTATATATGTGGCATTTATGATATTTCATATTTCGTTTGCTTTTTACTTGGATATTTCTTGTCGATGTAACAAATAATGAATGAAAGTAAATGTGTTTGTTCCACACTGTCAAAAAGGTGATAATACATCTTATTATTTTTTTAGTTTGTCAAATTTGCAAATATTGAAGAAGACACACCGTCCTATCATAGACGTTATGATTTTTTTGTATCTCGCTTCAGTGCCATGTGTCACTCCTGTGATAGTGATCCAGAAACACGAACAGAGTATGTATTGTTTTATGGTTTATAGTCTTGGAGTTATTTATTGATGAATATTGTATTTATATATTACATAATGATCACCAAAGGAGATGGGAAAATATATGCTTTATTCCTGAAGTACAAATTTCATTGCTGTTAGAAGAACTGACTAGAGCAGCAAAATTGAGAGTGGTTTCCTAACTCGGTCAGAATAAAATGCAGAGTCTTTACTGTAACCCAGAATGCCCTTTAATGCTCACCATACCCCAGTGTTAGATCCTGTCATTTCTTCTTCCTTTCACTCTGATCTAGTACATGGGTCTCCTCGCTTGCTTGAATACATGAGGCACACTTCTCCCCAGGGCCTTCGGACTGAGTGGTCTTTGGGCCTTACCTCACTTTGTTCAGATTTCTGCTCAGATGTCACCTTATCATGAGAATCCTCCCTCAGCCACCTTTTATTTATTAATATCAACCCTCCCAGTTAAGCTTTATCTTCTCATATCTTGTCTGTTGTCTCTCCTCTATGGAAGATGAACTCCAGGAGGGCAAGGGTTTTGTTTTGAGGACTGCTGTATCACTAGTACTTTGAATATTGCTGAGCACATTACCGGCTCTCAATAAGCACTTTTTGAATGAATACATACATAAATTGAATGAATGAATGACTGTATGTTACGGGATCATTGTCTGACTGAGGTTGTCATGACAACTGATTTGGGCATTTTTAAACATTTCTTCTAGCTACATCCTAGTAATAATCTAGAATCAAATACTTATCTGCAAACACAATCGATAGATTGACATGTATATGAAAGTTAAAAATTAAATTCAAAATGACCCTGGTAAATGTAGTTTGAGCTTTACCATAATACACCTAAAAAGAAAGAAACTAACCCAAATTCAGAGTGTTGTCATGAGCAGTCGATAGTCAAGATTGAGCATGTTTTGTGATTTTTACTTTTCTTTTAAAATAAAGGAATATACAGAAAGGTAACTAGTTAGCTTTAAGTATGCAAGCTACAGTGTTGCTTTACACAAACAAAAACAAGTGTAAAAGTTACTTAACTTGGAGAAAGAAAGCTGAGCGGTAATTTAATAGTTTTCAGATATAAGAATTATTTCTGTCTGAGATGCTGTTAGTATAATTTTTGCTTGGTATACTATAGGCCATTTAGGATCCTGATGTTATTCCCTTATTACGGGTGTAAAGCCTTATAGAAAAATAGAGATAACTATAACTATCTTATAATAATAAATTTCCTGTTTCTCCCAATCACTGCTAAAGTCTCTTTTTCTCCCTAAAGGATATTCAAAAAATGTTTTATAAAACTGTTCCCTGTTCTCAGAAGCTGGTATTAACTTGTTAATGGGGCAAAAAGGTATAAAAATTAGCTAAATAAAATGGCACATTTTGTTCAAAGTTGTAACAATTTTGTTTTCTTTTAAAATACAGAAAATAATCTAGAAGATAGGGGGGTTTTTTTTGTTTGTTTAGTTTGTTCATGTAGGCATTTCCCAATTTTTGGTTGAGGTGGTGAATTTCACATATAAACCAATGTAGGTGAAAAGTGTTTATGATGTTATAGTACCTATGAAAGGATGCATTTAAAAAATTCAAAACTTTTACATAGGTATCTGATTTTTAGGTTTTAGCGCCCCCTAGTGAAAAATCTTGTCTTTTGAACACGTATTTTTGTAACATTTTTCAACTTACAAAAAAGAAACTTGAAATTTTCTGTACACAAATGAAAGGTGGTACTTTGTCTTAATTCTTTGTTATATAACATTTGATATCCCAAAATAACACTTCATTTGAATCACTGTGAAACAAATGAGTAAACTAAAATGCTTTAAGATACTTAGAGGGCTTGATTTTTTTTTTCGGCTTCGTTTTTAGTAAAAGCCCTTTTGGTTTTCCTCAGGACTGTTTATATTCCTTCTTAGGTTCTAACTTAGATAATTATTATAAATCCCTCTTTTTAGCAATACACTGTCAAATAAAACTTAGGGGGCATGGCCAGTAGGAAATGGGGCTGATAACTGTTAAGATTTTCTTAAAATATTTGACTTGCAAATACTACCTTTGTAGTAATGTTAGGCTTGCCCACTTGTGATAGCTGAAGAGATTTTCAAGACTTTCCTTTTGTTGTAGAAAGCAGCATGAATAAGACACAGCTTTGTAAAAGGCAAGATTTGTCTCCTAGTTCACTTTCTCACCTGTTCAGTGTCATGTTACCGCCGTATCCCATGCTCCACCTGCTACTACTGAATGTCTGCATTACTTCCCGATGGGTTTCTACGCAGTATCACCCCCTTCCCCACATCTCCCATTCTCTAACCCTATTCGCAGCTTTTGGAAACAGTGCTGGATAAGCTGAGTAAACTTCTAATGGTGACTGTTTCAGGTAGTAACAAAAAAGGAGGGTAAATAACAATCAAATTTGGCCAGAATGAAGGTGTTTCGGGGCAGAGGGGCTACCGTGTTAGCTCTTCTCGCGAGATTGTTCTTCCCCAGATTTTATATACTGTTTTCTAGTTACCTTTCTTCTCATCCTTGAACTGATAGATTTTATTTTTAAAGAAGAATGAGGAAGCGCTTGAGGAAGTTGAGGGCTGTGAATTGGGAAGGGAGGATAAGGCAGCATTCTCTCACAGTATGGATAAATAGGGATAAATTTTAAGTCCCATATGCACACAGTAATGTATATACATCAGGACACACGGATGTATATGTGTATATGTATACGGCTCAGGTTATCGGCACTGCATTTTGATAGTTCTCCTTTGTCATACCTTTTAAGGAACCAGCCTCGTCTTCCATCTAGGTGGACTAAGGGAGGTGAGAGGTTCTCAGGGAGAAACAGTGCATGAAAAGTCTGCAGACGCATTAAGGGTGTTCAGGAACAGTGAAATCCTGTTCTCACTCAGCTGCTGACACTTCTAGGCAAGAAATGGGAGAGAATCTGGTCCACGTTGGTTTGAATTATTATCATCCACTTAGGAAAACCTTTTTTTTTTCATTTTTTAAAAAATTTTACTGAAGTGTAGTTGATTTACAATGTTGTGTTAATTTCTACTGTACAGCCAAGTGATTCAGTTATACATACATTTTTTAATATTCCTTTCCATCATGGTTTATCACAGGATATTGAATAAAGTTCCCTGTGCTATACAGTAGCACATTGTTTATCCATTCTGTATATAATAGTTTGCATCTGTTAATCCCAAACTCCCCATCCATCCCTCCCCACCCAGCTTGGCAACCACAAGTCTGTTCTCTATATCTGTGAGTCTGTTTCTGTTTCGTAGATAAGTTCATTTGTGTCGTATTTTAGATTCCACATATAAGTGACATCATATGGTATTTGTCTTTCTCTTTCTGACTTAGTTCACTTAGTATGATAATCTCTAGGTCCGTCCATGTTGCTGCAAATGCTATTATTTTATTCTTTTTTATGGCTGAGTAGAGTATTCCATGGTATGTATATACCACATCTTCTTTATCCATTCATCTGTCAGTGGGCATTTAGGCTGTTTCCATGTCTTGGCTATTGTAAATAGTGCTGCATTGAACATTAGGGTGCATATATCTTTTCAAATTATAGTCTTCTCCAGACACATGCCCAGAAGTGGGATTGCTGGATTATATGGCAGCTCTATTTTTAGTTTTTTGAGGAGCTCCTATACTGTTCTCCATAGTGGCTGTACCAATTTACATTCCCACCAACAGTGTAGGAGGGTTCTCTTTTCTCCACTGCCTCTCCACCATTTGTCATTTGTAGACTTTTTGATGATGCCCATTCTAACTGGTGTGAGGTGATACCTCATTGTACTTGTAATTTGCGTTTCTCTAATAATTAGTGATGTTGAGCATCTTTTCATGTGCCTGTTGGCCATCTGTATGTCTTCTTTGGTGAAATGTCTGTTTAGGTCTTCTGCCCGTTTTTTGATTGGGTTGTTTTTTCATTATTGAGTTGTATGAGCTGTTCAAATATTTTGGAAATTAAGCCCTTGTTAGTTGCATCATTTGCAGATATTTTCTCCCGGTCCATAGGTTGTCTTTTTGTTTTGTTTATGGTTTCCTTTGCTGTGCAAAAGCTTATAAGTTTGATTAGGTCCCATTTGTTTATTTTTGGTTTTGTTTCTATTGCCTTGGGAGACTGACCTAAGAACATTGGTACGATTTATGTCAGAGAATGTAGGAGAACCTAATTCCTTTGATTAAATTATTTTTTATTGAAAACTGATACAGACAAAATATGTCTATAAAAGTCTTTTTTAACTTTAAATGTTGATTGTAAAAAGATGGTATTAAAAGTAAGCCTCGGGTTTCCCTGGTGGCACAGTGGTTAAGAATCCGCCTGCCAATGCAGGGGACACAGGTTTGAGCCCTGGTCCAGGAAGATCCCACATGCTGCGGAGCAACTAAGCCACAAGTGCTGAGCCTGCGCTCTAGAGCCCGCAAGCCACAAGTACTGAGCCCACGCACCTAGGGCATGTGCTCCACAGTAAGAGAAGCCACCGCAATGAGAAGCCCGTGCACCTCAATGAAGAGTAGCCCCCGCTCACCACAACTAGAGAAAGCCCGCATATAGCAATGAAGACCCAACGCAGCCAAAAATAAATAAATAAATAAATTTATTTATTAAAAAAAAAAAAGTAAACCTCTTTTGGAACTGCCATATCTCTGTCCATCTTAGGTTTTTGAGATTTTTATTTCTTAGACTTATTGTATGTTATTTTTATTGTCTCGAGATAACTATTTATTTGACATCCATTCTCTTAGTTAAGTAAGCAGACTTGTTTAAATAGCTTTTTTTCATGACTCAGTTTTTTTTCTTCTTTTTTATAGAATCCGAATTGCTGGAATCAGAGGTATTCAAGGTGTGGTTCGCAAAACAGTTAATGATGAACTTCGGGCTACCATTTGGGAACCCCAGCATATGGATAAAATTGTTCCATCCCTGCTGTTTAACATGCAAAAGATAGAAGAGGTTGACAGGTATTCAATAAAGATGTTAGGGCTGGGGCTGTGTTACTTTAATATGTGTGTATGTGTGCTCGCTTGCTAGAGTAAGAACGTTTGTCTTTAGTATTATGTATATAGTAGTCCCGTAAACTTGAGCAAGTTTAAATATGTATCCTTTCTGAAAAAATATCAGCTTCAGTCGTCAAATTAGACTGAGCAGACAGATTTTGACTCAGACACTTAAGCTTTTATTTCTTTTAGAATAAATTTTCACTTTACTTTCTGCTTATTATTGGGCATCGACATTGCTATTTGAATTAATACTACTTAAAGCTGCCAAGTGTAAGAAATAGAGATTATAAACTGAACTTCTGTTATTCTTTAGAGATCCAGCATGCTTTTTCGTAGGGAGTTAGTACTAATCAAAATAATAATAATAATAATAGCAGCTACTATTCAATGTATATATATTTTTCAACAGAAATACTAGGCTATTTATATCTTATTTATTCTTCTAAGATATTTTGGCGTGCAATATTGTTTTGGGGTGTATGCTGATTTCTTCCCCCCACCCACCCCAGTAACCTGTTGAACTTAGAATTCTGTACTTTATTCTCCTTTTTCAAATGCCATAAGCATGCTTTCCTCCCAAATTTGTTGCCTTGCACAGAGGTACTTTGCAACCAAGTTTTAGAACCAGCATTCTCCAGTTTGGCTTATTATGCTGATCTCCCTGATCCTTGCAGTTTAAAGAGGGAAATCCAAATCAAATTTAAAAGATATTTAATTCTGTAGTTCTAAAATTTTAACTTAATTTGTAATTTTGATGATTATGTGTGCAGTATCAAAATAAAAGTGGTCTAGAAGTGAAAAGGTGAAACTGGTTAACTCTGCAAGCGCTTATATGTTTATCAGAATTTATGGCAATTACAGCAAGTATTTATGCTAGATTCCTTAGATGTGATTGTCTCCAGCTTTGGAAACCTAAAATGTGAAACGATATATTTTAACACCTTGGGTATTTTTCCTGTTCTTGGCAATGTAGCTGAGGTTAGTTTTTCTGTCTAAAATATTTATTCTTCTAAAGGTACCTGGCTAGTTGAGAATTGACTCCCCATAATTATGGCTCTTGAGGTACAGGATTAGCATAAATAGGATACAGGAATGCTGGTACCATTGGTTGCCAAATTTTAAGAAGTTGTGTTTTCTCATGGTTTTATCCCAATGCTACAGATACATGCTTTTTTGAAATTATTATTGCACATGAATACATTAATCTAAAATAAGGTTTTAAAATATGAACAAATAGTGTCTATTGAAGACATCTACTTATACAAATGTTCTAATTAGCTTTTAAATTTTTATTTTTTATTCAGACTGTGCCATAGTTTTTTACTTGATTTTATTTTTGCTCACTTACAGTTAAACTGGGTGATCTTTGGGCACCTTGTTCTTACTAGGATTTTGCTATAAATGTAGCAAAGTTGTAGGACGTTAACAAAATAGCAACTACTGAGTATTTTGCCTTTAGAAAAGATATTCTATTAGTTAGAAACAAGTTATACAAGTGAATTTAGCTCTCCAAGTTTGAAAGATTATGTGATTAGCTTCAAGGTGTTGAGTTCATGAAGTAGAATTAAGCTCTAAAGTTATTTTGGGATAACAAGAAAATATCATTCTAATATTTCCGAGAAGTAAAAATCTGTGCTGTTTAACTGTCAGGACTAGTGTCAGAATTCTCGCATTCATTTGTTTGTCTTTATTTTTCAGTCGCATAGGCCCTCCTCCTTCTCCTTCAGCAGCTGACAAAGAAGAGAACCCCGCCATGCTGGCTGAAAACTGCTTCAGAGAACTGCTGGGCCGAGCGACTTTTGGGAACATGAATAATGCTGTGAGACCAGTGTTTGCGTAAGTAGTTGGTGTTTCCCTGCTTACTTGTGTCTGTGCTATGTTCCTTCTGTTGTAATTTACTTGCAGAGGACAAATACTCTTACCTGTGTGAGTGAGTTATTAATAGAGCCAGTGCAGCAATGTGGGAAGGGTACAGGATTGAGTCAGACAACATCCCTTTGAGCACTTGTTCAACCACTTTGCTAGATTTTCCCCCTTAAATAGGAAATACAGTCATGTGCATCATTTCACTAGAGTTTTTATTCACACCTTGAAATGTATATATCCAGTAAAATATTAAAACAAACGAATGTCCAAGTATGATGTATCTTATTTTATTAACTTCTGGTCAGTTCCTCATATTCCCTGGCTTCTGTTTCTTGGCTTTCTTTTTGCCATGGCTGGACTGCCTTAGGTCACATTCTCTTCTCTGACTAAATTTTATCTTATACCCAGTGACTGAGCAGAGCAGGAATATTAAATATCTCGTTGGTACTTATATGCTGCCTTCCAAGCAGAATACATTTGTGAGCCTTGAGTTTCTCCACATAGACGTTATCTCTCAAGCCTTGTAAACCCTCTGAGTTCTAACTCAGTTGTCAGATGATAGATTTATATAACATTCTGTGTGATTTCTGGACATTTTTGCTAGTCTTTCTTTTGTTAACCATTTGCCTTGTCCTTTCCCCTTCCTGACTATAATAATGTCTTTATAGCATATATAAAGTAGTGAAAATGTAACATCCAGAATTCTTTATTTAGGGCAGATATTTGGGTTCAAAGTTGAGCTTTAGTTACAAGAATCTATAAACTGCAAAATTAAGCATCAGAGAAATATTATAGTGTTTTCAAAAGGATTCCCCCCACCCCACCCCCGACTGCTTCCACCACCAAAAAGTTGAGATTTACCGTTTAAAGACTCTGTGAGCTTATGAAAATGCTACTGAGAACTAATCAAATTATGTCAAATATAACTGAAGGCAGATTTATTTTTTCCAGACATGCTGATTTAATATCAGAATTCCAGCTTTTATCTTGTTAACCGAGAGGTAATCTATAAGGCCTTAAAAATCTAGAGAGCTAGTCTAAAAGAAGGAAACTACTGAATTAACTATAATTGATTACTTGAGTAACTTGGAAGTGGGCCATATTCTTTTCTATGTAGAACTTAGTGGACTTACCTCCTGATCATGTGTTAATTAATCTAATTAAATGTTAATTAAATAGTTAATTATATATTAGCTATTTAGTTAATTAGTTGATTAAATATTAAATGCCCTCTGCAAGTAAGGTACCAGGTATTTGGGGGGAATATATACATGAATAAAACTGTCCTAGTCCTTAAAAACTTGATTGATAATTGGCATTCCTAGTGGCTTTTTACCTTGTGTGTTCTGTGAATTTTAATTTTGAGCTCATATTCATTGTACCTTTATTTGTGAGAATTCTTTGAGGCTTGGATTAATGGTGTGTACTCCATGAGAGGCTTTATTTTGCTTCTGCTGAAGGCATGGATGCAGTGTTATCCAGGCACCACTTTGAACTACATTCTTATCTTCAGTTTTTTTGAGCCACATAGATACTTGTGAACTCTGTCAACCAAGATGATACTTGTGAACTCTGTCAACCAAGATGATACTTGTGAATTCTGTCAACCAAGATGAGAGCCTGGGTGCTAGGTGTATGGTTGAATTCTTCAGAGAGACTTTCATTTTTGTGATTCTTCTCAGAGCCAAGGCCAACACAGACAAGCTTTTTGACAGTCTTCTACAACATAGAACATTCCCCCAGATTCACTGAAGGTGTCGTCTTTTAAGGCTTGAATTGATGCATGTGTTTCTGATCTGATAGCCACCTTTCCTGGGTGGACCCTAAACTTTGTTTCCAGTCTCCTGTGTGTACAACCCTTTAAACCACTAGCTATCAGCTACCAGAGATCTGAAGATGTGCCTAAGACAACTGCTGGCTTCAATGTATACTTACCTCTCCAGATTCTCACCTTCTTGTGGAGTCTGGACTGAGGGACTTTTCTTTCTTGCCAGCTCATGTTGGTATTGAAAAATCATATATATATGTATATGTATGTATGTGTTTGTGTGTGTGTGTGTGTGTGTGTATATATATATATACATTCTAGTCTTTTATTGTTACTGTTTTATGAAAGGATTTGGCAGTTGTTGTGGAAATGGAAACATTGACTTTCTTTTAGATAATATTATTTTGATTGGTAGGCTTTGCATATTGTTGAGGGTTCTAGAGGAGAAAGTGTAACAAAAATAAGGAATTCTTAAAGGAATTTTCTTACTGTTAATTTACAGGCATTTAGATCATCACAGACTATGGGATCCCAATGAATTTGCAGTTCACTGCTTTAAAGTTATAATGTATTCCATTCAGGTAAGGATTGGTTAACTGTTATATATAAGTAATTTTAGTTCTGTGTCGATAAGCATGTCCTCAGACAGAGATAGAGAACGATGTAGGAGATAAGACATGTTCTTAATTTAGTTCTTTGTCTCATTTATCTTTATTTACCGCTTTTATTCTTATTTGCCAAGATGAAAAAATGTCTAATTAAAAAGAACTAAATGATTTTATGATGACAATCTTTATTGTGCATTTATTAAATACATTATTGAGCATTTATATTTTATGATAAACTTGTATTAGAATTGATATTTATAGTCTTTATGCATTGAGGCACCTGATGAGGCACTCTCATCTACTGCAGAGGACAGCCTTGGTTTTCTTAAAACTTGAACAGACCCAGTTAGCTCTTAATTCAAGTGGGATTTTAGGTCTTTATTTTTTAACACTATCTACATTTTTAATGCCCTAAAAAGTCATCATTAATTTAAAGGAGATAAGGTAGTAAGAAGCAGTACAGCTTTTAGTATAGGTCATACCAGGATTTTCATCCTAGATGTGCTGTTTACTAGTTGCATAGAACTTGGGCAAATTATTTAGCCTCTCTGAGCTTCAATTTCCTCATTTCTGAGAAGGAAATGTTAATGAATTCATTGAATGGTTCATTTTTATATTAAAATAGAAGGTACCATTTATCAAGTGCTGGCTATACCTCTAAATATGCTAGTAACCTTATGTATATGCTTTATCTCATTAATCCTCCTTATTTTATGAAGTAGATATTGTTATTATCCCCATTTTACGGATCAGAAAACTGACCTTTAGAGCGGTCAGGCACCTCACTCAAGGGTACACAGGTAGAATGTAAGGATTCAGATTCTGGTCATTCTGTTCTAGAGCTTTTGGTCTAAATTCAACATTAAGTTTAGGTTACCATAGCATGCCTAGCATAATGTAGGGTTTCAGTGCATGGTAGTTATTATAAAGCTGGTTTGGGTGTGGAAGGATAATTTAAAAAAATTTTTTCCCAGTTTTATTGAGATTATAATTGACATATAACATTATATAAGATTAAGGTATACAACATTGCAAAATGATAACCATAATAAGTTTTCTCAAGATCCATCACCTCACATAGTTGCACATTTTCTTTCCCCTTTGATGAGAACTTTTAATTTAATTTTAGTTTAGTAGGTGAGAAGTTGATCTGGCCATCTGTGGACATAATGAAGGCTGTTCCCCTGGTTTTCAGTAGCCTTGTATTTCTTCATTTGCCTTCCTCATTCAGATTTAGTTACTAGATGAAATTGTTTTTTACAAAAAGTAAAGTAAATTACAAAGTTGAAGAAACTGAAGGAATCAATAAATATTTGTTGATTAAATGTCTGAGAAATGACTTCTGGTCCACAGCATTGCTTTAGAAGGAGCTTTAAGCGCACCATATGTTTTTTGAGGTCCATTAATCAAAAATTACATGGTAGTACCCACCAGAATGGGAGTTTCTGTTTAATAAGACTATCCTGATACAGTCAAAACTTCTGATAGATTTGATTGTTTTAATTGCCATTTACTATAAAATTGATATAAGAATCATTCTTAGGTAATATTTCAACCTCTGTCCATAAAACATTAAACTAGCTGGCCCTGATCAGGAAATTTCATCAGGTACACATTGTTAAGACTTTAATTTTGTTAGTGGCTCTTGATTAGATGAGAGTTTTGACTGTTTAGCATTGTTAGATGTCCATGATAAGAAATAGTATGTATCTGGTTGGGTAAGAGAGAAGTACTATAAATGTCATAATTTGTCTGTTTTTTAACAACATTTTGTCCTATTATCAAGTTATAAGAGTGTATAAATATTCTTTGTGGAATTACAGAGAGGTACAAAGAGAGTAAAAATTTCTCATAAGTCTCCCTCTCAGATGACCAGTGTTAATATGTAGGCATATATAATTCCAGTCTTATATACTTTTTAAAAAACAGAATTTTATTTAACGTAGTATTTTACAACTTACTTTCTTTCACTCAGGATATCGTAAATATTTTCTGGTATCCCTATTTATTCTTAAAAAGAACGGTTTCTAATGGGTACATATTGTTCCATTAAGTGTCACATGGTTTATCATTCTTATGAATTCTGCCAGGATGCATGTAATTGTTCATATATTTTTACACTATTTTGTTCTTTTAGGCTCAGTATTCTCACCATGTGATCCAGGAGATTCTAGGACACCTTGATGCTCGTAAAAAAGATTCTCCACGAGTTCGAGCAGGTATTATTCAGGTTCTGTTAGAGGCTGTTGCCATTGCTGCTAAAGGTTCCATAGGTGAGTGCCAGCACCACCCTACAAAAAAATTCATTAACCTTTTTCAGAATTTTCTTTTTCAGTAGGAATAGCAATGTGTGGAAAACTCTTTGAAAATATTTGCTATGTTTTTAAATGTGCTCTAATTTCTCTTGAAATGTTAGGTTCACATGACTGTTGTCAGACTTCTTTAGTTACAGTTAAACACTTCCCTCCAGATCATTCTCTTCTTCCCTTCCTCCGTTTTTCCAATAAAGATTCTTGAATACCAGTTAGTTATATGCTAAACATTGGGAGGGTACAAATTCAAGAAAGTTATGGTTTACTTGGAGTTAGATGACTTTACCTACACTGTAATACAAGGCAGAATTTGATCATATATCATAAGAAAACCAGGGTCCAGAGAAGGGAGGGAAAATGGATCAGCAGGAGGGAAGTATTATGTAGCCCGTTTGACGAGGACGTATGGTGGTAGTGTGGGGGAAGCCCGAGAAGCGGCTTAAAGTTCCACTTGTGGCCAGGCCACGGGTGTCATTCTACAGTGGACTGACACGAGTTAAAGATTTACTGTACCCTTCATCAGAGATGTGTTATAGGGTAATTCATCTGGCTGCAAAGCGTAGGACACACTAGAAGTCACAGGTGGTTGTCACCATTGTAGGCACAGAGAAAGAACTTGACCTTGATGGCAGCAGTAGAAATGGGAACGTAAAGCCAGCAGAATTTGATAACTGACTGACTAGAGGGGTAACAAGGAGAAGGGACAGGTCAGACATCATGCTTTTTCACTCACATGGGATTAGAAGAATGGAAGGGTCCCTAATAAAATTACTGAAGTTAGGAGGAAAATCTAGTTATGGTTTCTTTGCTTCAAAATGAAAGTGGAACTGTACATTAGCTGCTGAAATATTCTAATATTCACTCAGTGTCAAATGAGAGTGGGCATTTTGGATATGGACTTGTCATTACTCATAACTTATCTCAAAGAGATGGAAGCAGGTTACTTAATTGAAGAGTTAACTTGAAATATGAAGTGAAACACAGGTGATGCCTTGACTGAATCGTCTCACCTGCTAATATCTATTATGTGTGAGGTTGCTATGTTTTAGGTTCTGTACATTCAAAGAAGCATTTGAACGTGGCTGCCTGTCCTGGAGAACGTTGGAATCTAGAGTAGGAGGCAGAAATAAAAACACTAATTAAAGTATAGCGTGATAGATGCAGTGCCAGAAACACAGGCAGAGTATTTATAGTACTAAAAACAGAGAGCATGGTTAGTTTACCTGAATGTGATAAATTGACTAGTTTCTGTCTAATAATTGAGGCAAAATTCTTTCTTCTTCAGCCTCAAAAGATGCCAAATAAATTTCTCAGGCCACAGTGAGCTATATTATAGTTCTCTGGATTCTGACCCAACAGTCAGGTTATCCCAATACTGTACACATTATTCTGAGTAGACAAGATTAGATAGATGGAAAGTTTTTGGTAATCTTTATATGAATATACACATTTTGTGTGGTTTGTACCAAGGATTCAAACAGTGATTTGCTCAGAGATGCCCAGTAAATGTTTGTTGGAATAGCTAGGAGACTTTCTTATTTAGGTATTTCTCATTTACTTTTTTAATGTGCTAGTTAGTTCATAAATTATGAAGTATTTCCAAGTACTTAGAAAATATGCAGAAATCTCTGTTGAGAAGTACGAGGATTGGATTTGAGTGTACATTACCAGAAGAATGTATCTGCTTACATCAGGGTTCATTTGCAGGACCCACAGTGCTGGAAGTCTTTAACACCCTATTGAAACATCTGCGTCTCAGTGTTGAATTTGAAGCACATGATTTACAGGGAGAATCTATAAGCAGTGCCAACTTAAACACAAATTCCAAAGACAGTGATGAGAAGATTGTGCAGAATGCTATCATCCAAACAATAGGTGAGTACATTTCACTTTTCAAATTATTCTGGAAAACAGCAATTCAGAAAGCCCTCACAGAAGGTACTTGTCTCTTACGGGACATTAGTCAAAGGTGAATGATAGCTTAGACTTTTAAAAGAACTTTCTGTTTGGAAAATAAACAAACATAAGAATACGACAAAGAACACTGTATATACCCTTCACCCAGATTCATCTATTAATATTTTATGTCATTTACTTTATCATTTCCTTTCTCTCTCTGTCTGCCTTTTTCCATCCCTTTCTCCATTTCTCTGTGTGTGTATGTATATGTGTGTATATATAGATATGCACACATAAGCACATATATAAATATATACATATAGAGAGACATAGATACATACATATAGACATCTACATTTTTTTCCTAACCACTGGATGGTAAGTGCATGGCTCTTTACTACAGATTATTTTTCCAAAGAATAAACCAGAGTACTCTTACATAACCAGAGTACAGTTATCAAATCAGTAAATTTAACTTTGATACAGTACTTTAGTCAAACTTCATATTTCAGTTTCGTCATTTGACCTGATAATGTCCTTTATGGCGTGTTTTTCCTTAGGTCCAGCATCCAGTCTAGGATCATTTAGTTGCATTTAGTTGTGATGTTTCTTTGGTTCCTTTAGTTTGGAACATTTCCCTTTTATGATATGGGCATTTTTTTAAGACTATAGGTCCCCCTGACCCCTCACTTAAAACAAAAAAATATCCTCACATGGGTTTGTCTGCTCTTTCCTCATGATTAAATTCAGGTTATGGGTTCCTGGCTGGATACTACGTAAGTGATAGTGTTCTTCTCAGATTATCCCATTTGGAGAAGTACACCTACTTCTCGCTGGTGATGTTAGTTTTGATCACGCAAAGTATTGTTCTATTTCTCTGCTGCACAGTTTCCATTTTCCCCCTTGCAAATAATAAGCAGTCTCTGAGAAGATACTTTTAGGCCGTGCAGATATTCTGCTCTCCATCCAAACTACCCCCTAGATGTAGCAACCATTCAAAATTCTTAGCTGAACCAGAGTCTTTACCATGATGGTTACAAAATGATGGTTATCAACTTGGCACTCAGGGTTCATTGTAAGCAAGAGCCCTTTTTCTCCCTACTTATGTATGTAGGAATACATGTGTTTATCTATTTAAATACAGTGGTATGAGCTCATGGATTTATATTTTTATCTTCATAATTTATTCTGTATTTATTAAATTATTATTTTGGTGGTCAAACTGTTCCAGATTTGGCCAGTGGAGCCCCTATTTTCTATATCTTTGTAATATCCCCCCACATTTCTTTTAAGCACAGCCTTAGGTTCATTTTATACTTCCTGCCCCAGTCCTAGAATCAGTCATTTCTCTAAGGAGCTGTGGTTCCTTTTAGTGGGGAAAGGCACTAGAGACCAGGATCTGGGTACTGATACTCAGGCTTTACTATCATATGCTTCCCCCTCCCCTCACACGCACAAAGGGTAAAAGGGTAAAGAGCTTACTTAAAAAAAAAAAAAAAAGAAAAGAAAGAAAGCAAGCCATGGGGAATTTTTTTGGAAATTAAATGATCAGACTGTATATAAATACAAATTAAAGCAATCAAACTCTTCCTACTTTAACCCTCCTCTTGCAATATTTTCTTTAGAGTATCCAGATCATATTTTAATGTAACTGTATGATTTCTAGGATAATTTCCAAATTGAGTTGTATTCTTGGGTTTAATACCTAATCTCTAGTGGTTGCTAATAGCTTCTACTAATAATAGAGTCATATAAATTTATTCTGGAGCTCAGTTTATGCCTTTTATTTGAGTAATATCCTACCTATGGGCGACTTGTTTATAATAGTCCTTTGGAATATTTAATGCAGAGTTTTCCTTTGTTTATTTCTAAAGTTTTATGGATATGCATACATGCATTACGCATCCACATTCAGCACCTTTTTATTGAACGTATTGAGCTTAACACCAGGCCATATGCTTGGGCTTCTTGATGCACGTGACTCCTACCTTGTGGATGCCTTTGGTTGATCTGCTTGGGGTAGTACCTCTGTTTCACCTAATCACAATCTCATCATGTGCATAGAAATTGTCCTCATTAGGGCAAAGGCCCAGGGTGTCTGTGATATTTTAAGATGGTATATCAAATCAGCTAGTCTTGTTTTCAGAGAATTAATTTAAATTGCTGTAGTGACTTCTAGTTAATTCAGTGTCACTGTTTTACTCTAGAGTATTTAATTTATTGTTTCTCAAGTATGTTGTTATAAAATGTATATACCACAGACAAGCAATATTTCTGTGACATAACACATTCAGAATAACGTGAAAATTAAAACATGAGAGAAAAACAATGCAGTGTGGCACAGTGAATAAGACTTTTATTTAAATCGCACTTCTGCTTTCCTCAATATTTTCTTTCAGAAGTTCTCAGTATTCTTTCTTTATCAGGTCACTGAATATCGGTGGGACACAGAACAGGGCTGCTGTAGCTTTTGCACTTGAAGACAGGAGGCGGTTGGCCAAGCTCGCTCTTTTAAAATAATGCTCTGCTCTTTTGGGGAGGCTCATTAGCACTTCTATTCAGCAGTTCAAATACAAACAATGGGAATAGAGAATGAGTTAACTTTCTGGCTGTCCTCACAGTTGACTTGTTGGAAAATTTCCATCTTTGTGGTTAATGACCAGCTTGCTTGGAACAGAAAATCAGTGACCAGTTTTGCACAGTGATGAGGAACATATCTTATTGGGTTCTTGGAAAGTTGAAAATACCTTATAGAGAGGAAGCAGAGAGTAATAATAACACACATAGGCTTTGGAAATGTGAATAGATCTCACCTCAGGTCTTAGTGTTAGCTGTGTAATTTCTTGTATGAATTCCTACCCTCTCTTATCCTAATTTCCACAAGACGAAACTGACACAAATAATAGTACCTAAATTCATAAGGTACTATTATTTGTTGCTGTAAGGATACAAATACAAAGTAGCTTCTTACCCCATAAATATGTGCTCAAGTGTTAGGTAGAATAATATACTTTATGCTGATTGAATAATGTTCAGATCATGAGATTTTTGATTGCTAGAGTATGTTATAAAGAGAAATGAGTTTTACCCCTAGATCTAATCAAAATGATAAATAGAACAATTTGAATTTATAGAAAGAGATTATTAATTCCAGTAATACAGGCTGAAGAGTTAAGTTGAAAAACTAATTTACTCTTAAAGAAATATTGAAAATGTAGGTTTCTGTAATGATTATGTTGCATTTTAAGAAATGATCAAAAAATAGCCAGGTTTTAATACCTGTTCTGATCTTTCAAAGAAACAACAGGGTTAAAAGTTTGAGTAAGTGATTATTAAGTGTCCTAAGTCTTCTGTGACGAGGAAGTAAACTTTCCAAAGCTATAACAGATAAATTCAAAATGTGCACAATACCCAAGAGTTCCTTGAGAAAAATGACAAATAAGTAAATAATTTGAATTATGTATATTGAATTAATACTGAATTAACCCATAGTGTTAGACTGTAAACCTGGCTCATTATAATGGCATTCTAGAACATATCAACAATCCTGGGGAAGCCAAAGTAGTGGCCTAATTATTGACTTTCTTACTAGAACAGGAATTTAGGCTTACAAAATGGGAACAAGGGTTTCATCAGAAATACTACCAAAAGTTTTTTTTTTCCTTTCTCTAAAACTCCAGTCAATTCAAATTGATGATTTGCCACTGTTAACTGTATGCAAAAGACTTTCAAACATTTATCTTAATCTAAGTATTAGTCCATTATACACATCTTATAATGTACATCATTAAATGATTTTTACCAAAGAAATTATAATATCTTTAGACTTACATGTAGCTCAAAGACATTATTCTACCACATATTGAAAGCTATGGTTAAAAATATATTATGATTTTTTATTATATGGAAAAATAAACTTTTCCATTTGCAAAATTTATCTTAAATTTATCTTAATATTTTTGTAGGATTTTTTGGAAGTAACCTACCAGATTATCAGAGGTCAGAAATCATGATGTTCATTATGGGGAAAGTACCTGTCTTTGGAACATCCACCCATACTTTGGATATCAGTCAACTAGGGTATGTGTATGTAGTTGTTCTGTGTTCTCAAACTGTAAAGTTGAATTTAATCTTATATTAAATTTTATCTTAAATCTATAAAATGTTTTGTCTTTTTACTCAGTAATAAAAGTCCTGTGGTGGTGTTATGGCACTAGATTGCTAAGCAGTTGAATCAACATTGCATGCTTAGGTGGGAGGATTTGGGAGACTGGGGTTGACACATACACATTATTGATACTGTGTATAAAATAGACAACTGATGGGAACGTACTGTATAGCACAGGGAACTCTACTAATGCCCTGTGGTAACCTAAATGGGAGGGAGGTCCAAAAGGGAGGGGATATCTGTATACGTATGGCTGATTCGTTTTGTTGTGCAGTGGAGGCTAACACAACATTGTAAAGCAACCACACTCCAATAAAAATTAAAAAACAAAACAAAAAACACATTGCATGCTTTTAGAATCAGTTTTCAGTATATCATAAATTCTCGAATTTTCTTATATTGGCTAGGTGGAAGGTCTCTTCAGCCTGGGCATTTTCTGTATATGTAGATTATTTAGGGTAAAGTTTCAAGTTTGTCACTGTGGAAGGAATGTTTACTTATTTCTAGAGTTCTAGAACTGAAAGTTATTTTAAAGATCATACGTCTTGGCCCCCTCCCCTCATTTTATAGATTTGCTTTGATTTTACAACATGCTAAAGCCTTAGTTTGTAAATATGTTTGTATGTTGCTAATTTAATAAGGAAATGATACTCTTATTTGACTTATATTTATTTGGCCATTAATTAGAGAACCCTTTCTTCATTTGTTAATTCTTTTTTGAAGAACTATTTATATTAGAATTATTTAGGCACATTCTTACCTGCTTATTAATATATGTTAAATAGATATTATGTTTGTCAATTATATTTGCAATAGATCTGTTCTCCAATTTATAGTATCTTTTAATTGAGGTGGTTTTGTTGTGTATTCATACAACTGACTTTTCATGTCATTACATGTAGAGGTCTGTTTCCTTTGAGAGCCAATAGCTTTTTAATTTTCTTTGTTCAAATTTGATTTATTATTTAACATATAACCCTTTAATTCGTGTGAAATTTACTTTAGAGTATAAAGTGAGCCTTGACTTTAGCTAGTATGAAAATAAACTCTATATAGCTAATATGAATAGAGTTTTAAAATCAATAAATAATAATCTAAGGAAATGAAGTTAATTCCTATTAATAAGATAATACCACTATTTTGTATATTTTAGGGATTTGGGAACCAGGCGGATTCAGATAATGTTGCTGAGATCTTTACTTATGGTAAGGAATTTAAGACAGGTGAAGAACACACTTAACCCTAAATTATTAAGGAGGTTAAAAGAATAGCTTCACATTATCAGTTTCTTTTTCTTGTATTATAGTATTTACGGTAAGTTTTTTTTCTGTGGTTTATATACTTGAATATTATGCTTTTCATTCTTTAAAATTTTACTTTTATTCTTTATTCCTCACTTCTCCTGTCGTCTTATTTGATCTTCATAATGATGAAACATACCGAGGGCAGGAAGCGTTGCCATTTTATAGATGAAGATGCCTGGGCCCAGCTAGAGCCAGATTTGTCAGTCCTTTCCTATGTGATCTTTGCTTTTTTATTTGTATCTTGTTTGAGAGCTCCTTGCCTACTCTGATGATATAAACACATTTGTTTATATCTTCTTACGAAAGGTTTAAAATTCAGCTTTCCACATGTAGAACTTTGATCTGAGGTTTATTTTTGTATGTGGTATAAGATATGGATATATTTTTAATTTTTCTAGGTGGGTAGTAATTGTCCCACCAATTTCTGCTCACTTATAAAATCACCTTTATCCTATAATGAGTGCCCAAATATAAATGTTAGATGTTCTATATATGCTAGTAATCCTGAATATAAATAGAGATTACCCACATGAAATTTCATTTGGTCCTAAGCCTTTTTATTAAATAAATTCCCTGAGTAAATAACCTTGTCTCTAATCCTAATTGTACTACATAGTCAACTGAATGAATTTCTGTGTGGTATGGTTAAACTATTTAATAGCATTAAATTATATGCTAATTAAAAGCTCCAACTTTAGACATAGGGATACACTCAGAAATGTCACATCAAATAAAGAATAAAGTACAGCTTTCCAATATGAAAATGCTTTCCTATTAACCTAAATTACTTAATTTAAAATAAAAGAATTATTTGCCATTTTAAAATTTTCAGGTCTTACCTGTGTTATTTGCTGCCTGGTCTCCTTATATCCATTTAGGACTGACTACCTGTTCCATATATTCTTAGTCTCTCAGAGCCTCAGTTTTCTTTTACAAAATGGGGGTACACTAATGCCTAGCCTCATAGGAATACGGTAAGGATGAAGTTAATACACATAAAGTGCTTAGATTCATGCCTGGCATATGGTGAATGTGTGCTATTATTAATTTTATTAACTCTATGAATGATGTTTTTGTAAATTCAGTAAAATCCTCATCATCTCACAAATTTCCTTTTAGTTTTTCCTTCAGGCTTGTTCCATACTTGCTGTTTTCTCTAAGCTTATGGTTCTTATAAAACAGCTTGAGAGTTTTACCAAAGAAGGACTCATGACAAAGGTTTTTTTGTTTGTTCCTTTGTTTTTCCTCCCTATAATCAGGTAACCTCTGGCTACAAAGCAAAGACAATAGTTACTGCACTGCCGGGGTCTTTTCTGGATCCTTTGTTATCACCATCCCTCATGGAAGACTATGAACTGAGGCAGTTAGTCTTGGAAGTAATGCATAATCTCATGGATCGCCATGACAATAGGGCAAAGCTTCGAGGGATCAGGTAATGTGCTACTTGAAAATAGGCTTAATGGTAATGTTTTCGGATTTCTATGTTAATGTATTTAAGTATTATAATTTTTTAATCTAGGATTTTCAGGTTTTATTAATCCAGAATTTTATTTAATTGGTATTGCGACAATTTAATTATTAATATGTTTTAAGATAGTCAGTGTTGAAGGTCTTTTAATGTACTTTCAGAGATCTCATCTACTAGTAATCACTAGTTACATAAATTTTATTGTGGTTTTGCTTTAAACTTAGGAATGACATCAGAAGTCAAGATTACTTTACGCAATTCTACTTGATTAAACTTGGTAATTCAGTAGTATCATTACATATAGGCTTATTTAAAATGCTCATTGAAGTGAGTGTTAAATAGTTCAGACTCCTAAGTATAGCTGATTCATCATATAAGATATGATATAACTAAGTGTGCTGTTCATTAAAAATGATTCATTGATTGTCTCTAGAATAATACCAGATGTGGCTGACCTAAAAATAAAAAGAGAAAAGATTTGTAGACAAGACACAAGTTTCATGAAAAAGGTAAGATTATCTTCTGAAAAAGAATCCATGACTTAAGTTATAGCCATTTGAATTGTTAGGTAGTTTTATATTGATCGATAACCTTAAAATGAAGCCATAGCATTTTGGAGTTGAAAATCTGAAGCCATCTTCAGCTCCCTACATTGCCACCACCGTCCTGATGACGTCTCCTCCGGCCTGCGTTTAAGCTTTGGGTGGTCAGTCTGCTGTGATAGTTCCAGGTTTCTCCCTTTGAGTAAAATGTCTCTCTGTGATTGCTGCCCTGTCCTCCTCCCCACCCCAAACACAAATGTTGCTTTCGCTTTTAATGGGTCCTTAATAGACAGCTTCAAGCTTTTGAGAATACTTACCATCATTGATTAAATACATATAATGAGTATTTAGTGTGTATTAGGCATTATTCTGTGCATTATTTGGGGTATAAAGGTCAGGTAGGCAGGATCTCTGCCTGTATAACTAGAATTTAGCTAGATTATCATTATGATCACTTCAGTTTTGTAGGCGTATTGGCAAATGGCTGAATTTAGAAAATTATGGCATCTAAAGTTCTTTAGTATATCAAATAAACTTTCTGTGCAGTTATTCTTCATGCAAAGCTTGAGCACCTAGTATTGCCAGACGCTGAGCTCAACATTGAGAGATACAACAGTAAGCATGCCATGTGTGCTAACTGACCTCAGTATAATCACAGTTCTGGTGGATAAATCACAGTTTTGGTGAGCCTGGATCTTTAGAGGTGCAGAGAACAACAGACCTATAGGAAGATAGGTACAGATATCTATAATCCCTGATCATCTTTGGCTCTTTGTCAGACCCCGCTTTCTTCCTGTCACCATCTTTTATTTTTTTTTGTCCTTATCCGTTAATATTGATTGCTGTGTTTCAAGTTAATGGCCTCACAGTTTAAAAACTTCATTTGAAAAATAATTTACAAATTATCACTCTTCCTAAATTAATGTGAATAAAAAGAGTTCTTTTAAGTTTGACTGTATTGTGTATGAAAAAAGTGGTTAATAATAGGTCAAAGGCATTAACTCTTTCCAACTTTTATTTTTTCCATATTTTATATCATCTAGTTAATCAAAGAAATTATGCCCCATAACTGAGGAACTTTTAATCGAGTGATAGAATGAGTTTTAAAAATTTACTGATAGTTAATTTGGGTTTCTTTTACTTTAACATCATGACATTAAGCAATCCTGAACTTTGGGACTGGATTGATTTTATTTTATCTAGTATGATAGAAATAATCCTTTGTGCTTAATTTTGCTAGCCAATTTGCAAGAGTATGGTTTAACTGAAAGGTTAAACTATTTATTTATTCCTTGTTAAATTTTGAATCATTAAACTGTTCTCTGAATTAGTCTTCCTTCCATTTTATAATTTAAAATAACTTACCCTGGCTAAACATTTGTTACCATTAGTATAAACCATTTCTTTAGTATATTTTTCTTTAGGAACAATCTGTTCACATTTTTTCTTTATCAAATTTTATTTTTACAATTGAACACCCTTTTTCATTTACTTTCTAATTTATTTTATCAGTAAAAATGTTGTTTGGTTTTCATATGCAACTTTAGCCACTTATGGAAATTTCGATGAAGACCTGAAGAAAAAAAATTGAAGTCTATAGCCAGGGGACTGTGGACTGACCTTTGGTTAAGAGAAGCTTGCAGTTTAGAATGGACAGTACCTTTGGCTTTTCCATGCAAGCATTATGTCCAGGCACCTGTGTCTCAGATGACTACCCAGCCTAAAACTGCTCCATCTGACTGTTCTAGGGACATCTTAGACATTGGATCTAAGTTTGAAAAATTGTCCCAGGGCAAGGTGCCCTTACAAATTACATTGGGAGGTGCCCTTTCAGCTCTAATATCCTAATGAAGGTGTATTTCCAGATAAGAGAAAACAGCTGTTTCCACTCAGCTGTTCCAAACAGCTGTTTCCTCACCTGCCAGGGCTACTCTCCTAGAGCTAAATTCCTGGCAGAATGTCACTGTATGAAAGAGCTCTTGTTAGTGTTTTATCAATTAAGGATTATGTAGAAAAAAGGTACTTCTGGGGCTTCCCTGGTGGCACAGTGGTTGAGAGTCTGCCTGCCGATGCCGGGGACACGGGTTCGTGCCCCGGTCCGGGAAGATCCCACATGCTGTGGAGTGGCTGGGCCCGTGAGCCATGGCCGCTGGGCCTGCGCGTCCAGAGCCTGTGCTCTGCAACGGGAGAGGCCACAACAGTGAGCCAGAGCCTGTGCTCTGCAACGGGAGAGGCCACAACAGTGAGAGGCCCGCGTACGGCAAAAAAAAAAAAAAAAAAAAAAAGTGTACTTCTTATTATGAAATGTAAAATATATAGGCATGATTATTTTAACTACTTTTAAGTGAACAGCAGTACAGCTAAAATCATCCCACATGCCCATCTTGTTTACAACTCCATCTTCTCCCCAAGAGGTAATCACTGTTCTTGCTTTCATGAGTATTATTCCTTGCTTTTTTTCCCTACAGTTTTGCCACCTAAGTATATCTGTATATCCCTGAACAGTACAGTGTCGTTCTATCAGTTTTTGTATTTTGTGTGAAAGGAACCATACCTTATGTATTCTTTTATGTTTTCTTTCTTTCATTTAGCTTTGTTTTGGTGAAATTCATTCACATGTGTAGCTTTATAATATTTTATGACATGAATATACCACAAGTTACCCATTCTGTTGGTGGACGTATGAATTGTTTGCAGTTTGGGTTTGTTATGAGCAGTACGGCTATAAACATTCTTGTCCATGTATTGTGCTGTATATAACTCTCATTTCTCTGATGCCTGTAGGAGAGAAATTGCTGAGTAATAAGTTATGCATTCTTCAAATTTACTACACAATGCCAAACCACTTTTTGAAGTCATTATGTCTATTTTCACTATAATATTATAATACGTAATGTTAGATTTTAATTTTATCTAATATGGTAGGTATGTAGTAGGTAATTTTTTAAAAATAAACTTGAATTACTAAGGAACCCGAAGTTTAAACTCCCATGTGTGTAAGCACTGCTTATTGGTTGTTGATGACGTTTAGGAACGTCAGATTTAAGAATAGGATTGGAGGTCATGAAGAACCTAGGGGCAAGAAGGGAATAAAGACACAGACCTACTAGAGAATGGACTTGAGGATACGGGGAGGGGGAAGGGTAAGCTGGGACAAAGTGAGATAGTGGCATGGACATATATACACTACCAAACGTAAAATAGATAGCTAGTGGGAAGCAGCTGCATAGCACAGGGAGATCAGCTCGATGCTTTGTGACCACCTAGAGGGGTGGGATAGGGAGGGTGGGAGGGAGGGAGACGCAAGGGGGAAGAGATATGGGGACATATGTGTATGTGTAACTAATTCACTTTGTTATAAACCAGAAACTAACACACCATTGTAAAGCAATTATACTCCAATAAAGATGTTAAAAAAACAAGAGAGAGAGAAAAGGATTGGAGAGGGCCCAATACATAGACTGTTATACACCAGAGTATAGAATCTTTTGAGAGAGAGACAAACTCTGGGTTCAGAAAGATGGAAACTAAAATGTCAGCTTCAGAAATAAAGAGAAATCTGTTAGGAGAGCATACATAGCTCTGTATCTGTAGCCAAGAAACCCCCCACTTGCTAATACTGAACCACAGACCTGAACAGACTTATTTAACCAGTCACTGGCGCAGCTGGAGGACTATGGCCACCCTCACCTGGGTGGGTCCATGTGCATGTTAAATAGAGGACAGAGCAAAATGCATACCTTTAAAGACAGGCTGGCTTCCAGAGACTGTGCTGCTGTTGCTCATTTCTTTCTGCTAAAGTGAGGAAGCAGATGAACCTTCTGAGAAACAGAAACTTGAGCTTGGAGTGTTAAGCTCAAGCCCCTCCGCGTGGGAATGAGCAGGCCTTACCCTGGCTGCACGTTACAATCACCGGGGCAGCTTTATGCTTGAAAAACACCGATGCCTGGGTTTCACCACTGACGGGTTAAATCATATCAGGGGTGGGCAGTGGTGACTAGTGGGGAGGAAGCATGGTGGTCCTTCCATTTCCCAGTGATTGTAGCTTACAGTTTGTGTTGAGAACTAGTGCAACACGTTGAGTTAATTACCACATAGTAACTTGAAATGGGAAAAACTCTCTTATTTCTGTTAGCTCTCACTTGGCAGTTAGACCTATACCCAGGAATGCTTTAGACAGCAAGGCTTTTATATTCTTTATTAACATATTTAGATTAGTTTGGTTTACAGGGGACCCTCTCTCAGTCCCTGGGGTGTGTCTGTAACCTCTCCCCTACAGGTGGGCTTATAGATGTGCCGTCGTCACTTCAGACAAAAGTGTAGCAGAACCTGGAGATGCTCTTCCCTGGACAGCAACTCACCTCACAGGAGGTTGTTCCCTAAGGCGGGAAAGCCTGAGTCCATTTCCTCTCAGCCAAATGTTCTTATCATTGCCAAAGCTCCCGTAATTCTGCCGTTCGTTTCAGTTTTTCTCAAATCAGTCTATAATTTGCTTGTCTTTTCAAATTAGTATTAAAAACATTTTCATTGTTTACACTGGAACTATTTCTTACTTGCTGTTTTTACTTAAGTTTGTCCTCAACTCCAATATTAGTTTGTAGTTATATATTGGTGTAGTTATTGATGTTAATAATTGGAATATAATTTGACCCTCCGATTATCAGCCTAAATCTCTTCCATGTTAAGTTATGTAATAAGATAGCTACGTTTTAAGAGGTTATATATGCATGTAAAATCTGCCTTGCTACATTTTAAGCAAAATTATCTTTTTCCTCTGTCATTCCCCTTTTCAGAATGGGCAGCAACTATATCGGCACATATATCTGGGCTGTAAAGAGGAAGACAATGTTCAGAAAAACTATGAGCTACTTTATACTTCTCTTGCCCTTATAACTATCGAATTGGCCAATGAAGAAGTGGTTATTGATCTCATTCGATTAGCCATTGCTTTACAGGTATGTTTTCATAACCTTTCCTTGAAGAAAGGATTCTTTCATGAATTAGACACCATCTTTAAAATATTATTGCCTTTATCCAAGGACACGAGTTTTTTAAGTGAGATGTCTCGTTTTAAATCTAAAATACTCAATGCTATGATCCCATTCATTTATTCTTTTAACAAATGTTGAGTAAGTATTGACTGTGTGCTAACTGTTGTTCGAGGCCACAGGAGTACTGTGATGAAAAAGACAGCATGGTCCCTGTGCCCATCCTAGCGGGGAAGATGGCCGTTAAATAATAAGAATTACATATATGTAGTTGTTTAATTGGAGTTTAAGTGTTACGCAATCACAGGACAGTATGCAACGAGAATGTATATATTTATTTTTCTATATCTTATATATATTCTGCCCATGCCCACGTTTCCTTTAGGAAAGGCTTTCCTAAAGAACTGTTTGAATTGAGAGATTTAAGTCTCTTATAAATGGGCATTTATTCTCTTTTTAGAATTTTTTTTTAAAACTTCTTATAAGGGGACATTTTTGTTGGCATTCCAGACTACCTGCAGTTTTTTAGTATAATCATAGAGAAAATGCTATTGAAGCATAAGACCTTGATCTGTCAGTGTTTGTTTTTTGGTTTTTTATTAAAGGACAGTGCAATTATCAATGAGGATAATTTGTCAATGTTCCATCGTTGTGGAATCATGGCGCTGGTTGCTGCATACCTCAACTTTGTAAGTCAGATGATAGCTGTCCCTGCGTTTTGCCAGCATGTTAGCAAGGTAATGTATTTAGAAAAGCCCTCGAATTTGATTTTTATACAAAAGTGGGAGATTTTCTTCCAGTGATGATTATTTTTAATTTTGATGATTATGTACCAAATTATTAAGATAATGCTATAAAAGTATGCATGACTTTTTCAATAGTGACAAAATCGACACTACAGCTCTAACTATGACTAGTGTTATGTTTTCTTTGATGCCTGTTGTTGTATTAGAATTTTTCTGTGTAATGGTTGAGTAGAATATATGATTTTCTTCTAAAATACTTCATGTGATTTCTTATATAATTGTTTTCCTTTTAAACCATTATGAATCTTAGTATCTAATATTTCTTTAATTATACTGTTTTTGTTGTTATTGTTTTAAACGAATCTACTTGAGTTAGATCTCAAAAGTTGAATAATTAATATGCCTCTCAGAGATTTGTCCTGTGTCATTCAACTGTATTTAGCTTTCTCAGCAGTGACTCATGAAATAGTTACTGGCATGATTTAGTGTACATTTCAGAGCTCCTAACTTACCTGGCAGAAAAAGTCCACTGTAGTTTTTATTCTTTAAAAACATCTTTCAGGGAGAACCTCATTTTTATGAAATTGGAAGCACATCTCTCAGTCCTTGCTAAAATGTAGGTTTTTAGAACATTCTAAGAAGTAAAACTCATTCATTCATTAAACAAATGTTTGAGTGAATATTTGACATCTGCCATTAGAGATACAAATGCTATGAAAGCAGGGTCCCCCTTTAAGTGGCTCCCAGGTGAGTGGAGGAGCCAGACTTCACAAGAGCGCTGAGACCACCTGCACGTGCTGCAGAAGGTGGTGCAGAGGAGAGGGGACAGCGAGGGCCTGGCGCTTGTGAAGGCATTTCCCACATAGGGCATTTGAGAAAGTACAGCTTCTAATCCCTCTGTAGTAGGTTTAATCAAATGTAATGTATCCTCTTTTTTTTTTTACAACCTGTATTATTTTACTATCACGATTTTGTTACCTGCTGACTTTTTTAAATAATAAATGTGAAAACAAAATGAACTCTGCTTCTGGGCTCTAAACGTAGCTTAAATTCCAAAATAAAATGATGGTATTTCGTATAAATGTTTAGATTCTGTTTCTCTATTTTTAGTTTTCCAAACTTTTGTGGCAGGGTCCTGAGGAGTGAGGTTTTTGATTTTTATTTTGTTTTGTTTTTGAATATTTTTCAGGTTATTGAAATTCGAACTATGGAAGCCCCTTATTTTCTACCAGAGCATATTTTCAGAGATAAGTGCATGTATGTTAATTCTTTACATTTTAAGGAGGGGCACTGACTTGGGAAACCAATCAGTGATAATTACAAAGGAGTAAACTACTGTTAGAATAATTTTCTGGTGTTTTAAAATATTCATCGTTTTATGTTTCTGTCATTTAATTCATCTAACTTGTTTCTCTTGCTATAAAAGTTCTTGTAAAGTATAAATGTAGACTCATGAACACATGGAATCAATCTTTGATGAAAAAATTTATCTGACCTTTTTTTAATATGGAAGTATATCTCTTAAATATAGCATGTTCTGATATATAAGTGAACACTCCTTTAAGAGAATACAGTATCCTGTTCAAGATTCTCAGTAATAGACAACAATATTAATAAAGCTGTAGGAGAAACAATGTATTACGGAAAATCAGTGTTATACCCTGAATTTTTTTCTTGCTGTCCAAACAAAAAAATACATATGAAAAATAGTTTATTCAAACTTTTGGGCTCTAAAACCAGTTTAATATTGAAAGCATGCACATAAGATAATATTAAGCAGTTTGAAAGGAAATTGAAATCGTAGGTCTTAGCCAGGTGCTTCCTATCACTTAGTTGGCTAATATCTTCTTCATTAACAGTCAGGGGGCTTCATTTTTATTTTCTTCTCTCAGTAAATTTTTAATTAGCATGAAAGTTAAAGCTGAATTTAGTCCTCTTCATCATTTAATGTGTGAATACCAGTGGAATCATGTAAGGCTGACTTCACCGTTGGGACATTACTAGGGAAAGAAGCAGCAGAATGCTTCATGTATGGGTCCACATAACCATATGTTTTTAAAGAGCTCAAATCAGCCACCTAAAATACACTGATTTTTCTATTACTAATTACAGTTTAAGTTGCATTTATATTTATATTTAGGCCTCGATCTAAAATGTTTATATGTTAACTTATTTTTGCTCAGTAATTTAAATAATACTAAATGACTTCTTTTTTGATCAACTTGACAGGCTTCCAAAATCTTTAGAGAAGCATGACAAAAATTTGTACTTTTTGACCAACAAGATTGCAGAGTCACTAGGTGGCAGTGGCTATAATGTTGAGAGATTGTCAGTACCGTACGTACCACAAGTAACAGGTAAGAGGAAGGTAATTAGAACTCTTGCTCTAGTGATTATGTGTCAGCAATTTTTCTCTTAGCCCAGTTAGAAAGTTAATTATGTTTGTATACTTACTAGCTTAAGAGAGTTTACTTCTATTTTAAAATTTTGCTCTTGAAAACCTTTAGTAAATCTCTAAAAACATGTATATGATTTTATCATGAGCATATTGAATCCTCAAGTGATTATCGTTATTATACTTCATATATTATTGATACTATACTGAATAATAATATCCTTTAAACAGAGAAGCAAAGTGAGATCTTTACTCTTTAAGCAATATTGTGTTTAACTTAGGGAAATTGGTGAAAATTGTTTAGTTAGTGATTTGTGACCATTGACCTTAATGAATTAGGTAATTTTTGTCATTTGAAAGACTACAGACTATTTGCTATGTAAAGAAATCTGCAAACTTTTTAAGTTAAGAATATGTTTCCCTCTGTGCGTTATGTATTTCCTTCTGTTCTTTTCATTGCCTGAGATAATTCTGTTTTGTTTCAAGGCAAAACTGCATGGTGTCTTGCACTCAGTTTTTACTTTGAAAACTAAAATCAAAGAATTTTTATCTTATACCTTCACTTTCATTTGATGACTGTATAAATATTAAATTTGGTAGAAAAACTAGTTCTTCCTTTGGGGATACCTCTGTTCTATAAGAGAACTGTTTGATTTCAGTTAGGTAGTTTTCTGGATTAATCACTAGAAGTAACACAATCTTTGGGAATAGCTATCTTTTTATAATGTGGATCCAAAATATATACATTTATTACAATGATAGTTGTTTATAATAGTCTGAGATGTTAATGAAAGATTTTGCATTTTCTTTTAAATTCCATAGTATAGAAAATTCTATTCCTCATGAGTTCCTTGGGGAAATAAAAGTGCTAAGAATAAAACATGAGTAGAGCTTTGTAATTTAAAAGAATTTTTAAAACAGACTTTTAAACTATTTCATTCTTATAACTTGGATTTAGCTCTCTTTCCTTCAGGCAAAAAACCTTACAAACCCAGGCACAAGTACAAAGGTAAATCCAAGTGTCAGTTTGGCTTGCCCTTTCCCTCACCTGTCCTCTAGGAAAATAGCTTAATACAGTTTGCCTTCTAGAAAATGGAGCCAGTGGCCTGTATATTTTATATAGTTGTGAGTTCAGTTATTATTTTGCTCTACCTTCTCCATAGCTGTAGTTTATTTTCACCCCTTGTTATTTCCTTTTACCCTATTCCTTTCGCTGTAAACAATTTTTAATGAAAATTATGGTACTTTCTTTAACAAGTGGTTTGCTCTTCCCATTTCCTCCCACCCCTGAAAATGATATATTCTCTTTCTTAATGCCTCCCTATCATTGACTAGGAGAATTCTGAGTATTTCAGCATATACTTAGTTACATAACTGCACAGAAATCCCTCAGTATAAATAAGGTTTTTCTGATTTATAAAGATTTTGATAGTTTAGAACCAGTCCGTGGCATGTGTGTCCTGCCTTAATGCAGAAAGAGTCAGAAGATACAGTGATACTTTATGGGATAATCAATCAGTTATTAAAGTTTCTTTTTGCTGTATAACCATCAGGTATTCATTTTTAAAAATAAGGGATTTAAGAACAATATATCAAAAGAAAAAAAACGAAAATAGTTTGTTGTGTATCATGCATATACACCCATCATCATCAAAATATAGCTGCCGTTTATTATGCACTAACTGTATGCCAGTCACTGTGATAAGCACTTTGTATTCATGTTCTCAGTTAATCTGTAACATAGTTTGGTGAGGAAGGTAGCACTGTCTTTGTTTACAAATGAGGATAGTGAGACTGAAATTAAATAATTTGGTTAGGTAAGACCACTAGAATTAACTGCCTTGCCTGTTCAGTTAGGTGCTTAATAAATTGATTTTTGCCAACTGTGTGCTCAAAGATTGTTCAGTCATCCATATTGATCCAGGTTTATTTTTTATATATTCCACAAACCTTTACTGAGAGTCTACTATATATATCAAGCACTTTTCTGACTTTGGGGGGTGGAAAGATGTTAAGATTCAGTCCCTATCCTCAAGGATTAAAATCTGGTGGAGAGGGCTTCCCTGGTGGCGCAGTGGTTGAGAGTCCGCCTGCCGATGCAGGGGACACGGGTTCGTGCCCCGGTCCTGGAAGATCCCACATGCCATGGAGCGGCTGGGCCCGTGAGCCATGGCCGCTGAGCCTGCGCGTCCAGAGCCTGTGCTCCGCAACGGGAGAGGCCACAACAGTGAGAGGCCCGCGTACCGCAAAAAAAAAAAAAAAAAAAAAAAAAAAAAATGTGGTGGAGAACACAGACAAACGATTGAAATATAATGGTAACTGGTTCTAAAGAAAGAAGAATGGTCTGCCTAAAGCTTACTGAACTGTTGGTGACTGACATATAGTAAGTGTTCAATAAATGTTAGCTGAGTATTGCATTTTCCTTTTATCTCAAATCAACCTATAATTTGAGTTAATAGCATATGTCTAGGTGTATGCTAAATGCTCCTCTATGAGGGGGTACAGTACTTAATGAGTATTTGCAGTGTGCCAGCTGCTGTGCAAACAGAAGCAAAAATGAACAAGACAGAGGTTTCTGCTTTCACAAAACTTATAGTCATTCCTAATGGGTTCCTCATCTGGACAACAAAACACAGAAGATGACTTTTTTTTTTTTTTTTTTTGCGGTACGTGGGCCTGTCACTGTTGTGGCCTCTTCCGTTGCGGAGCACAGGCTCCAGACGCGCAGGCTCAGCGGCCATGGCTCACGGGCCCAGCCGCTCCGCGGCATGTGGGATCTTCCCGGACCGGGGCACGAACCCGTGTCCCCTGCATCGGCAGGCGGACTCTCAACCACTGCGCCACCAGGGAAGCCCTCAGAAGATGATTTTGAGTGACGTTTTTCTCAGTTCTCCCAAGATGGCACTTCACCAGTTTTATTCGAGATGCATAGGAAGGAAGTTAATTCATTATACAATTTGTCTAACAGGACAGTTGCAATATACCTTAAAGGCTATGATCAGAGAGGTTTGGGGTCCTCAGGCAGCACCTAGGAGAGTGTTTGGTCCAGATTTGGTGAAACCGATGTCTTCCAGAGGAAAAAGTCCCTATGATGAGCCTGAAGCAGGTGTTAGGCAAGTGAACTGTGTTTCATGCAGAAATAATAGCATATGTGGAGGAATGGAGGTAGGCAAGAACATGATTCTTCAAGGAATTAGTATAAAGTTAGTCTACTTGGAGTGAATTGGAAGAGTAGGGTTGGGAATTGTAAAACCGGGTTAAATAGTTTGAACTATCCTGAAAGCAATGGGGAGTCATTAAATGATTTTAAACAGGGGATGGCATGATAAGAGTTGCATTTAGAAATGTTACTCTGGTTGTAGTTTAGCAAACTGAAGGTGGAACAACCATTTAGAATACTCTTCAGTAATCTCCAGGAGAGATGGCAGTGACCTGTACTAAGGAGGTCCCAGTGCGAATACAGGAAAGTGAGTGGACTCTAGAACACTGCAAGAGAGAATCTATAAGCAGTTGAGTGATACGGGGGCGCAGGGAGAAAGGCAAAGATTTTGTCTAGGGCTCTACCACGGACATTTGGGTGCTTGGTACAGCACCAGGAGGAAGGGCAGCAGAGCTTGTTTGCTGCTTCATTTGCTTGCTTTTTGTTGTTTCTGTTTTAGGAGGGACGGGTGGTGTGACTGGGTTTAGGTGAAGAAAGAAAGAAGTATGCATTTCAAATGTAACTGTCGATAAGTAGTTTTGAATCTTGGGTAATAGAAGGATGGACTTCTTATTAACAGAAATGAATAGGGAAGAGGGGGTAGTTTTGGAGCTCAGCCTTTTGTTGAGTGTCTTGGACAGTGGAGCATCCAGGTACGGTAGGGGTCAGGACTGCGTTTTGTGTGAGAGATTAGAGGTTATGATGAGAAGTTTGAAATTAGCAGTATAGGGAATTTTGCAAGAGCTTTCAGGAAAGATGACTTCTCAAAGTGAAGACGTGAAGAGAGAATAGAATGGCTTTGTTCTACCCTCGCTATATGGCCTTGGGCATAACCCCTTAATCTCTCAGTGACACCATATCCTCATGTGAAGCGAGGACCATAGCCCTGAAGCCATTTCGCTCAAATGGGATATATACATGAAAGTGCTCATAAAAACTACAAAATGCCATATCAGTATAAGAATGGTCTTAGTATTTTTTAATGTCTTAATCTTCCAGTTGGCATTTTGAATTTTGTTAATTTGTTTTATTGATTAAAAGCACTTATAACACATGGATGCCTTTATCTGCTTTATCAAAACCTCCATTATTTTCCAACAAATATCTGCTTATAAAAGTATTTTCATGTATATATCCCATCTGTCCTTGTAGAGGTTTTGTTTTAAAGCTTGTTTTAGAAATAAAAGATTGTCTTTTATATTACACTGACTTTTTCTTTTTTTTTTTGCGTTACGCTGGCCTCTCACTGTTGTGGCCTCTCCCGTTGTGGAGCACAGGCTCTGGACGCGCAGGCTCAGCGGCCATGGCCCCTGGGCCCAGCCGCTCCGCGGCATGTGGGATCCTCCCGGACCGGGGCACGAACCCGCGTCCCCTGCATCGGCAGGCGGACTCCCAACCACTGCGCCACCAGGGAAGCCCTACACTGACTTTGTATTCATGGTGACAATGGTTTTTTAGGTTCTTTTTATTTTATAAATATGCATTAGCTCTAGATGGAATTTTGTGTTTTTCTATAAGACCAAAAAAGTATATCTGCATAAGTAGTATCAGCATTAAACTGACATTTTAAATTTCGTGTAGATAAATTATCTGTGAAATTTCATTTTGCCCCAGTTAGCTTTTTCATTGAATCTGAATGGTATAGTAGCCCTAATTACATTTATGATTCATTATATACAGTTAAGTAAGTTCCTACATCTTATTCTTTATATAGCCATAGAAAATTATATTGAATAATTTAATGTAGTTCTGTGTTATACTTGTATTCAGACTGTTTTCTCTGTTCTTTAGCCTTCTGAATGCAGTTATATACATTACACACAGATACACCAGGTGGCAGCAAAATATCGCTGAAGGACGTTAGGCCTCGCTCTCTCTAAGCATTACTTCTAAAACCCAGGTTCTAATTAAAAACAAAAAGAAGAAACAGTGATTACCATTGTGAACGGCAGATTATAGGAAGCGGAGAGGGAGAAGGGATGGGAAAATGAAAGCGCATAGAAAGTAGTGTCTGGGACTACCCCAAACCAACTTCAGGAAGGGAAGCAAGGGCCTCCCGAGGGGGTGCGTACATCAGACACTGAGATGGTGACAGGGTAGTTCTCGAACTGGCAGGACAGTGCGGTCCACAGAGGCTGCAGTGATGCTGCATTTCAGCAGACTTTGAAAGGCAGGTCAGGAACCGATGTGGACGGCCCATGGAAACAGGAGAGTTATCTTTGGTAAGCTCTATTTTGGAAAGCTTTCTTTTGTGTAGGTGTACAAGATATCTGATGATAGTTGTATCTGGGCTTTTTCTGTCACCTACAAGCAGGTTGCTCTATAGGTCAAAAGAAAGAACTTTCTGAGAATATAGTATTAGAGTTTCCCACTGAATTTCATTTTCTTCCCTAATCTCTGCTCATTATACTTCCCTTCTGTTCTTGTTGATTTTTGTCACTCAGTAATCCCTCTCCTGCCTCTGTACTTCTCCTTTCCTTTTTATTTTTGTCTTAGGCTTCAGTTTGACTTTCCTCTGCAGCCCATCAGCCTTTGTATATTAACCTAGAAAATCTTGTGTGGGTGGGAAGCAGGCTGTTATTTATTCCTCATTTTGAATTCTGGTAAGACATTGAAAGTTGGTGTGATTAGAGGGTAAAAAAGCAGGTCAGCAGTGATGACGACATACTATTTTGTGGCAGTTCCACTGATGTTTGGTCGTTAGCTTTGGTGATTTATATTAGTGCAAATGATCATGAAGGAAAAGTAGAAAAAGTTCAGTATCTAGGCTACCTCCGTAATGGCCCTATGCAGGAGATATAATATTTCCAGCCTGAAAACTGTAGAAAAACGATAGGTAATAACTTGTCACAGATAGGTCTGTGTTCCTCCAGCCTTCACCCAGCAGAACCTGAGTAACAAGTGTGTGCTAGATGCAGACGCAGAGTCTGCCCCTGAGTTTCTTGTATACGGGGGGACATGAGACATTAATTCATATGTCTGTTCTTCAAGGCCCACTAGATGACTAAAGGGTGATGATGATTGAAGAGTGACAAGGAAAGATCAGTCATAACTGAAAGTAAATTTCTGTAGCTAGAAGAAAGGGGGATAAGTAAAAATAATTAGAGTGATATTTAAGATTTAAAGGAAGCGACGTAATGTTTAACCAGGGCTTGAAAGATAAGAATCTTTACAGTGGGGAGGACATAAGAAAGGGCAGGTAATCATGGGCTTCCAGCAGGAGTTTCTGTTTGTAGAAAAGTGTGTAAGGCAGATGTGCCACAGCCTGCTCAGAGGTTGGAGAATAGGCACATTTGCCTTAAACACGAGATAAATAAGGGAGCAGCTCTGAAGTTACTGTTGGCAGGATCTGACTGGAGAACCCAGATGCCTTTTTACTTCATCAAGCAATGGGTAGAGTTGCTTGGAAGAGTGATGTGGTTAGTGTTTAAGAAGCTTATGGTGGCATAGAGGGAAAATTCTAGAAAGGTCTGTTATCAGTCAGGATAGATGGGGTCAGTGGTTCTCAACTGTGGGTGATTTTGCCCATCCCACGGAACATTTGTCAACCCTAGAGACATTTTTAGTTATCACCACTGGGGCAGGCCTACTGGCATCCGGTGGGTAGAGGTCAGGGATGCTGCCGAACATCCGGTAAGGCACAGGACATTCCCCTCGGCAAGAATTCCTGGGCCCAAATGCCACTAGTGCCAAGGCTAGGAAACCCTGGCTAAGTTGTGCTGTGAGGACAGTCACAGGTTCTTAGGAGTTTAAACCAGTGAAGATGTGCTCATCACTCCAACTAACTGTGCATAACCTCATGTCATCCGTATTCTGGAATCCAAGCTGACGGGATCGCCGTGATCTGAAATGTTACTCATACTTTACTGGCCAGAGCTAGTTACACAGTCCCTCCTGACCACAAAGAGGCCAGGAATTGCAATCCTACTATGTCCCAGAAAGAGAGTAAATTGCCGTATTTGATCAACAGCATTAATTACTGCCATGGAAGGCTACCTTGGAGTAGAGGAGTAGTCAGTAAGAAAGAAGCTAGTTTCTTTATGTTGGCCTTCTTTTAGTTCATTATTCACCCCTTCAGAAGGATAAAATCACAGTACAGTTGATCCTTGAACAACACGGGTTTGAACTGCACGGGTCTACTTATACACAAATAATTTTCAGTAAATACCTACTGCAGTACTATATGATCTTCAGTTGGTTGAATCTGTGAATGCAGAACCATGGATATGGAGGGCCGACTAAAGTTATAATGCAGATTTTTGACTGTGCAGGGGTCAGTGCCCCAAGCCCCCATGTTGTCTAAGAGTCAACTCTATATACAAAATGAGATTAGGAAGATGGAGTGTTGCCAGATTATGAAGTGACTGACTGTGCTGTTTGACTAAGATTCTAGACCTGAGCTTCCCAGTTGTTATTGGGAGCTTTACAGGTGTGTCTGGATATTTATCTCCTTAGTTCTTCAGGTAGCTGGGTCGGGCCTGGGGTAGTCAGCTTGCAGTGCAAGCAGCCTCTTCCTTTTATCTCCATATGCCTTACATGTATTATAATTATATATGTGTGCTTTGATGTAAAAAAACTTGTGAAGCTCAGCATTAGCCAGTGGGCTGGATTTGTTTTTTTGTTGTTTTTTTAAAATAAATTTATTTATTTATTTTTGGCTGCATTGGGTCTTCATTGCTGTACGCGGGCTTTCTTTAGTTATGTCGAGCAGGGGCTATTCTTCGTTGTGGTGTGCAGGCTTCTCATTGCGGTTGCAGAGCATGGGCTCTAGGTATGCAGCTTCAGTAGTTGTGGCTCGCGGGCTCTAGAGCGCAGGCTCAGTAGTTGTGGCGCCTGGGCTTAGTTGCTCCTCAGCATGTGGGATCTTCCCGGACCAGGGCTCGACCCCATGTCGCCTGCATTGGCAGGCGGATTCTCAACCACTGCGCCACCAGGGGAGCCCCTGGATTTATTTTAAAATTATAGTTTAGTGTGAAAAAGATTTATTTTAGAACAGCTCTACTGGTAGTATAGGAGGGAGTGTTGTGTTAGACCAGTTAGTAAGCTATCCTCAGATCTAGGTAAGAAAAGATAAAGATTTTTGAATGATAGCACTCTTGAAAAATAAATATGGCATTGTGGAGATAAAGGAGGTTTATTAGAGATGTTAAAATTGGGTTTAGAACATGTCGAATAGAATTGGTTAATGGAGAATTGGGAAATTTGAACTGGATGTGGAACTGGAGATGTGGAGGGCCAACTGTAAAATGCTGTGCTGATTTTCGACTGTGCAGGTGTCAGCACCTCTAACCTCCATGTTGTTCAAGGGTCAGCTGTATTAAACTGAGTTCACCCATCAATTTTATTTTTTTAATCTGCTTCATGAAATATAAAAGTCTGAGAGCACACAGTTTTATATATTTAGTAAGAGCAAAAAAGGCAAACTCTCTTAATTTTCTGAAATTTTAAAATCTGAAATAGGTGTAGTTTATAAATGACATATCATTCTAACTAGCAAATGATGGGGGAAATTTTTTTAAATTTTAGATGAAGATCGACTTTCTAGAAGGAAAAGTATTGTGGACACCGTATCCATTCAGGTGGATATCTTACCCAACAGCAATCCTTCAGATGATGTGGTAAGTTGCTGAAAGTTTATGATGAAGTACTGTCTTGAGATAGACATCAATTTAAAAGAACTTTTTGCCCCTCCACACTTTTAAACAGGATCAAATACAACTCTTATTTATCCCTAAATCAACAAAATTGTTAGTAGAAGTTAATCTGATTTAGCCTTGAACTTACTTATAATTTATTTTACTGAACTCATTTCATATACCTATAAAGATACATAAACTTAATATTGTGTGTTATGATATCACTAGATTTCATATTGTAGTAAAAGGAACCGTAAGACAGAACTAAGTATGTTTTCTTAATAAGTAAGAAATGCTACACAAGGCCTGTTATTAAATAAGTAGGCCCTCTAATCCTATTTATTTTTAAAGATTTATGCAACATAAGTTGTGAGAATAAATGGAATTATACACTGTCATGTGAAGCCAAATGCTCACTACTTTTAGAAAGTTTCAAAATTTCGCCTATGAGAGAAATTTTTTAATCTTTTTGGATAGTAAATATAATGAATTTAACATAGGTTAAGCTGTATCAGTGACCTGTGTACTCTTTAAGGAGTTATTTGAAACATCATAGATTTAATGTTCTCCTCCTGTCAATAGAGCACAAGAGTGTACCCAACTGAGTTATAGGAAGAAAAAGCAGCCAGTGTTCTCTAGGACTTATCCACACAAATCAGCAGAGCATTTTTTGATAGTCAAGTAAAAATTCCAGTGTGCCAGCATGTCACGTCAGCTTCCTCCTTGTGGTTTATCCATTGTTTGCCTTCTTAGGTATTTCATTATTTCTCATTGGTACAATGTAAATAACTAAAAGAATATCCATGTAAGAAAAGAGGAAGGAAGTTGTCTGAATTCATGCTTTCTCAGCCTCCTTTCTCCCTCCTCCTTCCAATCCCTGTCAGTTAATTTGTCTTCAGGAATTAAAATTATTTGGTGGCCAGGGTACAGCCAATTAATTTATATCTTTCATGCTTTTAACTCCCTGTTATGTAAAATTAATCAGTTTTATCAATGAATTATCTGCAGAGCATCAGAGTAGTTGGAATAGGGCAGTTAGTGTTCATTTTGGAACTTGAGGCTTTAAGGTTGGTTTAGAGTTTCTTACCAGTTTAAGACTCAGGAAAAATCATCTTCCCTAAATTTCACCTCTTCAAAGCCATTTTAATTTTTACACTCCTTACTAGCAAGAAGGATATCTTGCTAGCTATATCTTTCAGTGATTATGAATTTGCTGCTGTTACCTTTTGAGGGAAGAAATTCATCCAGAGCCTTAGTTTATACTTGTCAAGAGTGCAGTCTTTTTTATTGACTGGTATTTTTCCCATTTGCCTTTTGTTAACCATTTTTATTTCTTTTAAAAATACATATATAGCACTTTAAAAGGTTGCAAAGAATCAGTCTATTTTGATAAAATGAACTGAAGAAACATTTGCATGAAGACAGTATAGGAGGAAGACTCTTGAGCATGAATTTTACATGAAAAGTTCATTAATACATTTGTTAACTTATTAAAGATCCTTTTGTTTTATCTTTGCTATAACTATAAATCCTAAGTCAAATATGCCTCACCCTGAGTATTTGAAAAGTTAAATACAGTTTAGTATATAAGATTTACTTGAGCACACTAGAGTTTCAAACTCATTTACCATTATGGTATCTGATATTGTGTATTAGGAATGGTCGTTGAAACACCAGAAGACAGAATAACAGTACCTTCTAGGCTAAAACTAACTAATTTCATTGTGTGGACAGGAGAAAGTGTCATCAGTTAGGTATTCACCAGTTAGTGGTGTAACAAAATATCAAACTAAGAATAAGTATATTTGCTAACAATGAATCAAATTTAAAAATTGCTCATTTGAAAAATTGCTCGTAATTTCATCAAAATTACTTGAAATTGTATATACATAATCCCACTTAGTCCTCAAGTATATTTGATACCTGCTTTTAGAGCTTGTCATGTTGTTTAGATGGAGATCATAGGAAAACTTTTGTCTTCCCTGGATATAACTCAGCTTATTACTATGGTCTATTAAAATACCTGGTCCATTTCTGAGGTATGTGAGTTCTAACATTTGTAATTCAAATTTTAGCCCACCATGAATCATTTAGTGAACTTCTCCTAAAAATTGCACTATATATGTATAAAGATACCTAAATTAAATTCAGGTATTCAAGAAGATAAATGGCTAAAACATTTATTTATTTCAGTGGCATCTCTGCCTCCTGAAATTAAATCATCAGCTTGACTGATAGAATAAAGCACCATAGGCATGATTCTTTGATGCTGGGCGAATGCATCATCATTGTCCAAATTAAGGAAAACAACAAACAGGGAAGAGTTATTAGATAAAGTACTCTAGCTTTTCACTTATCCAGGATTGAACAGGTAATAAGTAAAAATTCTCCATAATAAGAATTCTGGCCTTCTAGCTTCTCCTACGTTCTTTCTCCTATACTGTAGTTGTTTCTCAAAAGTCTAAAGCTCTTAACCAGTTGTAAGAACAACTTTGAAGTACTGGATTGCTTCTAGGTACAAATAATTGACCAGCCAGAGCCTAATCTTATATATCCGCTCCAAATATCTAGAACAAAGCAACTGAAGATTCCCAAGTTTAATCTGACTTCAACTAGAAATATGAGCCCTCAGTAGAAAAACTGAGGTAGTGGAACTCTTGCTGCTTTGATTTCCAGCTAAATCCTTTGTACAGAGAGCTAAGATGCAGAGCAGGAAGTCCTTTGCTTTCACTAGTCTTGCTGCCTTAGGCTTAGCAAAAAGAAGCTCATGAGCTAAAATTAGGGATGACCAGAGTCCAAGGCAAGTACTCATATATCACTTCTTAACTTTTATTCAGAGATACTATAGTAACTGGATATATTATTCCTTCTGAAAGTGTGCTAGTGCCACAAAAAGTATTACTGACTTTTTATGTAAGCACTTGATTTCACACCTTTTACATGTCTCAAAGCAAGCGAGATTTGAAAACTTCAAGTTAAAGGGAGTTTCTGGAGAATAAGACTTGGTGGTTGACCTTAAGAGATCCAGAATGTAATTACTTTTAAATGTTGGTTAACTGTACTCTTGAACACTTCCCAAAGTAGTGATTTTTTGCTTTAAAATTTTTGCATTTAAAGTTTCAGATTATTTCATTTTTGATTTTTAACCTGTATGTGGTACCAAAATTGTAAAGAGTATAGAATACTTAGTTTTCATTTATTACGTAGCTGAAGCTGCATTTATATATAATCTCTGCCTTGAATATTGGTTGGGTTGCCTTAAAGGTTGCTAATTCTTCCAGCCTAACATCAATCTGTAGACTTCTTTGGGGAACCACTGTGGTTGGCCGTTGTTAAAACCAGTGAAAACATGGAGATTACTTGATGCTGTTGAGTGTGATCACAAATCCAGCCAACACAAAGGAAAGAAAATATTTGTCAGAGTTCTTAGATTACGTGTAACTAGGTGCAGGTATCATTTATATTGACCGTTCCTAACTCTTTATTTTACTTAAAATCACTTTTCTCTAGGTTAGTAACACTGAAGAAATCACCTTTGAGGCGTTAAAGAAAGCAATTGGTGAGATTTTGCTTGTTAACTCTCCTAGTGTTTTCTAGCTTATCTATATCTTAGTACTTGTTTAAATGCCAGAATTAACAGAGGCAGCATGGCAAGTGTATATACTGTCGATTTCTATATAAATATATAATCAATTTATTAGCTTATGTTCTTCAGACTTTTGTAATTGTCCTGTCTTGTCATAATTATTTTCCTCTCTATAGACTGACTTTTCTAGAATTATGAAAGCATATCACCATGTATTTGAATGCTGCCCTTATTTGGTGGCCAACATTGAGGCTGAGTGAATTTGAGAAATAGTGAATGTATTTCCTTTTATAGGAGATGGGCAGGTGAATAATTCTGAGAGAATTACATAGAATGATTTTTAGTAGGCATATAGTAGTGTAATTAGAAGCGTGTTTCTAATGGGGTAAGAAAAGGAGCTGGCTGAAATTGTCAGCAGGCACAGTCGTCACATTAATCCTTGGTATTTTATCAGTGAGAACACTGAGGCAGAGAAATTAGCAACTCTCGTGAGATCACAGAGCTAGTAAATACTGGAGACAGATTTCATACCCAGGTCTGACTGACTCTAATCTGTTCACTTATGTTTGCATAAAATAGTACTCTGATTTTTTTTTCTCCTGTAGTTTATGGAAATAAATTTTACCTTATATAATTTGCCTCTTTTAAAAATTTTTAAATGATTCCTTCAGTTAAGTATTAATATAAATTCCTGCTAAGCTCATGATGCCTCGATCTCAATTCATTTCTAATTGGTAAAGCAATAGAGGGTGGAAATTGACTTTCACGATAGAGAGTGGAAATTGGCTCTCAATTTTTAAGAAATATTAGAATAAGAAAATCATTAACAAGGGAAGTGAAGCACTCTAGTACCCATCATACATGAAATAAAATCTGACCTTTTTCAGCTTAATTCATTAGAGGATTTTTTTTTCTTATTGTAATATCAAATTTGCCAAAATAAAATTAATTGAAGTTAATAAGCAATTTTTGAACACCCATTGTGTACAAGATACTGTGAGACATTTAAAACTTAATAAGACATGTTGAGGTACTTACAGTCTGGCAGTGGTTCTCAAAGTATGTCTTTGGACCCCTGGAGCTTTGGGGAAGACTCTTCCAAGGGATCCTTCAAGTCAAAAAGCATATGCAGCACAATACCAAGACATTACTTGCCTTTTTACTGCATGGATTAACATGAATGAAGGCAGTGGCGTCAAACTGTACTAGTGGTCATTGAATTCTTCAGCACCACACATCCCCAGTTATTTATTTATTTATTTATTTATTTATTTGCGGTACGCGAGCCTCTCACTGTTGTGGCCCCTCCCATTGCGGAGCACAGGCTCCGGACGCGCAGGCTCAGCGGCCATGGCTCATTGGGCCCAGCCGCTCCGCGGCATGTGTGATCTTCCCGGACCGGAGCACGAACCCTTGTCCCCTGCATCGGCAGGCGGACTCTCAACCACTGCGCCACCAGGGAAGTCCACCTTTTAAAAGGCAAGATTTCTCTTAAGAATGCCTTTGAAGAATCAGTATAAATGATTAATTTTATTAATCTCATCCCATGAATACATGCCTTTGGGGAGCACATACAAAGCACTTCTTTGATTGCTTTTACTTGCAAGCAGAACTAGTTGGTTTTTTTAAGGAACGTCACTTTTACTTTAAAAAAAAAAGAAAACCTGTGGTATTTGAAGGGAAGCTGTCACTTCAAGAGAAAAAAACCACCCTGACAGTATTTGCTCCCAGTGATAAAATTAGCACTTTTTAACAAAATTAGAGTTTTGAAGCTTATGTCTGCCGGTGCAAGTTTGACAGTTCCCCAATATTTATTTAAAGACTTTTCTAATGAGATCAGTGATAATAAGTAACAAATGTGAATTTAAAGAGTATTTTACAGTGAAATATGTCTACATTTAGAGGGTCTGCATCAATCAGTGGAGCAATATTCCAAATGACCTTGCATGATGTTACAAAACCATACATGAGTAAAGCTCTATTCAAACTGTAGAACAGACCAATAGGTGTTAATATAACCAATTACAAAAAGTTCATTAATAAGGTTTCAAATTCCATATTGCAACTAACTTTTAAGAAACTACAGTTTGTCATGTTTTGTTGTAGTGTCCAAGAAGAAATAGCTACAATTCTGTGAAAAGGCTATTTATTGAATTACTCTTTCCCAGTCCATACCTGTGTGAGTTTAGTTTTTCTTTATATACTTCAACCAAAATAACATATTGCAGTGGACTGAATGCATCTGCAGGTAGAATCCAACTGCTTCTGTTAAGTCAGACATTAAAGAGATTTGCAAAAATAGAAAACAATGCCATTCTCTTCACTAAATCTTTTCATTTTAGAAAATGTCGTTATTTTTTCATGAAACAATTATTTATGTTAACATATAGTGGTTTCATTTCTTTAATGCATTTAATGAATATTTTTTAAGTCTCTCATTTTTATATTGTAATATGGAAAATATCAAATGATGTAATGCATAAAGAAAGCAATTTGGCTTTCTTAATAATTTTTCAGAGTATAAAGGAGTCTTGAAACAAAAAGTTTGAGAACTACTGGACTAATGCATGGAAAAGAAACTTGCTGCCTGCAGGCCAAATTTAGGTAGAAGTATTATTTTCAGCAATTGGATTTGAATAAAGACCAGGGATGTACGCTCATCTTGCCCAAGTCCTGTTTTTCTTACTGCTTTTAAAACATTTATGTTTCCTGCCTAGCCTCTGGCACATTTGAGCTTGTGACCCTAATCTAGTGAACACGAGAGATGTGATCATAATTCTGTATTATAGTCATTCAGAAAAAGTACATAAATTCGACAACTTTGTTAACCTGCCACAATTTCAGAGGGGGGAAAATAAACCTATTTCGTTTGTACCTGATATATCCATTTTTTAAAACTAGCTAATTGTTACAGTTTGTCTACCTGAAGAGAAGCTTTGTTTTTGAAGAACCTTGAACAGATTTTGTTTCATCTTATGAAATTCTTGACCAGGAAAAATAAAAAAGCTGAAGAGTTACTGAGTTGTTACTGTAGACCATCAATAAATAAGCCATTAATTAGCCTTCTTTTCAGATTCTTAAGCAAATAGACATAGTTATTATATGTATCAAAATGACAGACATTTATTATTTTATTATCTCACAAACTTTGGCCAGACCACATGTCATCTTAAGATTTAAAAAAATCCCTTTTCAAATTGTGGAAGATAAATGGAAAAGGCTAAAGCAACATGGTTCCGCATGACCCTATCTATATTTCAATCACACCATTCACTATCAAGTTTAGCAGACTTTTAATTTAGTACCTCATATGTGCAAGGGCATGATTATTAATAAAAGAATCGTCCTTCAGGAAGGGCCTTGAAGTTGTTGAACTTGTAGGAAGTTGTCATACTTCTGCTTTTATTTGGTAAGAGAGACAAAGGTAGTCTTATGAGAAAGGGTTTTGTGCTGTGTAGTTTTTAAATTTTTTTATATCTGGGCTTTCTAGCCTTAACTAAGACACTTCAAGGATGTCACACCTTTTGCTTTTTTCCCTATACAAGTAGTCCTATAAATCACCCTTATTTTTTATTTATAGATCATTTGCTCTTATGGTCATTGGCAAGGTTCTATGAAATTTTTGTATTCCTTTTAATGGGTCTTTTTAAACATTTATATAGATACCAGTGGAATGGAAGAACAGGAAAAGGAAAAGAGACGTCTAGTGATAGAGAAATTCCAGAAAGCACCTTTTGAAGAAATAGCAGCACAGTGTGAATCCAAAGTAAGTGAACACATGGTGAAGGGGGCGGGGGGTGGACTTCGACTTTGTGGACACTGTCCTGGTAATTGGTAGGTAGATTCCAGGCTTCAGGCAGATCAACAGAATCCACAAGGTAGTGGATTTGATAGGGACTGAAAGCTGAAGACATAGCTGTGAAGCCTAAATAATTTTTTTGTGTAATGTCAGCTGATGGGAATGGCAGATCCCAAATGTTAACGATTGTTATTGCTTTGAAACTGTTTTTGCAGTGGTTTTCAGTGATTTTGCTGTAGGTATTTTGTGTGGCTATCGATTTTGTTTTTACCAGTGAGACTAGGAAAGGAATAAAAGAAACTTTACATTAAATTCCAGTGTATGAGACAGATAAAACCAAAACATTAAAGCATTCTGTACCATCAGTTTAATAGTTAGAGTTATGCTTTGTCCTTTAAATCACACTTGTATTATTACATATGGGTATTTGGAAAATAATAGATCCATTCTTAACATTTTTTTTTTTCTCCTTTGTAGGCAAATTTTCTTCATGACAGACTTGCTCAAATATTGGAACTCACCATACGGTAAGAGTTTTGATACTACAAGAGCAATAAAGCAACAAAACAGAAACCATTAGATCCCTATAAATTTGTGGCTTTTTAAGTAATTGTGCTTTTCATTTAGGGTAAACACAAGATCATACAGGTCTCTATCTCAGTGGTTTTTCTGTTTACTGGATTGTCTGATACCATTTCTTGTCCAGGGGGCTTGTAGCTTTTCTACCTTTCCTTTTTAGACCATTTATTCCTTTAAAATGGTCCTATAAGGACATTTGAGTAATTGGAAGACTCTTATTCTAATGATATGTTTAAAAAGGTAATTTCTCAGATTTAACCATTGTGACCTATAAAAACTACAGTTTTATATGGTTCAACCTCATAGTTCTTTCCAGGGCAATAAGGATTCTACCTATGCAGATGGCTCACTTGAATTATTAAATTTTACTTGAGTTTTCCTAAGTCATGTCTATTTGTGTCCTGTTATTAGTTATAGTCGGCCCTCCATATCCGCAGGTTCTGCATTCGCAAATTCAACCAACTGTGGATCAAAAATATTTGGGGAAAAAAAAATTCCCAGAAAGTTCCAAAACGTAAAACTTGAATTTGCTGCATGCTGACAACTATTTACATAGCATTTACATTGTATTAGATATTATAAATAATCTAGATACGATGTAAAGTATAAGGGAGGATGTGTGTAGGTCATATGCCAGTAGTGCTCCATTTTATATAAGGGACTTGAGCATCCAAGGATTTTGGTCTGTGTGGAGGGTCCAGGAACCAGTCCCCTGTGGATACCATTGAACGATTGTATCTTATGCTCCAAAAACATAAGGTATCTAATATCGGTTTTTCTGTGTCTATTGGTTGTTAAGTAATGAAGCACATGACAGAGGGAGAGAAAAACTCCAGGTTCCACCTAAGGAAAGAACCTCTGCATATTCTTATATTGACTTCAGTGTGGAGACTGGTCTGTGTATAATGTGGCACAGTAAAGGAGCCGTAGACAGAAATTGTGCTTCTGAAATTTTTTTTTACATTGCCGTATCTTTTATATTTTCAACTTGATTAACTAAATCTGTTTTGCTTCAAACCCTGTATGTATCCTTATAAACAGAATAAACAGGTAGATGCTCGAGATCAGTTGCTTTTTTTCCCCCAGCCTTTTTTCTGCCTTCATACGCAAAGCATGTTTTCATCACTTTAACATCTTATTCTAGGCATTTACCACCAATACTGCCCCCCCCGACTAAGTTGAGAATCACTCATTTATAAAAGTTCAGAACAGAGAATCAGACTAAAATATGCAATATACTCTATACCTTAGATTCAGAGAAAATTGCTGGGTGTGGGCATTTACGCACAACCTAAAAGTTGAGAGTTAAGTTTTATTTGGGGACCTTGCTGAGGACTATGGCCCGGGAGACAGCCTCTCAGGTAGCTCTGAGGAACTGCCCGGAAGAGGTAAGGGAGGAGCCAGGATATATAGGAGTTTTTGGCTGGAAAAAACCATGTAGTCAAACATCAAAAGATGACTGCTAATCACAAAGAGCAGACATCTGAGGTTGATGATTTTAGTGCTTTTCTATGCATGGGAAGGTGCAAGGATCTGGGTTCATTGAAATTATTCCTTAGATATGCATCTTAACTTAAATTATTCCTTAGATATGTTTAGGGCCAGTATCCAAAGAACAGGATGCTCCCTGTTTTTCTCCATCCTGAATTCCCCTCAGGGCGCACCATTGTAGGCGACTGCAGTGGCTGATGGCTTGATCTTGCAGAGCTGGAATGGCAGGCAACACTCCCTGTCCACAGCTTCTTTGATGCCTGTTAATTGTAACAGTAAATATCTGCTGCTTTATATCTGTTGTTTTTACTAATCCTCCCCACAGTCCTGAAAAGTTAGGTAGATCCTTTCTCCCCCCACCCCAGGTAAAGACACTGAGGCTTAGAGAAGTAAAGTAACTAGCTGAAGTTTATCCAGCTAGTGAGTGGAAATAATCAAAATTCAAATCCATAACTCATGTTCTTAAAAGAAATGTTGCTAGAGACCACCATGTTACATTTAATCACACTATCATAACTATATGGATTTAATATTTTAGAATAAGTATTATGACTAATTCGGTTTCATTGGTACTGCAACTACTCATAATAATTTGTATTTATTAAGCCTTACTGCTAATAGTTATTTACTGAACACTTATCGTGTTCTAGGCACTGTGCTAAGTGCATTCTTTCATTTAGTGTTTACAACAGATTTTAAAAAGATGTAGTGATTATTTTTACTTTACAAATGTAGAAACAGATGCACATAGAAGTTTGGTAATTTATCCAAGGTCACCTAGTTAGGAAGTAGTAGTTTTGGGTACCTTACATGATACAGAGAAATGAAATAGACTTCTTAGTGTACCTTCAGGGTTTTCAGTTTCTATTTGATACATTTCCTCTTGTTAATTTGCCTCATTCTAACTACCAGATAGAGAAAAGAGTTTGTATGCTTGAGAAAAGAAACAAAATAAGCAATATTATATCTCAGTTTCCATTGTTCCTTCATTCACTTTGACCTTAATACAATAAGAAAAAAATTACAAGGAATGCAAAGGAGCAGGAAAATACAGAAAAAGAATAAGCAGCCCCACAGATGATTGATCCAATTATTGGAATTAGTAGACAATGACCTTAAAAGAACACACACACATATCAAAGAATTTAAAGGAAAAAATATGTATATTTTAGGAGAGAAATGGAAAGTCTAAAAAAGAACCAAATTGTAGTTCAAGAACTGAATGTTATGATATCTGAAAGAAAAAATGTCATTGGATGGGCTTAATAGTATATTGGACATTATAGAAGAATTCGCATATATTGCTCATAGGAGTATAAATTGGTACACTTTGCAAAACTTTGGCAGTGTCTTATAAAGTTAAACATATACCTGCTCTTGATCCTGTAATCCCATATCTCAGTATTTGCCCAGAGAAATGAAAACTTAGATTCACAACAAGACATGTACATGAATGTTTTAGCAGCTTTTTTCATAATTACCAGATGCCCATCAACAGGAGAATGGGGAGAGAGTAGACAAATAGTGGTACTCTTACAACAGTGAAATACTATTCAGCAGTAAAAAGGAACACATTTTGGGGGTAAATTTTAAAAGATGCATTGAGCAAAAGAAATCAAACATAAACGAGTATAGCTTGTATGGACCATTCCTATAGGCTGTATAGACCATGTGAAATTCAAGAACAAGTGACACTAACCTTCAGTGACAGCGATCAGAACATAGTTACTGTTGGATGTGGGTGTATGTGTATGGGTATGTGGGAGTAGGGAGAAATTGGTTGAGGACACAAAGGACCTTTTTTGAATGATGAAAGTGTCAGTATCTTTATCTATGGTAGAGATAAGAATGAAGTAATGAATTGAGGGAAGAACATTGGTATCATGTGACAAAAGATCAGTCTCCGAAACTGATAAAAGAAAAATATCTGAGTAGAAATACAGGCAGTAGACTCAAATAGACAATTCATTTTAAAAGAAACGCAGAATGGATACTAAATCTACAAAGGTATATAGCATTAGTAGTAACCCGAAATGTGAAAATGAAAGAATGAATTCCCTTTTGCCTGCCAGAGTGCCAAAGATTAAAATAACAAGAAAGAATGATTATACCCAATATTTATAATGGTGTAAGAGGATGGCTACACTCAGATGTTGAAAGTATGAATTGCCAGTATTATGGCAATGTGTACCAATCTCAAAAATGTAAATACACTTTGATGCAGAAATTCTGTGTGTAAGACTATAAACCAAGGAGACAGGATAAAATTATGTATAAGAATAGACCTAGGGGCTTCCCTGGTGGCGCAGTGGTTGAGAGTCCGCCTGCCGATGCAGGGGACACGGGTTCGTGCCCCGGTCCGGGAAGATCCCACATGCCGCGGAACAGCTGGGCCCATGAGCCATGGCCGCTGAGCCTGCGCGTCCGGAGCCTGTGCTCTGCAACGGGAGAGGCCACAACAGTGAGAAGCCCGCGTACTGCAAAAAAAAAAAAAAAAAAAAAATAGACCTGTCAGCATTATTTATGATAATGAAAAATGAACCTACGTCTGTCCATTGAAGTAAATCAATTATAATATATCTATATATTGGAGTACCATGCAGTGGTCATCAAAAGAAGTTAATATATGTATATATAAGATTTTTTACTAGTGAAACAAAGCAAGCTTACATGAGTGGGTATAGCATAATCCCACTGTAAAAATTATATATACATATATTCAGAGGAGAATGTCTAGCGTAGACTTAAAAACAGCTTGATACCACTGTGATCTATGTGCCATGCCACCTTGTAGCTGGCCCGCAATTCCGTCACACTGATCCCTGCGATGAAGGAGCCTCACTCTGCTGCTGGCAGGTAGTAGCGAGAGTGCTCCGTGAAGTGAACAGCTTTGCAATGCACCTGTTGACGATGCCTCGCTCTTTTACAGCCCTCCTCCCAGTCCATCAGGAACACTGACCATTACTTCTGGGCACGCCCAATACCAGTCTGTCCCGGTCTACGAGATGAAGTTTCCAGATCTGTGTGTGTACTGAGTGGCTCACGAAGACCTCAGCATAAAGCCTAAAAATTAGGGCCAAGCTGAGTTTTCAGGGTTTACTTAATGTGTGTTAACATACTTCGTGAAAATTATGATGGAATTTATCTTTAACCGAATGCTTGGCATATCAGATTAGATATTTTGCAGCTATATTATATGATTTAGAGTACTTTTGAAGATAGGTTTATGCCATGTTAATTTCTTTTTAGGTTCCCAGTGGCTTTTAAAATTGAACGTATATTGGTCTCACATTAATTGTTAAATAGTATATTTAAAAATTTTCACAAACATGTAATTTAAAAAAAAAATTAAGCCTTCAGAGGGTTGAAGATGTATCAAGTGTCTACTGTATTTCTTAGACATCTACGCAACTGCTTAAAATTAGAATTGCTGTTGTTTTTCTTTATCTGCAAAAGCAAAAACATACAAATATATTCCTATCCTGGAACAGCAGAACTGTTCTGTGGCTCTTGGTCCCCATGTTCTAGATGTCGTGGTGCGCATCCCTCCGTTCGTTCGCTGTAACGGTATGTGACAGTCATTCCTCACCTTGTTTGTGGAGATGACATTTACTGAGTAATATTCCTAGAATATGACCCTAAAATCTCCGACTTTAAAGTGTCTCGTTCTTGTAATACCGTGTTTTCTGTCAAAAGTTTGACCGTTCTACTTGAGAGTCTCAGAGCTTGCTCTTGGAGTACTGAACTGTGCAATATTTTTTACATCATTAGATGTATTAGTTTACAGACTATGCTTTGAAATTATAGTAGTATTTTGCTGTGGCTCCATTAATTAAATGAGCTGTATATTTAGTATAGGAAGAAAAGACATTTAAAACAGCTACTAGTTCACCTGTGAAGAGTGTGTACATTTTGATTTCTGTTGAGAGCATATTAATTTACATTTTAATATTGTGCAGTTTTTAAATCCTTATAGTCAAAAAAGGCCCCGAATGGACTTTCAGTTTGTAAGATTTGAACTGCAACTTGTATGCATCTCTGTTTAGGATTTGTGATATTACATTTGAAGAGAGTGCCTATGGGTTTAGCAATCAAGTGTGCTATAGATCGTCAATTTAAGCTTGTATTGATTTAAGCTACCAAGATTACATGTGCTGACAGACTTACAGTGTTCTTAAAATTGTGTACATTTTAGTGAATTCCATCACATGGCAAAAATGAACAATTTTCTTTGCAACTCATAAAATTCTTTTAGGACATTTTAATGAAATAATCTGTTTATAATTCTACTACCTTTTCAGATTTGATTCCCTTTTACATAAAACAATATACATATCAAAAATTGTAACCCAACAAATAATTGCATTTTTAGCTTTAGATTTTGTTTGAAAAATTGCAGTGAAGAAAGGCATGTTATTACTTGGTGTTTACAATTATTTGGGCACCTTTAGTAGAAACAAAAAAGTGAGGAAGTAATAATAGAACAAGCATACTCAAAATTTTTTTGAATATTTAAACCAAAGTACAGCATCTTGAAACATCTTGCAGAAGATCCTAGTCTTTTTAAACCTATCAAATGATACTCAAACATCCTGGGTGGTTTACTAACTGTTGATAACAAGACATTGTTTTCCAAGTGATAGTGCAGTCACCACTTGGGGGGTTAAATTGCCCCCATTGCAGCTGTCACTGTAACTTTACCTCTTGACGAGGTAAAATGTTTCACCATTTAATAGGCCAAGTTTTACGTTTTTTTAATTTCCCTTTTTTTCTGTATTTTTAAAGAAAGATTGTGTAAAAATCTAAGCAGGGGGACATGCAAAAACAATCATCATCCACTTGGATGTCATTTTCTAGATTAACACTGTGTGCTTTTGTATGAAAAAATATATATAATTTAATAGTATAAGAAAAGATATATATTCATTTGCACTCATGGAAAACAAACTTTGCTCTACAGACTTTCATGTGTCTCTGTGATTTAAAAATGCATGTATAGCATGTAAAGGAAAACCATTTCAGTTAATGTTTATCACACCTCTTGGTCTGTTTTGTAAACTGTAGATTTGGGTTTTGTGGGATTTTTTTCCTGTTGTAGTTGTTTTTAAATCACAGTAGACTTCTGTATATCCTAGATTACTGAACTGGTCTTGTTAACAACGATTCCCAAGAAATGAGGGGTCTTTTCTTAGGCTTTCTGTCCCTTCCAGGAGATTGCAGGAGATCCTGCACGTCATAGGTATGCCTACTATATTACAGCCAGTTTGGATACTGAAAGTTTAGGATGTGTTGAAGTTCACTGTATTGCTATATTTTTGTAGATATTTAAAACTCTTAATAAAAACTGTTAATCATTCTCTTTTTGCTATATACTGTTGCTTATATCATTCATTTTTTTCCTTGACATTGAATAGTTAACATTGAAATGTTCCTCCTATACTTGTGTTGTCTTTGCTTATATAGTCATTGGAGTTAACCTAAACACACACACACTTCCTTAATACTTCTGAACTCATTATCTTTTAGAATCATAATACTGTACTTAACCAGCAGTTAACTTCCCCTTCCTCTCAATATCTCTTTTCTTCCTTTCTGAAAATGGTACTGATTTGTTTTATTCATGCCGATATATGTACTAAATGTAATGAATTGAGTTTTTTGAAATGTAACAGTTCACTGTGCAATTCATATGTAAGCAATAAAACAAAATCAAATTACTTCTGTATACGTACATTTTTGTAATAGCCATTGCATTTATTAAATTAAACGTATTCACTATTTTGCTTTAGTTAAAAATGAAGAACTTCAGTGAAAATCAAGCCGCCAAACGGATTCATCCTCACATACATTGGAAGAATCAGAACCATAACTGCAGTCGTGGTAAGATACAAGCTAAGATTAAGCTCTTAGTGTGTGCCTGTGAAAGCACGGTTTCCACCTTTGCATTAGTCTTACTGTTTGTATTTTCAACCCTACCCCTTTGCTGTGTAAGTTACATGAAGCCTCTCTCTAAAACGATAGCTCCTCTCTAGTACCCTCTGCCACCTGGTCTGCTCTCCTGCCGCTGGCAGGACAGCCCACCATAGCCAGATGGGCTTCGGGGACTTCCTTTAGCAGTTTGGCAAAGCAACGAGGAGCATGGGCTCTGGCTTCAGACCCCACCCTGCCACTCCTGGCCGTAGCCTTAGGCAGTGACGGAACTTTGAGCTTTGAAGTATGTAAAATGAGGAGAGTATGTTCTGCCCTCAGAGGTCGTCTGTTGAGGGGTAAATGAATCACTTAGAAGAGGTTCCTCGTGTCATGCCTGCGTGGCACAGACTAGACACTGAGTCAGTGTTTGTCATTAGTAATCCTTGAGTTCACCATGCATAGCTTCTTAAGCAACCTGGGCAGCTGTCTCAGTTCTGCAGTCTTAGGCCAGTCATTCCAGTTTTCTGAACCTGTTTTCTTTAGGTGTAAAATGAGCAGCCTGTGTGATACACTCTCTCATGCGTTTTCTTTTCAGCTGTAATTCGTTGCGTCCTGTTCTCTCATCTGATACATAAGTTCACATGATTGAAAAAGCAGAGCCAGTGTGTAGCATCGAGCCCTGCCTCTTAGTTTTGCTATATTACATTCGCCTTGTACTTACACTTTGAGTCACAGGCAGACTTGGGAAGCCAGTAACTTAGCCTAGGTTCTCCCAAAGCAGAGCCGAAGACAAAGGCTTACATGTAGGAATTGCTCTGGGAAGTGATTCCAGGGAACCCCAGCAAGGGACCGGACCAGTGAAGTGCAATGAGAAAAAGCTCATTAAGAGGGTTTATTTATGAATTACCAGCACCATAGGTGACTGGAGATCCATCCTACTGGACAGCCTGAGGAGTCCCATGAAATAATCTCAGAACTGTCCACCCAGGTGATGAAAGCTGAGGAAGCATGTATGCTCCGCTTCTGTTCTTCATGGTCAAGGGTGGCCCTGTTGACATTAACTCCCCCGCGTTTTTGGATTGTGTGTGCTTGAGTGCTGGGCAGTTTCCCAAGGCGTGCCATGCCTTTTTCTCAGAGAAGTCCTGTGTCGCATGCACGAAGGGTAGAAGTGCAGAAGGCAGGCGTTGTCAGATTCCACCCCCGTGCATGAGGCGGGTGGAAGCCTGTGTGGAACCGGTTATCACGGCAGGATCTGGAGTAAGGTAGGGTTGGATGATGTGAAGTCAGGCAAAAGATACCCAGTATAGCACCACCTAGTGTGGTATTTAAGGACAAGATTAAATCTAGGAGCATCAGATTTATAATTTCATGTTTCCACCATCTTAGTTTAATGAGTCAAGGGAGAGATTTTTTAAAGATGGGAGACTTTAGGGCATGTTTGCATGCTGATTAGAATGATATAGAAGAAGAGAGGGATGAATTGATATAGAATAAAAAGGAAATGTTTGCAGGAATCAAGCCCTGGAAAAGGCAATAGGGGGGTACTGTACCCAGAGCGTAGGTGGAGGGGTTGACCTTTGACATGGATAAGGAACACTTTTTTCATTGAAACAGGAAGGAAGACAAAGACCGCCGGTAATTTTGTAGCTTTGGTGGCAAGAAGATCAGGACATTCCCACGGGAAAACTTCAGTTTTCTCAATGGAGTATTAGGTGAGGTCATTGTAGCCATGTGCCTTGCATTTCTGCATGTCTTGTGAACAGAGACACTATCTTTATTCTGGATTATCTTTTTTAAGGATATAGTACATCCTACAGACTTGGAACACAGAGATGGCATCTCCCTTTGGAGCCAAGGACAGACATGCTTCTTGTCCTGTATAATACAGATGATCTCTTTTCTGGGGTAAAAGGCAGGCTTGTGGCCAATAAATAAATATTTTAGGTTCCCTGTGTAATGAAACCCACCCTGTGTGTAGGTGTTACCTGACCCTCTTTGCATTGGCCCAGGGCTTGAGGAACCAGCATAAATTATCATACTCAGGCTACTGCCATTACTGTAAGTAATAAAGTCCTTTGTCTCTGACCCAAGCATCTCGTATCTTCTGCCAGCATCCATGAAATGCAGACCAACTTGTTAAGTTACAAATAAGGTAACATCTCAGACACTTCCGCTCTGGACAGTTCTCAGCTGAGAGCAAGGGGAGGTGTGGAAGGTTTGAGGAGAGGAGGAAAGGGACCAAACAGTTGTCTTGGAGAGCAGAAAACTCAGCTTACTAAGAAAAGGTTGAGCGTCCATTTGAGGTTTCTGTGGTCATGAGCTTCAAGTGAAGTGGGTCAGGTCAGTTGCTTTTGTCCTTCAGCAACATTCAGCTGCCTCAGGTGAAGGTGTGGAGAAGGCAGGCAGTCACCATACGTGTGGGCAGCCTAGCACAGTGCCGGCCATGGGAAGCGGACACTTAGCACACACCTGCTGGGTTAAAGGAAGGGAGTGCCATTAGTGGCCCGCCTCGCCATGACCGCTGTAGTGCCTGCAGGCTGATTGCCAGACACTCTCACCTGCATTTCTTTGCCTAAAGGCTTCCTCAGCCTCCAGAGCCTCCGGCCGCCAGGTGCAGCAGGCAGGAGACATCGCCCTCCATGGGAGTAAAGACTGATCTGATAGAAGGTCGTCTGTCTCCTCTCGCAGCGGGTGTGTGTGTGCGCGCGCGCGCGCATGTGCTATGCGTATTCTACTTCCAGGGGCAACTGCCTTGGTAACGCAGCTTTCACTGGCTACCGTTCCTCTGCCGTCTTATCCTTTTGTTCTCCCCTCAGCGTTTCCTGCACTTTTCAAATAAACCACTTGCTCTCAAGTCCTTGTCTAAGGGTCCGCTTCTGGGAGGACCCAAATTTCAGCTGTTACTTAAAAGGTCACATTATTCAAAAGATTCCAACGTGAGGGACTTCTCTGGCAGTCCAGTGGTTAAGACTCCACGCTCCCACTGCGGGGGGTACGGGTTAGATCCCTGGTTGGGAAACTAAGATCCCACGTGCCACGCAAAAAAAAAAAAAAAAAAAAGATTCCAATGTGTTGGATTCATCAAAAGGTGCTCATCAGGTGATTTCCCTGGAAGGTAGGGAAGGGTATCCGCTGCTGGCTTGGCACCACGACCTTTTGATTTCTTAAGGTTTTCAATTCTTTAACGTCAGGATAGTTCCACACCATGAGAAGGTCACAAACACGAACTCTTCAGAGGCTCTGCTTTCCCGCCTGTCTGAGGAGCAGGCAGGGACCCCGTATCGTCTCACTGCAGGACACGTGATTTATGGGAACAGAGAACCAAGGATGTGATGTGAACTATAGTTCGTGTCCTTATGAAATATTGAAGGCGATTCCAGAAGCACATTGCCTTTTTGCCTGATGCACAGTAAAATCTCAATAACTATCAGATGGGTGGATGGATGGATGGATGGATGGAGGGATATAATTTCCATTTTTTTGTAATTCCTATTATATTTGTCTGTGTCTGAGTGGGCATTGGCATCCCCCAAACGTCCAGCCACTGGGATAAACCCTATCATTCTTTTTTAATCAATTTAATATTGCCAGACCCAAGACAGGGTTACCAGTGACTCTTCATGGAGGTGGCTGAGGCCATTCTCTTAGTAACATACCGCAAGAGCTGTCATCTCAGTCCTTGGCATATGTCTTTGGTGGGTTATTGGTGACCCATAGGTGGTCTCATAAGATTGATTAAATATACTCCCTTCTGTATTTTTGTAATAGAAGATTGTGATTTCAGTGATTGGGGAGTGAAGATATCTTTTCCCCCTCCGTTCCTCTGCCATCTCACCTTTGCCATCTATTCATGTACCAGCATCTTCAAAACCAAACCAGACAAAGAAACGTTGATGGGAATATTTATTGAGCCCCTACAGTGCACTCCAGGAAACATATAACCACCCCCTCATTTGCCTTCTCCAAAGACACATTTGGATGTGAGCTGACAAACATCACAGTGCACATGTGCAAGGGTCTTCCTGCCTCTTCCCGCCTTGAGCCTCTGCTGAGGACAGAGAGGATGGAGATGGGCCCAGAGAGGTTACAGTAGCAGGAGGGACAGAACGATAGGGTGTGATGGTCATTTTCTCTGGGAATCTATCTGGGGCCACGCTGTGGCCTGGTCCCCAGGAGACCAAGTGACTTCCCCAGGAATCTTCTGGTTCTTCTCAGGCCCTCCCTGGGCGGCGGGGCCTCCACGCTGTTCTCCTCAGAGCTGGAGCCAAGGGACGAAGCTGAAATCCTGCCATCCTCACAGGACGGCCGGTGGCCCTGGCACTCCTGTCTGCCAGGTGACTTGAGGCTTTGGTTGTAGAAGGCAGAGGCCAGGCATTCAGCCGCTGTCTGGTCACAGACACAAAGCAGCTTCTCACACAGGCTCTGCCCTACACCTTAGGGGGCAAGAACAGAGTAGCAGACCTGAGACACCGCAGGATGCTTGCCCCTTCCGCCCTGTACTCCCCGGCTCTGTCCTGAACCTCTTGGTCCTGCGTCCACTGAGTCCTCTACTGGGAATATTCTTAACTTTCTCCTCCTGGTTAGCGCATACTCGTCCGTCAGGAATCCACCCGGCATCCCCCCACCACATCCAGAAAGCTTCCTCCAGCCCCTCTGGCTAAAGGGAGTGTCTTTCCTGTGGGTTCCCATCGAATCCCACCCTATGGTTCTTACTATCACAGCAGAAATACATGTATCTTTGCTATCTGTATTTTTATTTGCTCCGTCTGGTGACCCTACTTCATTTCTTGAAGGTTTCAATTGCATGTAGTGCGGGTTGGCATGCAGAACACGCGTGTGATTCAAAGGAAATAATGTATTTGAAGGTGCTCGGACATAGGCAAGCATTCTGCAAACGTTATCCTTGTCTGTGGTTTTCAAAGACGTATTTGGTCCGTTTAATGTTTTTTTGTCTGATCCTACCGCGAAGTATTCGTCAACCAGAACTTTTCTCATCACACTGACCCTCCACATCTCCTACCCTGGCCTTCACATCTCCTACCCTGGCCTTCACATCAGCCCCAGACATACTCGTTGCATCTCCACAGCAGGAGGCAGAAAGAGGAGACATGGAAGAGCAGAGTGGGCCCAGACCTGAGCCTGTTCCCCAGAGCAGCTCTGCACTTGGGCCCCTGTGCCTTATGTGGGGTGGCCCGGAGCAGGCTCCGAGATGCCCTTATTTCTCACAACCCGACACCTGCAGCTGCTACGGGACACGGTGCTCAGGGCTCACAGAGGGTCGGAACCAGTTCACAGAAGCCCTGTAGGAGTTTGAACGACACACACAACCTTCCTGGATTCAGTGAGACCAGAGGGATGAAGGCGCCTTTAGCTGAGCAGGTGGGACCTCAAGGCGTGATTGCATCACAGACAACGATCATCTGATCCTGTCACTCATGGGTTCTAAACCCACCCCTGGCTTCTCACCCCCTAGAGGACAAAATGTAAATGTTTCAGCCTTGGGTTCGTGATCTGGTACCTGTCTCGCCAGCCTCACCTTGCATCACCATGGTCCCGCGACTCCCACTATCTCTTCCCGAAATACAGAACTACGTGTCGTTCCCAAACTGCCAGGAGTTCCCCAAAGGCCATAGTCTTTCTCTTCCTTTTTCTTGGAACACCCACACCCAGCACGGCCACCTGGGAACCTGTTAACCTCTTGGAAAACCTCCTTCACTGCCCTTCTAACTTCTCCCAAATTCTCCCATCCTGGCTGCCATATTCCACGGGCTCAAAACCCCTTTCACCACGGTCCTGGGCACCTGTACCACCTTGTAGCAATACTAATGATAATAGAAGAGTCCCTTGCTTGTCTCTCTTTCTTGCGGGCTGTGAGCAGTTTGAGGCAGGGATCATGTCTGTTCACTGTCTTCCTAGGTCCCGATGGAGGTTTTTTGGATAAGCAGATAATTGGGTAAATGAATGAATGAGTAAGTGACATGTAAAGCACAGAGCTCCCTCCTGGGAAGTGAGAGGCACACACGATCCTCCAAGGCCGGGATTCCTGGAGGCCGAGGGAGGAGGTGGCACTGAAGCCTCAGCCTGGGGCTTCCCCAGATAAAAAGTGAGGGTGAGACAAACCCTCTCAGGGCTCTCGAGAAATGCTATAGGGACCATTTCCTTTTAAACTGCAAAGGGTAAGGGAAATACATCCACTGATGTACATGGGGAAGTGCAGCCAGAGAATGGAGATGAAGCCAGTTGTAAAGCAAGCCCAACAGAGTGAGGCTCCTGAGGGTGGGGCTGTTTCCAAATATCCCCCCTCCCCCCTCCCCCCCCCCCCCCCCCCCCCCGGCCCTGAATGGCCATGGAGGCACCTCTGGCTTCCACACCTGGGAGGAGTGGAGATGCAGGCCCACCTCCTCCTTCAGCTGGAGACACTCCCCTTTTTATGGGCTTCCTCAGGGGACCTCACTTGGGAAAAGCGTTCTGCTTCTCAGGAAAAGAGACCCACTGGCTCAGTGAAGACTCGGTTCTGGGTCTGAGGCTCTGTGGTTTCACAGTTCCAGCCCCAGTTCTATCACCTCCGTCTACCTGTGTGGTCTTGGACCTCAGTCGCCGCCTCTGTAAAATGGGAAGTCTCGTGGTGCTACCTCATAGGATTGGTGTGAGGATGAACTCTGTTAATACACATGAAAAACTCAGAAGAGCACATGGGAAGCACTCAGTAAGCATGGCTAATTTACATCATTCCCCGTCTGCGCTTACTGGCTCTGTGCCTTCTGTCAGCTGACTTAGCCTCTTGAACTTGAGTCTCCTCCTCTGTGGAATAGGAGTACTAATGTGTGCCTCAAAGTTAAGAAACGTTTTAAATCACATTAGAGATGAACAAGTGCTTGGGAAAGCATCTATAAGATGAGCTGTGGTCCTGGTGCTGACTTGAATGAAAGAACAACCCACTATGCTGGCTCACAGCACTTACACTTGGGGGTACCATCCACGCATACCACTGGTGGCCGAGGAAGCCTCTCGAGCAGGCAGTCCAGCCTTCTCACCTGCTCCAGGCAGCAGTGATGGGACAAACAGCACCTAAGAGCAAGGAAAATCGCTTACTGCCTAGAGCCCCCAGCTGTCCCCAGAACTCCCTCCAGGGCTGCTTATCCCATACTCCCTATATTGATGAGAGAAGCCAGTGCCTCCTTTCCAGTGCCAGTGGACTCATTTATATACATCCCAAGGGCCACCATGTATGGTTGTTCAGGTTGTGGACTGCACAAGGATGCCACATCTAAGGCAGTGTCCATCACACCGGATGTATCTTACTCTTTTTTAAAAAGCTTGGTGTTTTTATTGTGACTCTGTTGACTGAAAAGATGGGTGACTTGCATATTTATTATAATAATTTTCCAAAAGATGGAAATAAAGAGTCTTGAGGAAGGGTACCACTTCTAGCATACCATATGGGCTAAAAATAACCCACTCCCTCCAACCTTTTACATAATAGAACAGTTAACCTCACATCCATAAGGTACCCCCTTTGTCCATAGCCTTAAAAGAGAACAGAGTAACTATCTCGAACGTAAATAAAGAACTGCATCTAGGAAGGTGTCCAGCAAAGAGCAAGACCTCAGGAAATAGATGAGAATGGATCATGTTCTTGCTTTTTAGACCCACCCATCTGGCCTGATAAAGCCTCACAGTGTGCCCCCAGCTGATGGACACCCCGAGGGAACTTGTGATGGCTCCAACCCATAGGGGGCTACAATTGCTCCTTAATCCTCTCTTTTCAACTCTCCCCTGTCCTTTAACCACTCTCACTCGGTCCTGGAGGCCACAGCCGGAGGCGGGGTCAGGCAGACTTGTGGCTTTTCGGTAGTGCTTGTGCTTGACCACGTATGGGCTTCACCACCCATTCCATGGTGCCGGCAGTCGGAGGAGGAACCATCCACCTCTCACGTCACATTAGCCTGTGTGGGATGAGAACTGCAGCCCCCATTCTGCTGTTGTGATGGCCGAGCCACTGTCTTGTGTGGCATTCGGCTGGGGTGGGTGGCGGTGGATAGTTTATATAATAGTTAAAATCTAAAGTCAGTGAATCAGAAATCATATATGATCCAACTACCGTTGAAAACCATTCAAATGTCTCAGGATATAAAGTATGCATGGTTTGGAAAAGACACCGTTGCAGAAAATAATATCATTTTGACTAACCCTTCCTTGTTCAAGGCTATGGCTTTACCATTTTTCCATTTCTTCCTAATGGATGTCAAGGAAGCTGTATCATAGCTCACTTGCTGCCTGGTCAGATCTCATATTTTTTGTGAAATGTGGTCAGTAGTCAGGAAACCTCTTCAACAGCACCCATATTCTTTCCATAGGGTTCAGCAGAACGCAGTGACTCCTGCTACCTAAACTTCTATTTTGCCTTATCTCACTGAGTGCTGTGGACTCAGGAACAATCCTTAAATGGTTCTCTGTCTTGGAGAGTAGAGGGCATGTTGTCAAGCCCCATGATGAAAACACAGTGATTCCACAGTGTGGTATACACTCTGCTAGAATAAAAACTTCTTCACTATCACCTGGTGGGAGGTAAATTTTCTGAAGTCTGCCTGGGCAGCAGAGCCCCTGATTTCCCGGAATACCCTGCAAAGGTTGCATGATGGGGCGGGATGACTGTGTAGTGGAGACAGGAGAGCTATTGTGGAGGTAGGTGGGTGCGTGAGTCATACAGCCGTGCAGACACCACGTGACCTGCAGTGGACATGTTCCATGTTCCTGCCAGTACTGTATCCCTTTGTGTTAACTACAGTAAGACTCGTCTTTTTCACTCTCAGCTATAGTTGTTGATTCTCCCCTGGCAAGCCCAACATCGGAGGCGGACATACACAATTTCACTAGAGCTCTAACTGGCTGTGAACTGCGTGAGTTTAGTCTTTAAACCTGATCAGTTCTGCTCTCAGCATCTTCCTCTAACTCATCTCCAGGTTGAGTTCCCCATCGTTTCCTCGGTGTCCCCACTGCATTTGTTACAGCAGGTGGTACTTTGTTGAATTGTCCATGTCTCTCACTCAGCAACGTCCCATGGGGCAGAGGCAGTTTGTTTTAATCCGCTTTGTTTAGGTTTAATCCTTTTTCTGTCTCCAGCACCTTAGCACAGTGCCCAACTCAGAGCAAAAGCACAATAAATGTAGGCTGCATGCCTATATAAATGAAGGAATAAATTGATGAATGCATGAGGTCAGTGAAAATTCTTCCAAGAACAGTAGGTAAAAAATTTGACAGTTATGCTTAAAAGTTGTTGAGAAGCTCATTTCAGTGTGTCATCCTGCAGAGCAAATCAACTAGGGACCCCAATTCTACATGCTGCTCATTGCAAAATAGGCAGATTTGGGGTCTTCTGAAGTGTCTTTGCAGATTGACCATCTTAGAGCAGCTGGGCAGTATTCGTGGTGGAGCTCTAGACCAAATCGAAAGATCTGGGTCTGCCCGGCTCTGCCCCTTTGTGGCTGAAGGGCCTCAGACAGGTCAGCCTCGGAGCCTCAACTGCTCATCAGGAAAATGGGACCATAATGGCAACAGGCCCTCCTGAGTGAAATAATGCTACTCGGCGAGCCCTCTGTGAGCCCGAAGCGATGCCCGACATCGAGGAAGGCTGTCATCTCTCACTGCAGCATCAACACCGCCCACCCGCCATCCTCACCCGGCCGTACCTGTCCAGAGTGTCCCTTGGCTCGCCTTGTCCTTCCTGCCCACAGTAACAGCCGTAAGATTCAAATTCCTCTGGGCACCGGGATGTCAGACAAAAGAGCATCTCTCCAAGCTGTGGCATCACCCAAGTGTTGCCCCCGCTTCCCAGGTGCAGGAAGGTGAACCTGTCACAGGCTGATGAGAAACAAGGACTCTCTGTCTCTCTCTCTGGCCTCCTTCTCCTCTCCCCTCCTCAGCCTGCAGCTTGTGCTAAGCTAGGCGAAAGTCCACTGTGCAAACTCCATTGTCCTCAGTTCGGAGGGGGAAGAACCACGAAGCCGGAGGCCTGCGCAGGGCTCCTCCCCAGCCCCCCTCTCGAGAGCCTTGCATGCGTGGAGGGCTTGCCCAGGCATGAGCAGAGTCCTCCTGTGTGTCCCACTGGCTGTGGCTGCTTGCCGGTGCGGCGCCTTTGCCAAGGCACCCGAGGGAGGAGAACCATCCAAACCCAAGTGTTTCATTCTTTCCAGCAAACCACGCTGCGCATGACGCCAAGCTCTTTCCTTCAGGGCCAGTAAGAGCGACAAGAGCCCTCGGTCAGGGGTTCCTTTCCCCGGCTCGGCCTCCAGCCGCTGATGGCTGCAGGCTCATCTGCCCGCTCTGAGAATCGAAGTGCTCAAGCGGCAGGAGGGATGGCGCCTCCTAGTGGCACCAAGTGGGACAGTCACAGTACGATGCGGTAGCCGAAGGGGCTTGGTTAACGACTTCACCAGGGGATCCCGAGGCCGGGAGAGGACAGACATCTCTGCCTGCTTCTGCTCACCTTTTCCAGATGTCTCCTCAGGACCACTTCTGACGGATGACACAGCCAACCCCAGAGATTTAATGCCGGCAGGGACGATGGTTACACCTTTAGCTGTGGCAACAATCTCTGCAGACCCTGAAAACACATACCTTTATGGTCCATATCTGAAAAGTGGTTCAAGAGGAGGTTTGCAGATGGACATGTAGTCAGGGCCAAATGCAGACAGAGCATCGGGAGAGTGTCTTCAAACTGGGTCTGCAGGCATCAGGGCAGAGACTCGGGGATCCATGGACACTATGTGAGAATTTCCTAATTTCCTACGATAACATTAAAACTGACAGGACCCCAAGCTAGGCCACCTGGATGACATCTCGTGGGCGAGAAAAGTCATAGCCTCTCAGGCCTATATTTGTGCTGTGTTTACCATCATGATCCTGCCGAGCGAAGGTCCATGATGATGCTCGCGGGTGAAGAGATAAAAAGAATGGTGGAGAGATTAAGCCAACTCACAGTACTCAGTAATGCAGACTCCTCAAAGCACGGCATCAGCTTCTCCTCGTACTCAGAATTAAGTGCAAGGTCCTCTCCATGGCCGTCAAGGCTGCCTGTGATGTGGCTCTGCCTGCCCCATGCAGGCTCCCTGGCACTGTCTGGATCTCCCTTTGCTCTCAGACCTCAGTCCCACCAGCTCCTTTGGCTGGAGGCAGAGAGGTCTCCAACCCACAGGCCAGATCTCCAGCCCAGTGTGGTCCAGACCAAGGGAGCCTCAGTAGGCTCTGTGCCCACTCATCTGCTGACCCAGGCTCAGCTCCCAGAGCTCTGGGTAAGACCTGGGCCTCTGACTTGCAGTCCTCCCCCAGATCCACCATATTGGTTTGCTTTATACATCTGGGCTTCTGTCTCAGCTTGCTCAACACTGGTCCTCATGGGTTAGAAGCAGCCCTTTAGTAGTTCTGTCGTAACCTCAGTCTCCTAGGTTTAGTATCCTGCCCAGCTCTCCAACCCCACAAAGGTGAATCAGAGGGAACAGTGGAAAATAATGAGCTACCTTTATTTTCTATTAAAAATGGGTACAGAATTTCTGTTTACTTGTCTTCAAATAATAGTAGGCACTATTGGCCCCTGGCATGTGCATATGAATGTAAATTGGTTCAGTTTTTCTCCAGGGCAACTTGGCAACATATTGAGAGCCCTGAAATGATTATACCTTTTATCCAGCAATTCAACTTCTAGGCATGTATCAGAAGTGGATGGGCATAAAGAAAGTGCATATCTATTATTTATAATAACACATGTTGGAAATAATTGGTTAAACAATTTATAGGATTCCATACAAGAAACCATTGCACAGCCTCTAAAAATCATGTTACAGAAAAATATTTCATGTCAGGGGAGTATCTTCTCATTGTATGAAGTGATACAATGCAGACTGCAAAACCGTGGCTGCCAAGTGGTCTCAGATTCATTTTATTTATGTTCACAGATGTGCTCACTGTGGGTTGGGGCAGACTGGGGGAAAGCATCCTCAAATATTAAAAGTCGCCATTTTTATAACGTGGATTTAAATAGACAACTAAGTACAGTTTTCTGTATTTTTCTAAATGCATCTCTTTAGCAAGTAGGTTTCAATATCTTCCTACTAATGGATCTATTTTCTGATTGCACTTGTCTAATTTTGGGCTGGGGGATATAAAAGTAAATTGGCTTCAATGATTTCTTTCATTCTGGGGAGCACACTTGATTTCATAAATATATGGGGGACAACAATATATACAAAGCTGAGCACGCTTACCTGGAGAAGGTGTGGCCCTTGCATCTTCTGTGTCTTCCTGGACTTGGCCTGGTTCTGTCCCTAGAAGAAGAGAGAGGGAGTAGGCATTAACTCCAGTCTGTCCCATCTTGGTCTCCAGAGGCAGCTCCCATCCCACTGAGCCCAGAAGGCAACGTGCTCCTTGCTCTGCCCCTGGTCGCCTCCCAGGAGAGCTGTGAGGGCAGGGTCCCTGCTGAGCTAAAAAAACCCCAGACTCAGGCTTGCTGATAAACACAGTCGCAAGTTGTCATGCTAGAAGCAGGTGAGTCTGTTGAAATACTTTGAGAAAGCAGACTTCTCCAGAATTTGAATGAAAATAAACATAAAAATCGCATTTTTTGAACAGAGGAGAATAAGGCAGCAGAACTGTGTGATTCCAGTTGCTTGTGGTGTGGCTCTAGGAAGGCTGCTGAGCCCTGGTTTCTTTGTGAAATGAGTCTGTTGCTGTTTAACAGTCACTAAGCTTCTCGTATGCTGTAGAATGAGTGTGTGTTTCCCCCCAACCCAGATTCATATATTGAAACCTAACCCCCAACAGGATGGCATTTGGAGATGGGACTTTGAGAGGTGATTAAGTCATGAGGGTAGATCCCTTGTGATGGGATTAGTGTCCTTATAAAAGGGACCCCAGAGAGCTCCCTCATCCCTTCTCCCATGTGAGGACACAGTGAAAAGGTAGCCAGCCGTCCATAACTAAGAAGTGGACTCTTACCAGAGCTTGACGATGCTGGCATCTTGATCTTGGCCTTCCAGAGCCATGAGAAATGAATCACTGTTGTTTATAAGCCACCCAGTCTGTGGTACTTTGTTACAGCAGCCAGAATGAACTAAGACTTACTACATGCCATAGACAGCACTAAGTGTTTCGATTACATGAACTCAATAACAACCCCGTGAGTTAGTACTACGCTCACCCTCATTCACACAGGAGAAAGGGGACACACTTGCTCAAGGTCACGGAGCCAGGAAATGGTGACATGCAAACCTGGGCCACCTGGCTAAAGTTGACCCACTTAACCACTATGCTAGGCTACTGTTTCCCTTCTGGCTGTACCCCAGAGAGCCAGAGGTGGGAACTCCAAAATGCTTTGGAAAGGAAGGAACTGCCTTAACTTCAATGTGCCAAAGACCAAGTTTATGATGATGTTATGTGAAAATCAGGCTTTGAAATTTCCTGATGTGCACACGAATGCTCAGCAAAGAGAGAAGATCTTGGCAGTTCTAAGCTGGGGCAGATGGTTCTTGTCAAAGGCAGAATGTACAGATTCAGAACTAAAGGAATACTAAGCTGTACTACCCTGGGGAAATGACCCCACCTCTCAGAGCTCCTCCTTCATCTGTAAAATGGGGATAACAGCGGGCCTCTAGGGTGAGGGAAGATTAACTCAGAGAAGGTGCATGGGGCCTAGGAACCCGCCGACACATCGGAGGTCCTCAACAATGTCACTGCGTATTAAGCAAGGAATCCATTTGTTTACTTAGTCACTCTTAGTATTAGTAAACCGTTATTATCAGTTATTTATACTTATTAATAAAGGAGCCATGGTTGTTAATGACCACAAGCAAAGTAAATATGTTAATTCTTCTGATGACATCTCGGTCTAGATATTTTTAAGTAGGAGGTTGTTCTCTGTGAATCATTATTGTATAACAGAAAGCCTGAATGAAGTCTGGGGTTAGAAACCAGTCTACAAGTCACTGCTGAATGACAGGGCTTTTAACCTCCCAGAGCCCCAGTTTCCAATATAATCTGCAGAATGGGTATAATAATATTTCCTCCAGGCCATGTCAAAAACTGGTCACCAGAACTGAACACAAATATTTAGATGGCATTTCTCCACTGGGTTTCTTGCTGTCCTCCTATGTAGTCCCCTCTGCTTACTTGTCCTGGAGAGAATGGTCAGTCAGGCAGCTCTGGTCTCAGCTGCCACTGTGAAAGGAAACCACCACATCTCAGTTACCAACCCAGCTCAGCACCTCAGCTGGGCAGAGGAGAGAAGGCCCATGGCAATCCGATCAGAGTATGTCTGGATGTTGTTACTTCCCAATTCAGTGGACAAGAGGCCAGATAAGGGCCAGTGCTGTGTTTAGGCAAAGAGACCAGCAAATGACCTCTTTGGGAGAAAGGGCCATTATTTCCCCTGGTTGGAATGGCTTTGTTGGGGAAGGCAGCTGAAGAGGGAGTTCAGGTCTAGAAGTAAGGATGGAGACAGTGGAAGCCTCAAATCTCAGCCCTACCACCCAGCTCTCGGCTTGGACAACTACTTTCTCCATCTCAATGTACCATCTCAATGTGGAGGTTACAGCAATTATTTCATAGGGTTGTATGAGCATTAAATGAGATTATGTATTTTAGGCAAGTCGTCCAGTATCCCGCATGTGATTTGACATTGTATGCGGTTTTTTATAGTCACACTAGAATTTTTGGAAGAAGATGCTGGCCCAGAATCTTCCCATGCTCTGTCTCATTCTCCGGTCACCACAACGGACCGGGATAATCATCCCTTTCCAGGGATTGGTAAACTATGGCCCTGCCCTCAGCCCGTTTTTGTAAATAAAGTTTTATTGGCACCACAGCCACACCCATCCAGTTACAGATTGTCTATGGCTGCTTTTCTGCTGCAGTGGCAGAGTTGGGTAGTTGCGACAGAGATCCTCTGGTCCACAAAGACTAAAATATTTACTATCTGGCCGTTAACATTAAAAAATGCTGATACCTGCTTTATGCAAAGGGGAAATTAAAGCTTAAAGAGCTTAAACCACGATTCCCAAGTCACACAGATGAAAACTAGGAGAGCAGGGAATCCATCCCAAATCTGCCTGACTCCAAAACATAATTTCATCCCATAACGGTGAGAGAACAACTACAAACCCCAGACCTTTTCCTCACAAACTGTCCCACCTGCACCTGCGTGATTGATTTTTGAGCCCGCATTCAGGCTGCCCCCTCCTCTGAGGGCATTTGTGGTCACTGCCTAGGTCATGGATGTGAGGGGGTGAGCGTGTGTGTGTTGGGGAGCGAAGATGAGAGTGTATCCCCTCACTTCCTCCCGCTGGACTCCAGACTCGTTGAGGAACCTTATTTACTTTGAGTCTTTTCCAGGGTTGTGCCACAAAGGGATGATGGGATGATGGTTCAGGCTGAAGAAAGTGGAAAATGTACGAATTTGGGGTTATTTTGTGATTGTCTGGTGGGGCCGTGACGCCCGCAGCTTATCCTCAATTTAGAAGGGACATGGCCACTGCCAGTCATGCTGGGAATGGCTGCCGGTCGGAAGCAGGGCGTGTGGTGGAGCTTTGGTTTGGTGTTGGTGCCATTTCCTCTTTTCTCTGGACCCGGTCTCCAAGGCACAGGCTGTCCGGAAGCCGTTGGGGCTGACATGCCCTTGGACATGGAGGATGGCTGGGGGTGAACACATGAGCCTCTGCTTTTAACCTGGCAGAAGCAGCAGCAGCAACAGCAGAGGAGAGCAATACGCAAACTTGTAGGGCGGTGGGTGTGCAGCGGGATCTCCCTGAGGTGAAGGGTTGCCAGATTTAGCAAATAAAAACCCAGGATGCCCAGTTCAATTTGGATTTCGCATGAACAAAAGATACAATTTTAGTAGAAGTAAGTCCCATGCAGATCCTGGGACATACTTATATTAACAAAGTATGTGGTGTTGATCTGAAGTTCAATGTCAGATGGTCGAGGGCGGGGTCTGCGCTTTATCTGACAATTCTCCTAAGGTGGGACTAGGAGTGTGGGAGAAAGCTGAGCAAGTAGAGAAGAGATTTGGCAGTCAAAAGGAAGTAGGAGGGGTTCTAGAAGGTTCCTGAGGCAGTTCCATTGTAAGCCCAGGCAGCGAGCATTTTAAGGGAGAGAATCCCAGCAAGCAGGCAGCTGGCACAATCAAAACACGGCAGAAAGAGACTCACAGACTTTGAAAACAAACTTATGGTTACCAAAGGGGAAACGTGGAGGAGGGATAAATTAGGAGTTTGGGATTAACAAATATACACTGCTATATATAAAATAGATAACCAATAAGGACCTACTGTAGAGCACAGGGACCTCTACTCAATACTCTGTAATAACCTACATGGGCAAAGAATATGAAAGAGAAGGGATATATGTATATGTATAAATGAATCACTGCTGTACACCTGAAACTAACACAACATTGTAAATCGACTATACTCCAATAAAAAAATTTAAAAAAAGAAAAAAAATAAAGCTACTCTACCAAAAAAAACAAAACAAAACAACCCACGGATATTTGGGTTCCATACCGGTCCCCCTGTGTTCATCTTCTCCTGAGAGGGCCGTCAGGCTGGAGTCCGTGGGCTCCACAGGGACCACTGCAAAAAGAGCCCCCAGGAGCAACGAGTGAGGGATGCAAGTGCCAAGGGCCCCCAAGGACAGGCTGGATGGCTGGATGGGGCAGGAGGATAAGGGGCTGTAAAAGACGTTCCCAGAAGGGCTGCTTGTCCTGCCTCGGGATACCTCTGCCTCTCGCACACCGCCCAGGACACAGGGGTGCCCAGCAAGGCCCCCCCTCGGGAGGGACTCCAGCCAGGGCTGGGTTCTGGTGGGGAAGGCGACACCATTGGACACAGGCTGTGGCGATGAAAGGGCTGCAAACTCCGAAGGTTTTTGCCTATGGAGTGTGGTCCCAATTTGAGAAGACCTGTGTTCAAAGGGAAGGCAGATGGCAGAGAGAAAAGGGCGCTGACTCAGAACGTCCATAGAGATACAACCCGCGCACACACACGCAGCCATACACACACGTCAGCCTATACATGCCCATACACAAACCCACACGTGCACACACGCATACACACTCAGAGGCACGGGCACACCTGCATCCACGCACACACAGCCATATCGGCTTCCTCTTTAACAAACACTGCAGTGCTAATTCTGAGAAAGAGAGCCCGGCCCCAGGAAAGGAGGGATGGTTGGCCGAGGTGCACCTCGAACTTCCCATCCCCGGGTACCCACAGTATTGGGACTGAAAGATCGTGGGAAGTTTGGCAGACAAGGAATGATGGGCATAAACTTAACTCTCACTTTTTTCATAAGATGCATGTTTTAGAGTCAGAATCATCCCTTGCTTAGTTCAGTAGACAGTTATAAGGAGGCTACCCTGTCCTGAAAATTAACACACGAGAAAACAGCTTCCCCTTCAAGGAGCCTCACCTGGATCCAGGCAGCTCCTTGTGCTGCAGGCTCTGGGGGGCAGAGGAGGGGGACAGCCGGTCTGTTCCCGGGAGGCCTCAGTGGCCAGGAGCGCCCCCAGCCGGGAGGGGCCTTGCCCCGTCTGAGCACTGGACCCTGTCCTGCTTACAACTATAGGCCAAGAGAAAGAACCTGGGGTCTCCGTCCTAACTGGATTAAATTCACACCTGTCTATGTAGAAAGGGCCATTTGACTCTGGGTGTGAACTGAGTTTATCAGAAGTAATGGCGTCTCCGGCTGGGGGATGTGGGCACGTCTTCAGTGCCATGGTCACTCCAGCTTCGGTGAGGCAGGCCGGGTGGAGGAGGTGTATCCACCCACTCCCATCAGTAGCCGGAGCCCTGTGGTCCAAACAAGAGCAGCTTCCCGAGAAGACCTTACCTCTGGGCAGAAGTGTCAGCAACTCTTTCCTGCTGGTTGTCTCTGAAGAGAAAGCACATGAGAGAAGTGGTTTTGGAGAATGTTAGAAGGTGCTGGACTTGGCATCTGAAGAAACACAGCTACGATTGGTCCCATACCAGCTCCCGCCGCAGATCGCCATCCCCACCGCTGATGCAGGGCCTGGATCTTCCTACCTGGAGGCTGAGCCAGACAGAAGGACGTGTCCAGAAGGTTCAGGGAAGAGTTGATGCTGGACTGAGCCAAGCACTCTATGGCAGCCTTGTCACAGGTACACAGCAGGTGCTCACAAGCGTCCCCGGACTCTGTACACAGAGCGAGGGCAGAGCAGACCGGAAGAGCTCACTGGGAATCCTAAGAGGTGAGGCAGACTCTAAAACTGACTCCCGCTCTGCCCCCAAAGCCCTGATTCTCTTGCGGTTTTCTTCATCTCATCCACGCCAGCTCCATGCCTTCAGCCGTGTGGGCCCAGCCCGGGAGCCATAGGCGCTCCTTTTCCCCTGCACTTACACCCGATCTACCAGGCCATCCTACTGGCTACTTGCAACCTATTTGAGTCTGACATGCATCCCCATCTCCACCCCTGATCACCCCCTGCCTAGGTGATTGACCTCACTGGCCCCCCAGCCTCTTCTCACTGAGGGGCCAGAACGGTCCTTTTCAAACCCAGGTTTCAAACTGTACCTTTGTGTGTGTGTGTGTGTTCAGAACTTTGAGCAACTTCCGCACTCAAAGTAAAAGCCACTGCCCCCTGTTCCTTCTCAGACCTCACCTTCTTGCACTCCTCCCCCGTCTCCCCACTTCTGACCCACTGTCCCCCTTGTTTCTGAAACACCAGGCACCTGGAGCCTGGGGTCCACCACAGCTGCTTCCTCTCTCTGCTCTTCTCCTGAGTAGCCGCAAGCTGGCATCCCTTCTCCCAATCTGTGCTCAACTGTCACCTTCCCAAGGAGGCTTCTCTTGACTTTCTTATTTAAATAGGAACCCACACCCCAGCCCTCCCTATGCCTTTCCTCTGATTTATTTTCTTCCGCAGATCTTAGCATTATCTAACATACCGTATGATTTGTTTCTGACATTTTCGGTGTCTGACAACCAAGAGGGAATTCCAGAAGGTCAGGGTACCCCCAACACATAGGCGCTTGTCTTACACTTGGTGTAGGTGCTCAGCGCACGTGAGTTGAGCGAGTGAATGAATGAGTCATGTTTCTTCGTGTTCACTGTGTTCCTCACCTTGTAACTTACACCCTTCCTGATGCTCTGAACTCCAGCCAGTCCATGTGACCTGGACTGTGGGACCAGTCAAACCTGGGTTCAAACTCTGCCTTAGCCACTTAGCAGCTATGTGACTTTGGGCAAGTTATTTAATTTCTCTGAGCTTTCCTCGCCTTGTCTGAAAACTGGGGATAATGACCCCCATCTAATAGGGTTGTTCGGACGATCAGAGTTGCTGTGTATAACATCCGTGGCACATGACAGGCACTCAGAGACGGTGCCCTAATATACTACCCCAGCTTGCCATGGTCCTCTTCCCTCAATGCCTTTGCCTATGCTTCTTCTGCCGGGATTGTCCAGAGACATGAAATAAAATTCCTGGAGTCACCCAACTAGTCACGTGGAGGGCTGAGATTTGACCCGACGTGTGTGCCTGATTCCTGCAACCACACCAGCCTTATTCATCCCTCGTGGACTCAACTTCTGTCACTGAGTTCTCAACAGATACCAGTCACCATATTAACTGTTTTACACTTAACATTGTTTACATTTCTTAAATGTAACATTGTTTTACATGTAAGCATTACTTAATTTTTATAACAAATCTCTGAAGCAGGTTTTCTCCTCCCCATTTTGAGGTTCCCAGTTGTTAAGCAGAAGGTCAGGGTATGCCCCCTAAATCATACAGTGCATAAGTAGTAAGCTATTTGCTCTTCTCAAGCGGCCAGGCTTGGTACAAGCATAAATCGTAGATCAAATAATCTGCTGAGCAGCTATTGTTTCAATTCAAAAAGAATTTGTTGTGCCTCTACTCCATGCAAGGTACAGATGCCATAGATCTGGCCCTTGTAGGGCTCCAAGTATACACAGTGATGTTGCCAATGGTGATGATGATGAGGGTGGACCCTGGGAGCCTGGGCCTACAATCTCTGAACTGTCATTTCTCAGCCCAGCCTCCTGGGACACCTGGAGATGCTCACCACAGGTGATACTCTTGCTGACACAGTTGACATCTGTGCTAAGCTTGGCGGGGTCTTGTAGACAGTCGATCTCAGCAGCCTGCTCGTAACACCTGCGATGCTGGAAGCAACAGCTGTGGCACGATGGGGAAGGGTCAGGGTGAGAGTGTGGGTTAGGGTCAGAAGACGGGCAGGCAGCACATGATCACTCTGTGTCTCTGGTTGGTTTCTGGCAGTGGCCTTTTCCAAATACTTAGGGTACACACACACACACACACACACACACACACACACACACACACACACACACACACACACACACACACACACACACACACACACACACACACACACACACACACACACACACACACACACACACACACACACACACACACACACACACACACGATATTTGAATTGTATTACCTATGCAGCAGTTGCTATTATTCTTATGAGCATTTACATATGTGAAAAGTGAGACACATAAAGCTCTGTAACTTGCCAAGGTCAAGGCTGATCACAGAGCGAGGCTGACACTAAACAAGGGAGTCAGGTGGCGCTTGCAGTGCACGCAGCAAGCAGTGAAAACCAGTGTAAAGCAGAAGACATACAGGCAGCTGTATGGGCAAGCTACTAAGTTCCTCACATTACCCAACTCCTAAGAATTTGGGGGAGTCAAGAGAATGTCTGTAAAGACCCTGTCATGTGGTCGACACTCAATAAACTATGGCAATGTTTTTGGAATCTGGCGTGCAAGTTCGAGGTGGAAATAATCTATCCTCCAGGAGTCTGGAAATTCCCACCTCCATCACCTCCAATGTGTAAAGTAATTGAAATTGGGTAGGCCCACCATTCTGCCAGTTCTGGCCATCAACGCTTTGATCATTCAGACAGGGATGAATTACTGCTTCATTTCTTTGACTTCTAGGTTTGTGGGTGTTTTAATAACTAAAGGAAATGGTAAGGGAGGACCTGAAAGGAAAACACATTCCCAGAAATGGTTCTGGCACTGTGCCCCGAACAGATTTAGCCTCCCCCTTTCTGAATGTCAACAGGCTGGCTTATGGTCCCAGAAACGACACACTGCCCTTCTGGTGCAGAAACAGCTTACACCAATGGGAATCCTTCCCTATCTCCTGGGAGTCTGCGTAGATGAAACCACACACTTTATCACACTGGATTTGGGTACAAATAGAATACCAGTGAGGTGCAGACATGGTCCTGGAGTAGGGGTGAGATGTGGGTTCAATTTCCTGGTTCCACACTCCTGTTGCTGCTGCAGTTACTATAGCTCCAATTACCACTATTACGACTACTACGTCTACTACTCCTACTGCTACTACTACTACTACCAACACCACTTTACAGTTTTGTTAGTACTGATGCTATTACTACTATTATTACTATTACTACAGCTACAACTATTCTACTACTACTGTTACTACTGCTACCACCACCACCACCATTACAGTTTTATCAGTACTGATGCTATTACTACTATTATTACTATTACTATTACTACAGCTACTGTGACAACTATTCTACTACTACTGTTACTACTACTACTACCGCCACCACCATTACAGTTTTATTAGTACTGATGCTATTAATACTATTATTACTATTACTATAGCTATTGTGACAACTATTCTACTATTATTGTTACTACTACTACTACCCCCACCACCATTACAGTTTTATTAGTACTGATGCTATTACTACTATTGTTACAATTACTATTACTACAGCTACTGTGACAACTGTTCTACTACTACTATTACTACTACTACTACCGCCACCACCATTACAGTTTTATTAGTACTGATGCTATTAATACTGTTATTACTATTACTACAGCTACTGTGACAACTATTCTACTACTACTGTTACTACTACTACTAACAGCACCACCACCACCACCAGTTTACTAGTACTGCTGCTGCTGCTGTCACTACTGTTATTACCACTATTACTATTAATACTACTATAGCTACCTAGACAATTGTTACTACTAATGTTGTTACTATTACTACTACTATTACAGCCTATGACTCCCACAATACTATTACTACTATCACTACTACTACTACAGCCCTACTAATATTGTTATCAATCGCAAATACTCTTGCAGACCTAATAAGCCAGGCAAATCCCAATCACTTTAACTTGTATTTGCTCATGTAATCCTAAACAATAACTCTAGGAGGTAGGTGTTATTATTACCGCCATTTAATAGATGAATAAATGGAACACAAAGAAGTAGAAGAACGTGCCTAACATCACAGAGTCCCTTAGGAACAGAGAATTGGAGGTACTGGGTTATAGGTGATATGCATAAAATTCTAACAGATACCACCAACTTGTCCTAATTGACCCTCCTGCTACCAGTAGCTACTTGCCATATCCTTGCTAACCCCGGATGCTTCTAAGATTTTAAATTTTATTGCACACACCCACATACACCTGCACACACAAACGAAGCCAAAGGAGTTTTCCGCATCTGTGCTCCGCCCAGGCCTCAGCCGGGCTTCCACGAGCTCACGTTTTGGTCGTGCTCACCTGTCAGACTCGTCCACAGGCAGCCCTTCCATCTCAAACCTGCAGGCACAGCCGTAGTCTTCGAAGTCCCGGGGGCAGAGACCAGCCACACACTTCATACCATTCACGAACTGGAGCAGTGCGGGGAAGTTGGTGAAGACATCCTGCAGCCAGGTGAAGTGAGAGCCCAGGCAGTCTGGGGAGGGGAGGAGGGCGCACCAGGAGCCAGAGTTGAGGAGGGAGCCCCCTTCTCGGGCGGATGGTGCCTTATCACCTACTAAGCACCTACTGTGTACTTAGGACAATTCTAGACAATTGAAGGGAAGCAGGTTTACTAGCCGTGGTCCCTGTTGGTTGCCCACCTGACAGCCATTCATCCCTCTTCCTTACCAACAAAACTGAAAAGCACTCAAGGAAGGTAGCCTCCTCCCCAAGTCCCTGGGAATGTTTACTAGTCATTCTTGGCTCATCGTGGTAATGCCATGCTTCCAAGACAAGGGCTAGTCTGGGGCTGAGCATGAAACCCAAATATGACCCCAAAACCCTAAGGGTGAGACTGTTAGAAGCTTTTGGGAAATATTTCTTTCTTAATAGAGCATAAAGGCATGTAAGAGGGTCCTTCTGAGCTACACCTTTCTCCTTCCTTGAATATGGGGAGGATATGTTGGCTGGAATTGCAGCAACCACCTTGCAGCCATGAGGCCCCAAGCCTAAAGCTGAAAAACTATTATGTCCAGGGTAGCAGTGGGGTACTGCTGGGTCTCTGATACCTGTGCTGAGCTACTGCACCAATGCTGGTGCCTTCAGATGGCTTATGTGAGATCATTAAATGTCTTTATTATTTAAGTCACTATTAGTTTGCTGAATGGATCCCTAATGGTAACAGTCCTGGCAATAAAGAAGTATAAATCAGTGCAGGAAGAGAAGGGGAACAGACACTAATAACTTGCGGGCACCTGCTGTGTGCCAGAAACTGTGTTAAGTGCTTTATTTTATTTTATTTTTTATTTTATTTTTAACATCTTTATTGAAGCATAATTGCTTTACAGTGGTGTGTTAGTGCTTTAAATAGCACAATAGTTAAAGCTGATGGAGTGAGTAATGCTTTATAAAGCTTTCATTTGGTCTATGATCCCATAAACTTCTTGGGTTTTTTGTTTGTTTGCTTGTTTTTGGCAGCACCATGGGCCATGCCAGATCTTAGTTCCCTGACCAGGGACTGAACTCGCGCCCTTGGCAGTGAAAGCTCGGAGTCCTAACCACTGGACCACCAGGGAATTCCCCCCCATAAACTTCTTGTTAATCCTGTAAGGCAGATGCTATTCTGTCACCTCCCTTTCATGGGTAAAGAAATAGAAGGTCAGAGACGTGCCTGAGGTATCCACCAGCAACAATGACTTATCCTAAACAAAAATGCTCTTGCACACAAAATTGGCAAGAAAACAGTATCCACCTTTTTGACTCTACAACTCATGGCCCCCCTCTCTGCTCTCTGCCTTTCTGATTGGATGATCGTCAGGTGCTTAATGAGGTGACCCCATAGCACCGATTTAAACACACAGGGTCATCGTGGGGAGCTTGGGGAGATCCAAAGTTGTTTGTGAGGACCACGTCCACCTCGACTGTTCACTGCTCTTCTAGTTTCTTCCTACCTCATTCAAACTTCCCTTCCCGCCTTTTGTTTCCACACAGCCTTATCAGAAACATGAATACATGGTTCTACGCTGATGGAAAAAGCCACCCTAAGGTGTATGTGTATGTGTATGTGTATGTGTTTATAGAAACATGCATTTTCATTCAAGAGCTTCCAGGGCACCTGCACTTAGTCATACATACATTTTAAGTGCAGTTTTACGCGCAGCATTGTCTAATCCCATAGCAGTTCAGAGTCACCTTGCTCATGTCCATCTTACTATAATCTTATTTTGGGTACTTTTAGTCATCAGTGATGGGAATCATCGTAATGCGGTGCGATTAACAGTCAAATGATAGATACATAACTGATCAGTGGAATGCTTCTTAAACTTTATGTATATTCAGTAGTTGAGAAGGAAAAATAAAACCACTTTTGTGGAAGGGGACCAAGCTCTGGACTCAGAAGAGACCTTGTCCCTTCTGGCTGTGTGGCTTTGGGCAAGTCCCTAACTCCTTTGGCTCAGTTTTCTTGCCTGTAAAGTAGGGATGCCATTCCCCTCCTGGCCAGGTTGAGGTCGGGATGAATGAAGGAAGGACAACGAAGCCACCTGGCAACTCAGTGACTCACCGTGCGCTAAAGGGCACCACTACTCTCATCAGGACCTGGGTCACGTTGTTGGGAGCTTGCTGACGAGGCTGTGGGAGCTCAGAGGGCAGAGTCCAAGGCCCTGGTAATTTCCTTAGATTTCCCACACACACCCCACGCCCTGACACCTGGGGGAGTAAAAGCAAGTTCAGATTTAACTTACCAAAAATTTCGGCCACTCCTCCCACATTTTTAAACACCCCGTTGAGGAAAGTCATATCTAAGTGGAAGGAAGAGAAAATAAATTAGAGAGGCTTGAGGTCTACCCCTTTCCCTTCCCTGTCCATCCCCTGTGGGAAGAGTGAGTAAAACCCCTTCTGTAAAGATAGATTTGACCTTGGGCTAACTTTCTAGTAACACAGGTTACCATGGAAACCTGATAAGATAAAAACCGTGAACTGTGTTGCTAGACAACAATGCTCCATGGTTTAAAAAAAAAAAAAAAAAAAAAGGCCCGTGGATGGTGAGGTGTATCGGATGAACTACAAACACCTGGTGGGAAGTCGTCATTTTTGGGTCTCCATCAGCGTGAGGACTCATTCAGGTGGGCACGTCCATCCTGGCATCCTAGAAATTATACCTATGCGGTGGTTACTAGGGGTACTGACCCCTATGGAGAGTGAAGCTTCTAGGCCAGGGCGGGTCCTGGGGCTGCTGCACGTGAGCCCCGTTCCCTTGTACCTGAGTTGTTACCTAGGGGATCCTGGACTGCTGTGTAGGTTGCTGCCAGGGCTCCTCTTGATAAAGAAGAATGGCTGGCATGGCCTGCTGGCACACAGTGCTTCCTGGCCCTGAGCCTTCTAAAAGCCAGGTGTGGCCTGTGAGTCTAAATATCTACCTGAAGAAGACCTCCTAGTGGGCATTGCACTTCCCATGGGGGTGATGCCATTTGGAGAGAGGCCACTAACATTCGTGTCTGGATGGGACTGATCACTTAGCTTGCGTGGGTTCCCGCACAAATAGTTCGGCTGACTCAGCTCACCTCTCTGCAAGGTCAGAAACGAACGCTTAACTCAGGGTTAACCTCACCAGCTAGTTCACGATGTATTCTATTCTTCAGCGATGCCTGTATAAGAACCCACCTGAGAAATATTTACAATCCATCACCAGGAAAACCTTCCGTTCCCCAAGGAACAATTACAGGTCCCTCCCTTCTAATAACCAGAGGACTGCAATACATCATATTTTTCTTTTCGTCCTGCCTTTTAATGCAGTCACTACATAACCCTCATTCATCAGCCCATTTACTTCCCTCTTCTAGTTTCCCCTTTCAGCTGACCTGTGTCTTTGATGAGAGTTTTCAGTGCTTTATCTCAAAGGAGAGACCAACAGTGGGTCAGACACCAGAGTAAACTGTGAGAGAGAGGCTTTTGAGTCTTATTCAAATCACTTTACCTACAAATGCCACAGCAGTAAATGGCTCTAGGGTTTATTCAGAAGGGATCGATTTCTGTGCCGATATCCTAGACAGCTTTCTACCCAGCTAGGTCTCCTAAGAAAAGATCAAAGGATGCTTACTGATATTTTCTGAGAGTCCTGGAGGCAGCTCCCATGGAAGATGTGGGGTGTCCAGAGGGTGGGCCGCTATAATCGAGGAGGAGAGCAGGGTTAGCACCAACACTGCCGCTGCCCAAGTGCTGGGCTACAGCTGGGAAGTGGTGGCCGGGATAGCAATGAGGATGCGCATAAATTCAACTCTCGACATATTTTTCTAGTACCTGCTATGTGCCAGATCTCTGTGGTCACCTCTTGAAGAAAATGAAGGAGTGGCTGGGTAACCCAGTGTTTTGTATTAGTTGGCCTTAAGGGAGTGGCTTTCTGGTTCAGGATGGGGAGATTTGGGGGCTTACCTTGAAGCTGTTCTTGCATATGAAGCATACAGTTTTAACTTATGTTGCATGTTTGTTTGGAGTTACTTGAGATGAAGGATTGGTGGAAATAAAAACAGACATGGAAAGGACCCCAAACTCCAAGTAGTTTATAACTGAGGACAGGGGTTTCCCCCAGACTATCAGCATCAAACCCACCTGGGATGCAGGCTCAGTAAAAGGTACCATCCTTGTGCCCTCACTCAAGTCTGATCCAGCAGGTCTGGAGTAAGGCTCAGAAACAGATATTTTTAACAAGCTCCCCAGCTGGTTTTAAAGTTGATGGCCTAGAAACTGCACTTTGAGAAATGTTGCTTGGGGAAAACATGATGATTTCTACAGTACCCAAATATTACCACCAACCTCAGTTAGTGTTTCATCAAGGTGGGAGGATGGGCAATGGGGACAAATGGATGGGAATTGGAATCTTAGTTCAACCAGGGACCAGCACCCTAGAGGCTCAGAGGGCTTACAGACTTGTCCACGCTCACAGTGCTTTCCCCCCTGGTTATATGCAGCATATGAGTAGCCTGAAATGTTGAAAGATTTTTGTCTTTCTTCACAAAGTGGTCAATTTAGTCAGGCCCATAAGTTTGACATTGTTTGGAAACCTGCAAATCTGAAAGCCACAGAGGGTTGGCCTTCAAAGAAGCAGGTTAGATTACATTTATTCAGGAAGATGCCCCCAGTTGGCCCTGTTTGGCTTAGAGCAGGTTTCACGGCCTAAGACTATTGATATTTGGGCTGGGTAATTTTCTGTTGTGGCTGTCCTGTGCATTTTGTACCCCTGGTTGATATCTGGGGGACTGCAGTGAGCTGGAACAGCTGGGATCAATCCCTCTTGGATGCCACACTCCAACCATCCTGAATTGCTCTCAGTTCCGTGAGTGTGCCCTGACCCCTGGGCCTTTGCACAGGCCATGTCCTCTGCTGGAGTGCTTTGTCCATGACTCAGCCTGGCTCAGCTACTCACCATTTAAGCTTAGTTTTAACAATACCATGTGGAAGTCTTTCCTCTCTCCCTCCCTCCATGTTGGAAGACTCTGGCTAGTTGCCTGCCCTCTGAGCTCTCATGCCCACTCCCACCTTCTGGTGACCTCTACCATGGTACTATTCATGCTGATTCTCAGGGTCTCCTTACTTGTGGGTCTCTGGCATTAGACTTTGAACACCTGAGGGCAGGAACCTCATCATAGTTCCAAAGCCTAGCACCTCATTTGGCGTACTGTTTGCTGAGTGGATTAAAGGAAACCATGAAGAATGACTTGGAAGGGCTGAGATGGGAGGCCCAGAGCCCAGTAAGGTTTAGACTGACTATACTTGTCCAGGACAGAGAAAACAGGGGTCTTTCTTAAGACTCAAGACTGCGAACCCAAATCTCTCCAGGAGTCAGGCAGATGATTTAAACAAGAGAAGTGGTCCAGTGCTGGGAAACAATAAGGATTGGTGGAGACTGTGGAGAACTTGAGAGCCCCAGGTCACAGTGGGAGGGACAGCTGTCACTCAGCCCCAGGCCTTGGGGAAGGAATCCCACAATCCAGATCTTAAAAAATTTGTTGGAAGTCTGGATTTTTTGAAAAATCTTCCCATTTTAAACTCTTGGCTCAAATTTTAAATTAAAACAGCAACAAAAGCAGGTTGCAGGCTGACTTTAGTTTGAGGGTGAAAGGAAGATACTTTGGGTGTGTGCAGAGGGGCTTGGTGGGGTCAGTACTCCACCTAGGCCAGCCAGGCAGGGCTTGAGCTGACGTACATGTCTCAGCTTTTGGTTCCAACCACGGCTCCTCTCTGCCAGGTTCTCAGAATGGTTCCCAGGGAGAGGAGTTCCCTCCTGACTGAGCGCCATGGGCTGTACGGCGACAGTGCTCTGCACAATGCAGGCTTTCAGACCAGGAGGGAGACTCACAACTTCAGTTCTGTTCGAGCCCTTATCACAGAGCCCGTGTAACTGCTCTGGCACTTTCTACACTGGGCACAACGGCCTCAGGAACTGTTTAATTAGCATACCAGCCAACAGCTAAGAATGTCTACTGCCCACTTAAGCAGCGATTGTAAAATATGGCCTGCTGGGCTTCCCCGGTGGCGCAGTGGTTGAGAGTCCGCCTGCCGATGCAGGGGACGCGGGTTCGTGCCCCGGTCTGGGAAGATCCCACATGCCGTGGAGCGGCTGGGCCCGTGAGCCATGGCCGCTGAGCCTGTGCGTCCGGGGCCTGTGCTCTGCAATGGGAGAGGCCACAACAGTGAGAGGCCTGTGTATCGCAAAAAAAAAAATTATATATATATATATATGGCCTGCTCCTTGTTCATTACTGCACTGGTATTTCCTTTGTGCAACTGATAATAAAATTTCTGCTCTGGAGGGTGGGGAATGATCTTATTACTGACATGGGCTAATCAGGTATGTTTGCCCCCCTACACTCCCACTTACTTTTCGGGATATCGGTGCCCACGCATTTTCATGAGCAGCTATAAAAGTCACCCTGGTTTTATTTTATTGTATTTAGTTTTATTTTTTCTTTACATGCTGCAATATTTATTCCAAAAATCTTTAAGAAAACCCTACTTTCAGCAGGGAATTGTTATAACCAGTGAACATAACGGAGAGAGATGTTTTCTCTGAGCTAATAGGAAACTGGCCCAGAAGTGAACTATAGCAAGAAGATTGATTTGGCACTTAGAAAAGAAACTTTCTAGACCTAAATAGACATTTCTCCAAAGAAAACATACACACGGCCAAGAGGCACATGAAAAGGTGCCCAACACCGCTAATTATTAGAGAAATGCAAATCACAACTGCAATGAGGTATCACATCCATCACCAAAAAATCCACAAACAACAAATGCTGGAGAGGGTGTGGAGAGACGGGAACCCTCTGGCACTGCTGGTGGGAATGTGAACTGGTGCAGGCACTATGGAGGCTCCTTAAGAAACTCCAACTCCAGCAAGTGCTGCGCCCTGAAGTCTAAGGCAGTGTTTGCACAGAAGCCTCAACCCACATCCCTCACGGCTGCTCCTAGCCAACAGCTCAGCACGGGCAGGTATTCTTGGTGGGCTGGGTTCCTGGGGGACGCGGGACTCTTCTGATGGACTCCTCCCTGGAGGCCTTGCCAAATTTCCTTAGACACACCTGTGTCTGTCTAGGATGCGTTCACCACCACCCCTCCCCAGTCTGTCCTTCACTTGCAGAGCTGTATGACCTCTCCCAGACTTTCCTGGTTGACACTCCATTTTTTTTAATCACAGTTGAAACCTTTCTACACTTAATCCTGTCCTGTCATCAGAGAAGACCCAGACTTCTTTGAGAGTAGCGTGCAGGCAGAGGCCTCAAAAACAGACCTTTCCCCCTACAATGTCACGACCAAGAATTGGCGAACTGGGGAGGTGGGCGGTCTCTATGGTGGCCACACACTCACCCCTGCAAAACTGGAACTGTAGGCACGGCACATCTAAACCCATATATAAAAGGGTATGTTTGCACTTAAACTTTCTATGGTTATACTTTTTTTTTTTAACTCTAGGTGTTTGTGTTTGAAAATAAAATCTCTCAGGACAAACATAAATGTCTGTGACAGGTTCTCATAACAGGGTATCATGATCATTTTTAGTATCACAATGTAGTAGTAAACTAAGGGGAAACAGAGATAAAGCAAGAAGGACAGATAGAAAAATGTTCAGTGGCCTCAATTTTATAAAGAAATTTAAAATTTTAAAAGGCATGTAAGTGGGGGGTGGGAGGATGTAAAAGGACAATTTTGATCAAAGGGAAATGTATCATTTTGGAAGAAGAAAATGTTAGACAAGTTTAAAAATTATAAAAATGGGTTTTGGTAAATGAGATTTCATTTAAAAGGAAAAAAATTAGGGAAAAACTGTAGAACATTGCACAATTTTGTCACCAAAGATGAGGTGAGTCAAGATCATAGCTGGGATCTTTTTTTTTTTTTTTTGCCACGCCGCACGGCATGCAGGATCTTAGTTCCCTGACCAGGGATCGAACCTGTGCCCCTTGCATTGGGAGCAAGTAGTCCTAACCATTGGACCACCAGGGAAGTCCCATAGTTGGTATTTGATCAAGACCACTTAAGTTCTTGAGAAAGGTTGAGGGGCTGATACATCAGCCCCAGTTGTTCTAGCAATGGGACCCCAGTCATGACCAAAACCTTTTAATAAGAAAGAAGCCACATATGAAGGAAGTAAATAATCAATAGAAGCCCAGCACATTCTGGAAGGGGTTGACCCACTCTGTCTCAGAGGAAAGGTCAGAGGTGGTGTTTGGAAGGATCTGAACTTGAAGGAAAGACTTTGCATCTTATGGAAAGTGGTTATATTCTAATTTCAACCTACAAGCTTCTGGACGACATGCAAACCTCTTGAATTATCTCCTAACTCAGGTCCTGGTCAAGATAAACGATCAATAATATTGTGGGTTCCCTTTGCTTCACTGTCACTATTGGGATTGGAAGGGAACCACAGAGAGGAGAGGGTCAGTGGGTTGGTCCAGAGTTTACCTGAATATAGAAAAAGGAGAAAAATGACAAGATAAATGAGTGATCTCAGCAACGACAGTGCCCAAGCAGTTGCAGGAAGGAAAGAAGTGATTTGGGATGTTTAGCTGCATAAATATGCAAATAGGAAAGCGCATAGGAAGGAGCCGGAAGACTCAGATTCACAGCTAAGATCCCAAGTGAACTCGGAGTTATTACCCCGGCTGCCAAGGAGCTTACTTAGATGGCTTTCAGGTTTGGTGGCATGGGCCCCAACTTTAGAATGTGGGGTTGGAAGTGTTTACTTTTACACGAGATGCCTCCAGAAGGGGCAAGGGAGCTGTTGCATGTCAGGAAGGCCAACACACTCCAAGGGAATCAGCAAAGCAAGGGACAGCAGCCCCTGAGCAGCGGGGGAGGAGATGCAATACCGGGTGGAGAGGACCTTGCTGACCCTTGCCCTTTGTTCTCCTTGGTGCCCACTTACCCCCATCCCACGTGTCCATGCTCAAAATATCAGCTTTAATATCAGTATTAACCCTCGAGCTTATCATTCATGTTTGATTTCCACCACTCATTAGGCAAGGTGATAAAATTACTAGTAAGCAAATCAGATGGAATTTGACAAGACGGCCCAGGGTTCATTGTATGTAATTATATACTAAGCCAGAAATACAGTAAAATACCGTGACTCACCGCCTTGCGGGGCCATTAGCATTCCTACAAGCAGAAGCACGATCATGGCAGCAGAGCAAACAGTGGGATCTTGGCATCAGCTGCAACAGCGTCCTGGGAGAGAAGTCAGTGGAATATGGCAAGTGTGCTTTCAGAAACCATGACACGAGACCCCACAGGAGCTGTTTGTCCCGTAATGCAGTGCAGGAAAAAGAGAAAGCCCCGAAAGTGTCTCTGTCCCAGCTTTGCCAGCGGCTTTGTTAGCAATACGACAGTAAGGAGATTATGTTCCCTCTTTGAGACTCAGTTTATCCATCTGTAAAATGGACAGCTCACCGTGCGCTCCTTGAGGACGTAGTTCTGGTCTCATTTATTTATTCACTAAATCAATGGTCATTTATTATGGGTCAGGCACATTGCAAGGATCCAGGAAAGCAAAGTGAGGAAAACACACCATACCTGTGAGTGGTTCACAGACGAATGGGCAAGGGTGGCAATTTAACAAGCGCTATAGTTTGACTTCTGTAAATTGAATTTTGAGCAACCCATACGTTATAACCCACCAGCATTCTGAGCAGCATTCTTTTCTTAAAATTTTTTAAGCATTTTTTAATTGAAGTACAGTTAATTTACAATGTTGTATTAGTTTTGGGTGTACAGCAAAGTGATTCAGATATGTGTGTGTGTGTGTGTGTGTGTGTGTGTGTGTGTATACTTTTACAGATTCTTTTTCATTATAGGGTATTACAAGATACTGAGTATAGTTCCCTGTACTATAAAGTAGGTCTTTGTTGTTTAGCCATTTTATACATAGTGTGTATCTGTTAATCCCAGACTCTTAATTTATCTCCCCCCATCCCCTTTGGAAACCACAAGTTCTTTTCTCTATATCTGTGAGTCGATTTCTGTTTTGTAAATAAGTTCATTTATATCATTTTTTTAGATTCCACCCATAAGTAATATCATAGGATATTCTTGAGCGGGCTGGCTCTGAACTTTTGTACCAACATCACAGAACAAATCCGGCCATCGCTTGGCAGCGCTGCCTGCTAGCAAACAATGCTTTTGCATACTTTGCGGCAGTCCTAGCAGTTCAAGGAATGTGCCTTTGGAAGGGCCTGGGGGGAAGGGGCGAGGTGGGTGGGGTCAGGAACCTGCCACATTTCAACTGTAGCTGCCCTGGGATCTGAGCAGTCAATATTGAACTTCAGTAGTCACTTACGTCTATTGCCTGAAGCAGGTCAACCATGTATTTAATAGGGAAGGAACAACTTAAAGACCAGAGGGATTTAGAATAGAATAGTTTTAGCTCCCTGGGAATCTAACTCCCAAAGGAATGTGAGATGGATGATTGACTTACACATATTCAGTTTTAGAACATGTTTTTAGGACACAGTTTGAATGATAATACAGAGTGACTATGCTACCCCAGTGGTACACACAGGGCTGCTGAATACGGTTGTATATGTTGTGCACTTTGCAAAGGTGTTGTGCTGAGTGGGCAAGTAGAAGCTGAAATGCAGCCAGTGCTGGACTCCCACGCTTGCCCTCTGCAGGGCTGTGTCAACCTGGAGGGAGGGGCAATTTCTGCAATTTTTTCTCCCAGAGGCAAAGGCTGCCCTGTGTCCTGGTGGCCCAGCATAGGTACCCAGGTCCGTGGTGGGCCGCTCTGCAAGTGGACAGGGCTTGGTACTGGGGAAGGTGTCCCAGGGAGAAGACATTTGTAGGTTGTAGGATCTCTACTCTGTGAACTTGCTCCAGGGCCCAGCACACCTCTGCTGGCTGGAAGATACCTGTTTGTTGAATGAATACACGAGAAGAGGGTGTGAGAGCTTTGAGATTCACACTCAGCGCAAGCATTCTCTAATACTCTATTATCTGCCAGACATGAGGCTCTGCTTATAACAATTTTTAACCACATAAGTTCTTACAGCAGGTTAACTTTCAAGGTTAGACAGGCTCTCTGATGGCACAGGCTCTCCCGCTGCAAAGCGGCCTGGCCTGGGAACTCCATGGGTGGCAGCTAAAGGCATTTCAGGGGACCCTATTGAAGTCGTACCCTCATGACCGAGGCCGGTGGCACTACCTGGCACTTACTGAGTCAGAGTTTTAATTGTTACCATCACACAGCGAGAGGATGCCAACTGTTTGAGCTCAGAAGAGGCAGCAGAATCATCTAGTCCAAAGTCTCTTTGTACGAATGAGATCAGTGGGGCTCAGAGACTAGCAATTTATGGTAAAAATGCCCCACTCCAGATCCAGTGCTCATCACATTAACAATATAAATTAGGAGGTGTTGTGAGGACTGAATGAGTTAATCCATGCAGGGCACGTACAAGTGCCTGATGGAGAGAAATGGCTCAGAATCATCAGTAATTACAACGATAGCGTCCGGCACCAGAAAAGGCTCAAGAAAAAGCAGCTATTACAATGAAGGCTCCAATTCCCCGTTGGAGTAGAAGCCCCCGTTGGATGAAATGCAGGAGAGAATCCAGTTGAGCACCATGGATGTTGTTCTTTTTCTCTTGTGATACTCATTTCAGGGAGATGTTCCCTTGGGTCATCCTGACGCTCAGGGAAGGACAGGCTGAGGGTGGTGTTTCTAGGAATCGCAAATATGTTTATTGGACTTTCAAGCATATATTTTATTAGAATGCAAATGAGCAGAAGTGACCTTATTACAGACGTAATCTTGACTCGGGTCTAATATTTTTTTAAAGTAGGTTATAGGGGGACTTCCCCGGTGGCGCAGTGGTTAAGAATCCACCTGCCAGTGCAGGGGACACAGGTTCAATCCCTGGTCGGGGAAGATCCCACATGCCGTGGAGCAACTAAGCCCGTGTGCCACAACTACTGAGCCTGTGCTCTAGAGCCCGTGAGCCATAACTACTGAGCCCGTGTGCCACATCTACTGAAGCCCACGCGCCTAGAGCCCGTGCTCTGCAACAAGAGAAGCCACCGCTATGAGAAGCCCGAGCACCGCAACGAAAAGTAGCCCCCGCTCGCCATGGCTAGAGAAAGCCTGCGCTCAGCAACGAAGACCCGACGCAACCAAAAATAAATAAACAAATAAAATTGACTCTTTAAAAAAATAAATAAATAAAAAGTAAGTTATAGGGACGGGGACGGGGTGATGGGGAGTTTGCCTTTAATGGGACAGAGTTTCAGTTGGGGAAAATGAAAACGTTTTAGAGATGATGGAGGTAATGTTAGCACAACAATTGAATGCACTTAACGCTACTGGACTGCTCACTTAAAAATGGTTTAAATGGTAGCTTTTATGTTATGTATATTTTACCACAATTAAAAGTGATGTTATAAACTCCAGGACCTCATTCCTTTAAACACTACCTTTCAGTGATTGGGTCATTCTTTGTCTTGGGTCTTCACCAAGCATCTCCGTATACTGGCTCATAAGGACACGCTAGAACTTTCTAGGTGAGGAGCCAAGGCTCAGAGAGCTCCAGTAACTTGCAAGGCCACCTTTGCCAAAAGGCACCACGGCAGCACCAGGCACAAGATTCAAACCGCGCTCAGCCAGTCCGACTTGAGTCTGTGGTCCAGGTTGTAACAGGGAAGAGGCAAGTCTGACTACAGGCTGGATCTCTTTCTTTTACTTTAACCTTTGCTTTCCACTGCTTTTGTTCACTAAAAGGATACTGTCTGTAAGTAATGGCATGCCTCGGGGAACCCTGCCCCTCTGCCTGAATGTTAAAGTGCCTTTGTTCAGGGAAACATCCGGACCCTGTCCACGTGTGGATGGCTACAGGAAAGAAGAAATTAACACATCCCCTCCCTGAGGCTGGCTATTCCAGGGGACATTTGCTAAACTTATGGCCTTTTTACTTTACTTCCTCGTCTCCTCCCCGCTCTGTGCTATAAGAGAAATTGGCATCCAAACCCCAATAAGATGGTTTTTTGGAGACACTAGTCTGTCATCTTATCAATCTGCCAGCTTTCCGAATAAAGTCGTCTTCCCTGCCTCAACACCTCGCCTCCCATTTCATCGGCCTGTTGTGCGGCGATAACAAGGTGTTTTACCCTCAACTGCGATGCTGATCATTAAATCTCAAATAAGCAGCCTAGTAATTTTATTCACTGTATAACTGTTGAGAGTTTTGGCAATACTTGTTGGGAGGCCCCCAGGCTGGCCAGCCACTCGCTGGGGTGTGGTGTGACACTGCAATCGACAATCCCCAGCTGGGAGCCAAGAAAAGGGAAATTGCAGTGCCAGCCAGAGGTGACAGCATGGGCTCAGCCTTGAACAATGCGGAAAGAGACTTGAAGTGGGGGGACACGCACATTAGGATCTGGGGGTGGGATGACTCAGGGCCGCTGCTGAAATCCAGCATCCTTCTGCTGACAGTCAGGTGCCCTTGGGGCTGGGGCTGTGTCCACCTGGAGGAGAACGGCCTTTTCCTAAGGAGGCCTCCAGGGCTGTCAGGGACCCTGCGGCAGTGCTATCTTGTGGGACTGAGGGTCCCCAAGCCTCGCCTTGGTCTGCGTGCACTGGAGGCCTGGCTCACCAAGGTGTTCCCTGAAGACTGATTCCGCCTCATCTAGGATGTTTCTAAGAGCAAGGCCTTTCTAGCTGGACAGACCTGGGGTGGAGTCGGGTTGTTGGGGGGGGACCAGGGGAGGGGGCTCAGGCTCCACCTTTCCCTTGATGAGTGCCCTGAGCCAGACACTGCAGCTGTCTTGTACTCATTTTCCTGGCCAGTAAGATGCCCATTTATCTTCCTCAGGGTGTCATGAGGATTGAATGGAGTAATCCTTCAAGGTGGGGCCTGCCTAGCATGAACTAGGTGCTTAGTAAGGCCAGCCCATGACTCGTGATGGTTATATTTCCACACCAGGTGCCCTAGGGAGAGACGTTGGCCCACACAGGTTTGTAGGACTCTCATTGATGTGTTGTGCTGGATTTTTTCCCCAGGGAAATGCACCAGACGTTGTCCTCTGGCACTACATCTCTTTGTACAAGAGCTGAGTGCCTCTGAGTTTTTAGCTACATCTTGGAGTAGCATCCAGGCCTCAGGCACCTCTTGAGAGCATCCTCCCTCCCTCCCTTTGTTCCTCCCATCCTTACCATCCCTCCGTCCTTTCCTCCCTCTTTTTCTCCCTCCCTCCCCCTTCCTCCATTCTTAACGCCCTCCCTCCATCCCTCCCTTCCTTCCTCTTTGGCCCCCTCCACAATCAGGAGAAGGGGGTGCCTACCGTGAAGGTCCCACTCGAAAGCTGCTGGCTGCGCGATGCTTGGCTTTGAACAAGATGGGGACCGAGCCCTTTATATCCCAGGGAAAACCCTTAGTCATGCGGTCCCCCTCCCCCTCCTCACATCAAGAGGACAGCCTTTCATGAATCTGGCAGGTGGGCTGCCTCTGAGGGGGAGGAGGCATCATAACGCTCTGGCTTGGAGCAGGTGAAGACTCCATATTAAGAGGCCCATCTTGAGCCTCAGAGGAGACCCAGGCTGTAATTAGAGAACAATGGCTCCCCTGTTCCACACACCCTACCTCATCTCAAAGGCTTGGAGGCCCAGAGATTATGTCTCGGGGTCATCAGGGGAGTTCCAATGAAATTCACAAGAGCTCTCCGTCCAGGAAAAGGGCTGGCTTTGTCTAGTCTAGTTAATTTTCCAGCAAGAGGATCTGTGGGGTGATTCTTCTATGTGCCTGGCCTCGGGCCTGGGAATTTGATACCTCTTTCCTTTAGGGCTTTTCTGCACAAGCTGGGGGGTAGGGTGAGATGGGGCTTTGAAATCAGACATCCTAGGTTCCAGTGCCCATCCTGCTTACTCATTACCAGAGGGATATGGAGCTTGGAGCTTGTCACTGCTCAGCCTTGACTCCACATCCATGGGGAGTAATCCCACGAGGACCGTGAGAATGAGGTGAGCCAGGTAAAGGGCATGGATGGTAGTGGGGCCCATTAAATCCTAGTTCTTCCTCTTTCCTTGATAGCCCCCTTGGGAATTGTTTCCTTTGCAGATTTAACAAGGAGTGAGAACATTTATTGAAAGCCTTTTGGGCACCACAAATGTTTTGACAGGATTTTGTCCTCATCATCCTGACAGTGGTAGGATACAGCACTAGCTCCATTTTACAGATGAGACAAACAGGGGTTGTCGAGGTTTGAGGAGTTAGTCCAAGCGCACGTGTGATGGGACCGCTCTTGGCTTACAGGTGAACCTGGCTGTGAGCTGTTCCCTCCACCACTGCCTCCTGGAGAACCAGGGCTCATCCAGTGATCAAATCTGGGAAGAGCTGAGCCTTTACAGAGCCCACTGTAGGGTTTCTTCAAATCATTAGTTGTCCTTGTGCATCGAAGCTTTGTTTCGATCATTAATTATTGTTCAGTATCTCAGGTGCACAGAGGAACGAAGCTATGCCATGCCCTTCCTTTCTCACTAATACAGAAGATGCACCATCTCTAAAACGATTATGTCAAGGGGGGTAGATGGATCAATGTGGCAAAATTCATCTTTTCAGCATCTCCAGAGCCTACGTTCTGCTCAATGCCAAGGGGTAATAACAATCTGCATAGGTGTGGTGTTCTAGACATTTCTCGGGATTTGAGAAGGTCATCTTCTTCCCATAGCCAACAACAGGGTATCTCAACCTTAGCACTATTGATATTTTCATCCAAATAAGTTTTCGCTGTTGGGGTCTCCTGTGCATTTTAAGGTGTTTAGCGGCATCTTGGGGCTCTACCCACTAGATACCAGTAGCAGTCCCCCTCCCCAAGTTGTGACAAACAAAAATGTCTCTAGATATTGCCAAACAAATATCTCTGGGGGTCCAGATCACCTCTGATTGAGAAGCACAGGCCTACAATATCCCTGGAACCTTGGCCTTTTCCTTCTCTGTTGATGGAGCAGGGTGAGATCAGTTTTCACAAGAACTCAGACATAAGAGAAAAAAGGCTGTTGTATGGGAGTTTCAAATTTAAGATTGCATTATGATAGCACCCTATTTCCTCACTCACATAAGCCCCCAACACAGGGCACCTATTCAGAATAGGTGGGCATAGCAACACGCACACACGAACTCATAGAGATTCGCAATGGGACTAGGAAACACACACAGAATCCCTTTTCCCCTCCCCCTCTCCTTCCCCCTTCCTTTCTTTCTCTTGCTAGTTTAGCTAGTCTTTTGGACTTGAGTGAAATAGACAGAAATGCACCTGTGCTTTGCCTCCAGGAAGAATACTGGTTAAGGATGTTACGTGTGTAGCTGCATGGTCTCCTTCATTGGCTGGGGCACCATAACTGTCCTATCTCTCTACCTCATCAGTAAACCACTGGTGGCCACCTATGCACAGATGAGTAGGAACGCCAGTGTGGAAGCACCCCCTGAGGCCCCCTCATTGCCCTAAGCATCCGCCACATCAGGACTTATTCAGCCCAGGAGGGGCCAACCTCTCCTCACACTCCAGGAGGCCGTGGACTCCAGGCTCTGGCCAGTTTTCCTTGGGCCCTATTTACTTCCCGCCATGGCTGCTGTTGGGATAGTGTGACCCTAGAAAACCGGTCCCATGTGGTGCTCTGAGCCTTTGTCCCTTCTGCGTGGGCCGCAGACGTCCCCCACACTCGGGCTTTTAAAAGTTGTGGTTGTGCGTAATCATTATCCCTAAAGGATGGTTGGCGGGTTCCACACGAGCAGACAGCCGGGGGTCAGGACCAAGTCGTCCATCAGTTCATCCTCTACTTTCCCTGATGATAAATTACTCTCTGTGGAACCTCAGGGATCATTTCCTGCCAAAGGTTCCTAATTAATATCAATTTGATCCATCACAGAGGGTCGGGTCAGATTAACTCACACTTAATGAATGATGCTGTTTTCTTGATTCCTATCCAGGTACGAATCCCTTTGCCTTAGCAAATTTACTGTATCCTCCTCAGCTTTGCAAACAAGGGGCCCTTCGCAGGCCCTAGGAGGCCCGACCACAGCTGTTTATGAGCTTGACATTTGCGTAACTTTGAGGGCCCCTCGGGTGTCCTGGGGATTAACAATAAATCTTTCTGTGTTTGACCAGACAGGGAAGCATCGAGCTACTTCCTTCACGAAAGAACCTGACGTTCACTGGTCATGCAAGGACACTTAGGGTGTTCCGAAGGGGGAAAACTGCCTCCACTTGGATGCTACTTGGAAAGTGGCGGACATAGATCATAAAGGAGGGAACGCCGATGCTCGGCAGCGTGCGAGGTGAGTGAGTGGAGGGAAGCTGTCCCTGCAGTGAGGAACGCAGGGGTCCAGACGGGGCCACTGGAGAGAGCTTAGTAATGCTCTGCATAGACACTCAGCATTTACAGAGATACTGGAGCAAGCACAGACATGGAAATAGCATACGGGGACCTGATCCCATGAGGGGGATGACTCATCGTGTGAGTGTGCAGTAGAGGGATCACTCAGGAGGGCATTCAAACCATGCATCTGCCAAAGAAAGGTCTGGTCCTTGAACAGTTCCTAGGACGTAACCTCTAAACCCTTGGGATATATTGCTTGGTAAGTGTCTTTGTATACCCGGGGCTTTGCACCATGCCAGGTAGTCTAAGCTAACAAGGTGATTTGTAGTGGGCGCCATGAGTCACACAGTGTCAGCTTGACCTCTGGTGGGGCTGGAGCCTGAGTAACTGAGCTCAGCCAGGCATTTCATGTCCCCGCATGACTGACCCCCAGCGAAACCCCTGGACTCCACGGCTCGGGTGAGTTTCCTGGTTGACAGTACTCCATACACGCTGCTACACGTCATCTGGAGGAATTCAGTGCCGTCCATGTGAGTCTGCTTGGAGAGGACACAGCCAGGAGCTTGTGCCTGGACTCTGCCCTCTGCACCTTTTCCCTTGGCTGACCTTAATCTCTACCTTTTTGCTGCACTCAATGGTAAAAGTGACTCTAAGAACTTTTCTGACTTCTGTGAGTCCTATCAGTACATCATCAAACCTGAGAGTGCCCTTGGGCACCCCCAAATACAGTGGGACGCACAGAAGAGAAATCAAGACCAGACATCCACAAAACAACACTCTCCACCTCCCCGTGAGGGAAGGTTCTCATCACCTCCTGTTTAGGGGGCTTGGAAGGTTATGTGGATCGATAGTACAGCAAGTCTGATGCGTTGTAGATAAGCAAGTTTGAATAAACTGTGCAGAGAATTCATATGTGACTCTCTCCAGAGGATGGGTTCAGCTTTCCTCATTTATCCTTGTGTTGCCTTCCTGAAGTCCCAGGTTTAAGCCATGTCAGAGTCTCAGTGCCTGGACTGGTTTGTTCATGCTAGCATGACACCCCACATCCCATTTCTTCAGTCTCAGTCACCATGGGAGTCCCTTGAGCATAGCTACTAGGTTTCCATGACCTTGGAGCAGGCAAGGGAGTCAGCATCACTGCATTGATTGTGAGAGCTCTAACACGTGGTCTTCCACATTCAATCCCTTACACAGATTCACAGGAGAGAAAGAATTGCTACTTCCAAAAAGACCCACATTCAATTAATTGACGATCTGGCTGCAGCCTGGGTGAATTCTGCAAATGCAGCCAACTTGGGCCAGGGGCCAGGGTGAACAGATGTTGCCCAACTTACTGTTAGGTCCCATTGCTTTTTCAAGACCTCAAACAGACTTGCAGATATTCTCGAGGCATTTTTGTTTCAAGGCTGGAAAAAAAAAAGAGAGGGAACTCATGGCATGGAGAAGGAAATGCTACAGAGACATAAATTCTGACAGCGCCAGCGATGGCCCAGGCTCTTCCCAGGGGGCCAGTATATGGCAGTGCACAGGACAGGGTGTTACTCAGAGTCAACGTCAGAGAATGAAGGAACTTGTGCAAGACCCCCTTGCTAGTTAGCAGGAAAGTCGTGTTGAGAGCAAAGCCTCATTTCGCCAGTCTCTGCCCAGTGATGTTTTTCTAACACGCAGCTGTACCAACCTCATCTCCCCAGTTTGCACAATGCTAATCTGAACTCATTATGATGTTCCGTAAATGTAAAATGCTGTTTGTGTGGAGATTTTAATGTGGTGAGGACAATAGAAGAGCTAGTCAATAAGCAGTTTGCAAGATTTCCTATTCCCTCTCCCCACACCAGGTAAATAGATTTCTATTTTTGACTACTGAGCCCCTCCAGCACCCCCAGTCCAAATGCTTGGTTTTTATGATGCGGAATACAGGTGACGGTGGAAGGAAAAGACAGCGGAAGGGGGGTGATGGACTTGTACAAGAAATAAGGAAACTGTGTTGAGAGATAAAAAAGTGAAAGGCAAAAGGAAAAGAAAATAATCAGAGGCGATATATGGGAACAGAGAAAGAGCCAGAAAGCTTGATTTTAGGAAAGTTATTGAGTGATACGTTGGAAAATGAAGCCTGAAGAGAGGTTTTGAGACGGTAGCTTGTGGGAAGTGAGAGATAATGGAGGGGCAAAAAGAATAAGAAGAGTTTCTGAGAAGTGTCACCATGGATCTCATCTGATATTCTTCAGAAGCCACAAGGAAGGGCTGGGCAGCTAAATTGTGTTTTGTTTGATTGTTTGTTGTTATGTAAAGCATGGCCATATGACCACCTGCCTTATTTGGGTTATACTTAGAAAGGATTTTTCACAGAGTTCAGCCTGGTTCCATGCTTTTCAGAAAGCCAGAGTCCCTTGACCAGACAGTTCAGGAGGGTGGCACGATACCATGGCCAAACTATTGGTTTTGGGAACGGACAGGCTACGTCAGCCACTTTTGTCGGCAGGAGTAGAAGAAAAAAAGAAGATGTCTGGCATCTCTGAGAATAAATGGGGCTCAGATGCCATGAGGACAAGGACGGAGGTACCATACACATCCACTTCTAGCACTTCAAGCTGCCGTCTTCTTCTTGAATTACTGGTATACATTTTGCTTTGGTCAGGAGTTTGAGTGCTTACATGGTGAGTGTCTCCTGTTTCATTTGTCTTTGTCTTTTTAGCTTACATGGGGACTCAGAGAGGATAAGAAGCTTGCCCAGGAGCACAGAGAAAGCAACAGTGTTTGGCTGGGCTGACTCCTGCATTTTTTGTTTTTCAAACTGTTAGGTGAAGGGGATTCAGAAATACCCTAGACTCTTTTTGTCTAGGATTCATGATCACTAGATGAGTTATACTTCCTCCTACTGACCCCGTGCTAAGGCAGGAACATCACTCAGAGTTCTAGAACCTTTTCATAGAACACGATTTACAATACAGTCCGGCTGTGTACTTACTGTGTGAGTGGAACACCCTTTTCACCCTCTGACAGATGTATGTTGCATTCTTCAGAAACCAGGAATAGTATTCAAGACAATACCTAAAGATTTAAATCAGGGTTGAACGCAATTACTATCCTTTGTGGCTATAAGAAGAGACCCATACTAAAAAAAAAAAAAAGTCATAATGGCTAATTATTCATAGCAAGGAACTCCCTCTCCATCTTTATAGGCTGTGGGAGGAGAGGTAGAGAATGAGTCTGAGTAGGAAAAAGCTTAGACTTCAGAGTCAGAAAGACTTATTTTTAGTTCTACCATCATTACTTACTAGAATGTATGACTTTCAGGCTGATTACTTAATTCTCTGGGCCTTGTTTTTTTCATATATAAATGAGAGGCAATAATAGAATCTACACTCATAGGGTATCCTGAGGATGACATGAGATAACATTTGCAAAGTTCCCCAACGGTGCCGGGCTTATCATAGTTGCTGGATCAATGATGATGTTCATTTATTTATTTTTGTGTGAGGTGGAGTAAAAGTGCAGGGCTGTTATAGTCAACAGTGGAGCAAATATTAGCAAAATAATATCCTGCTCTTGGCTGGTGGCCGCAGGGATTGCTTCAAAAGGCTTCAGTGAAAAGGCCACGCATGTCGTTAGGAAGAAGAGTTTTCAGGACAGGCTGTGTCACTGGCTTCACATAGGACTCTTGGGAATCCGATTCCCTTTCAATCCTTCGCCTGAGCTATGAGGAGGTCGGGCTAAATATTCTCTAACTTCTCTTCCATCTGTATCATTCTGTGATTCTCGCATATTCTGAGGAGCAACCAATTGCTCATGTAAAGCTGACTGTAAAGATTTCCCAGGTTCTGTCACCCTCAATTTACAGGACACTATAAAACTCTGGAAACCGAGGCACAGAGATGTTGCTGCTGGAACTCTGGGAAAAGTCAAAACTCATTTGCAAGACCCAAGTAGATGTTGGGAAGGACAGGGTTTCCTGAATAGGGACATATGCTGGGACAGTGGCCTCCCGTTTTTGCTGTAGCTACCTGGAACTCTCCGTGGTCCTGAGATGTTCCAGTCTGCCTCTCACTCTCCACCTTTTTTGCCTGGAGTGGCCTCTCCCATTTTTTGCCCAACAAACTCCCATTCCTCCATAAGCCCTATTAGTTATTTCCTCTGGGGTCCCATGGCTTGTATTCTGCTATACGAGCTTGTATAGCAGAGCTTGTATCTGCTATAGCATCTGTCACACTTCTTTGTAATTTGTCTCTTCACATGGCCCAACTGCCCCACTAAACCACGATTGTTTTTGGCCACAGGGGCCGTCCTATTCAACAAGCACACTGAGTAATGCCAGCCTCCTACTCTGTTATTCTTATCCCATATTCAATGCTTACTATACGATTATAGAACACTTCACTATTAACTTAAAGGGAAAAGAAGGGATAAGCTCAGTTTTACAGATGCTTCATTTCTCTAAATTTAAACTCAAATTTCTTTCTGGAAGTTTCTGCTTTCCTCATTATCCTTCCAGCAAATATGCAATGTGGATGGTTCAAATCTGATTTTCTCCCAAGGGTATGAGATTAATAGGTTTTGCCTGTGTGCGTGACTTGATTTTGTCACTTACCATGTCATATTTTAATGTGTGTTTATGACCATTTATTCCCCCCAACTATGAAATCCTCAGTTTCTGGGTTTATTTCTGATTTGTCTCTATATCCTGCTGGCTCCTCTCAGTGTTAAATTGATACATAGTGGAGACTTGGCACTTGTTATTGACACAAAGAGCTCGATAGATAGAGAAAGAAGGAAGGAATAGTGGGCTGATCGAGTAGGAAAGTATTGTTGCAAAATGTCCTCTTCTTTAGGATCAGCCTGTGCCGTGGAGAAATGCCTCCACCTTGCTGGCTAACACCTTCAGGTCTGCGAATCTTGCATATCTCCCTCTCTGGGTGGAAGAAGCATCCACTCTGATTGGAGATCCAAGACCAGGGCCAGAAAAGAGTGATGGAAAAAGGCTGCCAACCTGAACTTGGGGCTTAGAGCCCGTGGATAATGGGCATTGAAAAAGCTGAAAGATCTCATAAGGAGACTTTGAAAACAACTTTAAAGATCTGAGAGATTGGCCTCCTACTATTGGAGCAGAAATATTCATCTACCTTGATTGGCTCTGGGTTTACAGCCAAGGATAAATCCCAGAAGAAAGGACAGTGTGTCAGCTTTCCTGGGCAGGAAAATGTCCACACCTAGTCCTTCTTAATCTAAGATGGGGTCTGCCTTCTAATTTTCCATTTACATCTTTATTATTAAGTCAGCAAATGACTGCTAGGGATTTATGAAAAAGCTGGAATTTAGGTGGACATAACCTCTGATTAGTCTCTTCTAGCAAATCGTGCCAGGCTGAGGGCATTGGGGTTCCAGGACCACTCAAAATCCTCTGTAATTATTCCAGCAGATGGGACACAATACAAGTCAACTTGACAGCACTGACTGTGTCATGGCCCACCCTTGGCTCTGGGGACCCAGAAATGAATGAGGTTTCATGCTGGTTCTCAAGGAGGTGACAGTGCAATAGAGGACTCACTGGAGTGTGCATTCCTTGAGGCACCCCTGTCATCTGTGTGTGGATTACTTAATGCCTCATCACTTAGTGGCCTGCAGAGGAGTCAAGCAGAATCAGAAGCCTGTAAATACTGGATGTAAAAAGCAGTGAGTGGCTCAGGTTACCTCACTGCCTCCATCCTGGGGTCTCTCTTCTGGCTCATGCAGAGGCATTGCTGGAAAAAGCGGCACAGCTCCATCAGGCAAGGGTTGAGCTTCTGGACGGCCAGCGTGAGAGGAGCAGAGGTCGTGGCCGCCTCCTTGAGGAGCGGCTCAGGACACCCTAGAAGATGCAATCCCAGACCATTCACATCAACAAGAATTTAGCATCTTCCCTTTGTTAGGGACTGTGCTGAGTGAATGCTGTCTTGCCCCCATCTCAGGTAGCTCAAGAACAACAGGTAAACATGGCCTCGCTTCACCATGTCTGGTAAAGCTGCTTGTGAGACTTCCCAGAGATAGGTAGAGAAAGGAGGGGGTCTGGTTCCTGGAAGAAATCAGAGATGGTCTCACTGAAATTTTATTAAAAATAAAAGTTCTAATGAGAGATTTTATATTTCTCATTAGATGGCTGGAACGATGGATGGATGGATGGAGCCATACGGAGATAGATGTATAGATACAGATACGGATAAAGATACAGATAAAGATACAGGTAAATACAGTCAACTTGTTTTCTAAAGCTCAGTCTGACGCCTGCCCCCATCTGCACCACTCTTGTGTTTCTTTAGAACCTGGAGAAAACAGGGCTATAATTTCCTGTGGTAGCATAATCACGTCTTTGTGTCTGAAAGGTCCATTCACCATTCACTGCAGGTTGAGAATGGGGCCGAGGCAGATCTTAGGTCCTATGAAAAAGGAGACGGTGCAGCGTCCAGCAATTTAATAATGCCCCGTTGACATATGACTAGAACATTCAGGTCCAGGAACATTCAGGAGAATCATATTGAAAGGCATCTAGGAGTGGGAGGGACCTGAGGACTCAACCAGCTTTGAAGGACTCACTTTGTGTCAATTTCTCTCTCATGGAAACTGGCTCCACGGGAAAAAAGGAGAGTTTGACATCCAAAAATGGGAAAAATGCAGCGTAAACCACAGAAACTCCAAGTCCTGAGCCTCTGTCAGGGGTCCTGAAAACCCACATCCAAGCCCAGGAGAGGGATTCCCCTAGAATTCTGTAAGAATGACGTGTCCAGGAGTGTCCTTCCACAGGGGATAGAAGTGAATGGCACCCAGTGGCTGGGGGTGGACCTTTGGAGTCATCCTTTTTTCCTTCCCCTCTTTCTGCTAACATCATGCTCATTGTAAGAACAGCTTCCGCTTACAAGGTGTGCAGCACATTCTCAGTGGGTGTCCATTCAAAAACAGGTGATTGAATTAAGTTATATGGAGCTCTCCAGTTCCAAACCACTTCCACACACATTATCTTACCTAATACAAAACGCTGCAGAGAAAATACATTTTTAGTGCCCACGATAATGGTTATTATTCGTGCTTTACAGAGGAGGAAACTGAATTCTGGAATTTGAGCACAGGAAGTTACCTCACCAGTAAATAGAAGAGCTAGGGGTTAATCCCAGCAGTCTGAATCTAAATTTATCAAACAAACCTCTTTTTATTATACTACACAACTTTGTCCAAAACAAACAAAAGCTATAGGAGCGACAGGGCACTGGTACGTACTTGAAGCCTGGTGGGGTCCTGGGACGAGCACTGGCTCTTCTCCAGGGGTAAAGGGCCACGCAGCAGGGAGATCACCTGCAAGGACAACAATGGCCTCGCAAAGGTCAGAATGAAATGGACCTAGGGTATACACTCGAGCGGAGAATCATGGCATCTTAAAGAGTTCTATAAATCCATAGGGAAATTGTAGTCAAGAAAGAGAGAGTGATTTATGCAAGATCCTAGGGTGATTTAATAGCACAGCAAGACTTAGTTCTCCTGCTCTCCTCCTGCTGGAACCAATAAAATACAATAACAAGCTTAGTCTGCCTACAGGCACCCCCGTCCCGTCACGCCCCTGCCCCTGAACAATATTTTCAGGGGCAGGGGTATTGGGTTCCTCTTTCCAGGACCACATTCTTACCTGCCTGTGGATATCTGGGGGCCGGAGCCTTGGTGGGACTTGGAGTCTGTGTGCCAGGGGTGAATGGGCCTGGGATGAGAGGAGAGAGAGGTGAGCTTGAGTTTCTTCAAAGGATGCATGAGCAGAAGAGGCCCCCTGCCACCAGTCCTGCCCTGTTCATCCACTGCTGCTTATCAAGCCAGGTAGCTGGGGGTTGCCGACGATGCAGAAACGAGTATGAAATAGACTCTACAGTGGAGGCACCCCCAGTGTTGAGGAGGAAATGGGCAAGTCCCATCAGTAACTGTCATACAGTGTGTTGGTGCCACTGGAAACCCGCTAACACTGGTATGAAATGGGAGAGGAGTGGACTTGCATGGGCCACGTCCCAGCACGGTGCTCCTAGGCAAAGAGGACACGAGATGCTCTTCATTCGCCTGAGTCTGGTGTGCACACTTACTCCGTCCCCACCCCTATACACTGCCCAGCATCCTCATGATAGAATGTGGGCTCATCTCAACAATTCTTTTGATCCTCTTCATGAAGTCCTGATTTAAGGACCACTTTGGGAAGCGATCCTGCTGTCAAGAACCATGCCTCTGGCAAAACCAGCAAAGCAGCCTTCTTACAGAAAATGAGGGAGAGGAAGAGGAAACAGGCACTTTCCCTCGTGTGGTTAAGCGGAAAGGAAAGGGGTGAGGCTGGGAGTGCAACATGAGCGTGGGGATGGGGGATGGGGGATGGGGCAGGTGACGTCTTCTCTGGGATGGAGAAAGCATAGCCGTAGGTGAGGGGAACAGGCCTTCCAAGCAGAGGAAAGTGCGTAATAAGCAAAGACTCAGAGAAGTGAGTGGAAGGCCATTTGCTATGGCTGGAGTCTGAAGGAAGATGTGGAGGGGTGGGGTGAGGTCTCAGAGCCTGGGCTGGACCCAGTACAGTGTTGCAGTCCTGCTTGTTCCTTATTAGGCTCCTCTGCTAGGATGGTGGGTGTGGCAGCGTTGAGTTCAACTGCCTCAGTAGCAGAGACGGGCAGCATGACACATTTACAAACAGATAACTATGGGCAGGAGGCCCAATGCCAGGGGGCAACCTGGTCGTTTTCTCAGAGCCGGTCAGCATCCTCTTTGTTTTGTTTTTGTTTTTCGTTATTTATTTTATTTATTTATTTTTGGCTGTGTTGGGTCTTGGTTGCTGCGTGCGCACTTTCTCTAGTCGCGGCGAGCGGGGACTGCTCTTTGTTGCGTTGCGTGAGCTTCTCATTGCGGTGGCTTCTCTTGTTGCGGAGCACGGGCTCTGGGCGCGTGGACTTCAGTAGTTGTGGCTCATTGGGCTCAGTAGTTGTGGCTCACAGGCTCTAGGCACACAGGCTTCAGTAGTTGTGGCGCACGGGCTTTGTTGCTCCACGGCATGTGGGATCTTCCCCGACTACGGCTTGAACCCGTGTCCCCTGCATTGGCTGGTGGATTCTTAACCACTGCTCCACCAGGGGAGCCATCAGCATCCTCTTTGGATTCCCCTCCAGGCACTGACTGTAAGCCCCTGAATACAGAAGGCACCGCTGACGCTCGCTGCCTGGGTGTGTTTCTGTGTAGTTCTGGAAGATGAGCAGCCTTAACTCTAACCCAAACACAGAGCTGACTCGTCTGTGGTCACTGTTCACAGTTTAACTAAATGACTGCAGAATCACAGAGGGTTAGAGCTGCAAGGGGCCTAGGGCAAAAGCAGACACATGCTCTCCTATGGTTGACATCCGCTTTGCCACTACCCTCCTGAGCATGTGTCCTGAAGCTGGCTGCTACGCTGTCGCCCTGGGGGCAGTAGGACAGGGCAGTAAGCGTTGCCACTGATTGAGTGATTCCAAGGTGCTCCGTGTGGAGCTGAACACCTTACAGACTTCACTTAACTGAATCAGCACAGCCACTCTGAAAAGTAAGCATCACCTTCCCCATTTTGAAGATGAGAAAACCAGGACTCAGAGAAATCAAAAGAACTGCCTAAGGAGACAACGGTGGTGGAGTCAAGATGTCAGAGCTACTGTGTCCGAAATAAAGGCCAGAGCTCAAAGCCTCAGGGCTGGCTGGCTGCTGTCGCCTGTTGGCCAAACCCAAGTATGTTAGCCTGGATTTTTCCCGATGCCATTATGTCAGGTGTTTCTCTGATTTAAGCTATCAGTTACATTCCCAGACCTTTTTGTACAATTGAGATTTTGCACCTAAAGTTAAGACTTTACATTTGCACCCTTTGAAATTCATTTACTTCTTCCTCTCTACTTCATCAGAAATTCAGGTAATTCAGCAAGCTTTGACTGGATGTCTGCTGCGTTTCATGGGAACTGGAGAGAAAAGACACAGGCCTTTAAAGAGAACATAGTCCAGAGGGGAGAAAGGTCAAGTTCATGGCCCCTAACAGCACAGCAGTGATGAATGTTACGATCCATTGAAAACAGAAGCATAGAAGAAGGGCCTCTGGCTGCAGAGATCAGAGGAAGTGATTTTAAAAACAGGTAAACCATTTTTGTCTGATCCTAGGAGTAGAAAATATGGAAAATTCATGACACTGAAGTGAAGAAAAATCAATTCTTATCTATTGATGCTTCCCAGATATAGTCAGGGTTAACATGTTGTGAATTTCTTTTCAGTCTTATTTTGGTTAGTTTTTATTTTCTGTGTATCTGTATCACACACGCACACACATACACACATAAATACACAGACAAACACAAAATTGGAATCGCACAGTTTTTCAGAGCTCAGGCCTTCCTCATACTATATGATTACATTTTAATGTGCCTATCACTATATTTGTATATGTAATTAGTGGCGTAGGAGCGAGCGTCCTCTCTTACCTGAGGTTGGGCTGGTCCCTGGTGGGCTGTCAGGCATGGCCGCTGTCCTGGCAGGAGTCTCGGAAAAGTTCCGTGTGTTCGTGGCCTTCTCGGCCTCTGCAGGAGACGTCGGCGGGGAGGAACGTGTTTCCCAGGGAAGACCTCCAGGTGTTTTCTCACTGGTGGCCTGAGCCCAGGGCACAGGTAGTGTGGAAGCCCATGCCTGCCTGCGGGCTGTCACCCATGGAATTCCAGCCACCTTCCCGGTAGCTGCACAAGTGACAGTAACAGGGCAGTTACTGCTTGACTGCTTTGATTCAGATGTAAAATTGACAAGACATTGACATATAATCTAAGGGTACATGCAGTGTGCATGCATAATATAGATAATCCAGGGACTTCAACCCTACCCTGAATTGGAATAAGGGGACCACACTAAACTTTGTTTTCCCAACTACTAATTTAAAAAAATTCTCCAAATTCCTAGGACACTGAACAATCAGCTAGGGTGTGTGTCCAGAGGACAGTGGACACTGTCAAATTTAAGAAATACTGATTCTAGTCATGTGATACAGTGGAAAGGTTTAAGGTAAGGGGACCTGGAGGTGTACGTTCTGCCCCCACCTCCTCCATGCTGTGAACTCTGGGGCGAGTTACTAAACTCTTCTCAGCGTTACCATTGAAATGGCAGTGACGATAATGATGACAGCTGACTGACAATATCACAGGACGGTCATTAAGACAAGTCTTCCCTCACTGGTCTTTTAAACAAGTGCCAGGTGTTTTCACTCGTTCATTCCCGTGTTAAGAATTAAAATACATTTTTTTCAGGTTGTACAAAACTTATCCCCTGGGAGGATTTTAAATCTATAAGTTAAGTTGGGAACAGTTGCCATTTTAAAACTATTCCGATTTCTCATCCACAACATGGTATAACCCTTTATTTATTTAAATACGCTTTTATTACTCGCTTGAAAGTTTTGTAGTTTTTCTCATGCAAACCTAGCACTTTCCCTCTCAGAGTGATAGCTAGATATTTTATGATTTTTCTTGCCACTGGCAATCACATCTTTTTTCATATTATACTGGAAAGCTTTCTAATTTTGTATAATTGTCTTGATGTGGATATATTACTAAAAAATTTCTAGTTAGTGAATCTGATTCCTTTTCCTCGTTCTTGTTTCCCTGTCTGCTTGACTTTTATCAGTTCTCAAGCTCCTCAGGGGAGCCCCCTCTCTGGGCTTTCCAGGACAATAGCTCTTTGTAGGCTGGATAATAATTATCAGTTTACTTGTCTATGTCTCTCTCCCAGATCTGAGAGCTCAGGAAGGAAAGGGAACATTGCTAGAGCTGTGTTTTTTGACAGCTAGCCTGGGGTCTGATATTAAATATATGTATTGATGAGTGAATGAATGAATGAATGTATTCTGATGACTGTGGTCCATTGTTGGAACTCATTGAGACATAATCGTCTTTTAATGAAAGAGTTAGCTCAGTTGTATCTTATTCCAAATAGGATAAGCATGCCTTTTACATCTTCAGTGACAACACCACTGATCAGTGCCCACAAAAATGATGGGAAAAGAAGAAGTTCTCAGCAGGTCAGCAGCAGCAGCTTTTTACACTGGCATCAAGTCATTAATATATTCTTGGCAACATTATCCAGCCAGCTACAATTTAACCTAACCCTGCCTGCCATAAAATGTTGACTGCATTTCACCGTTTAGTGTGAATTTCAGGAGAGATATTGCTACCTGCTCTGTTAAAATGAAAATACCTGATGTTACCATATACCACATTTATATTACTATCGGGGGATGCTGGGTGCATGGTATGAGGGAATTTTGTACTATTATTGCAGCTTCCTGTGAGTCTTAAACTAGTATAACTGATTCACTTTGTTATAGAGCAGAAACTAACACACCATTGTAAAGCAATTATACTCTAATAAAGATGTTAAAAAAAAAGCAAAATAAATAGAAGTCAGGATGTTAAAAAAATTATAAAATTAAATGTTAGAAAGACATTATGCCAGTGACATTTGTTGCCTTTGCTTATAGGTATCATACCCATACTGGTTCACATCTCTCTCTTCTTAAAGGGCTACTGAACAAAGAGGTTGGTGGAGAAGGGATAAAGGAAGGATTTCACTTATTTATCTGAGCCTAGAGGGAAGTGTGGGGAGAAACAGGATAGGAGAGGACGGGGTGAGAAATCTCACCCCAGTCTGAGAGGGTGGGAGAGGCGCCGTCCAGGGCGGCCGGGGCTCTGCTGTGACCCTTAGCATGCTTGTTTGTGTTCATGGTCTGCTCTCCCTGTGAAGGAGGAGTCGTCTCTGTCCTGGGAGAGCTTCTCAGAGCAGACACTCCAGCGTTCTGGGATCCACGTGGGGGGCTTGTCCTTGGTAGTGTTTGCCGGCTTGTGGGTGTGAGCTGTGAAGTCAGGGCCGTCCCCCTGGTAGCTGCACATTCAAGGAGACAGTCAATGGCAGCTTTACTATGCTTGACACTTTGCACACAGAGAACTGTCGAGCCACTGAAAGGTCATTGGACAGCAAATACACAGAATGCAGAGATTCAGACCTTGCTCGGAGCAGTATGTTACGTCACCAAGAGGAGGGTTTCTCCTTGAATGACAGATTAAGCTAAAATATCGAGGGGTGAAAATGCCACGGGCAAAAGCAACGTGCACAGAATGCAAAGCTGTCAGGCCAGAAAGCATCAGACACTTGAGGTGTTTCCTGAACAGAACCTGGATCCTGTCAGGGTCCTTGCCCACTTCACAACCCTCAACCCCTCCACAGCTCTGGCACTGGTCCCAGGAAGAGGGATTAGGTTTGCTCATGTGCGCTGTGGGTCTGACTAGGGGCCAGAGGTGAAATTTGGGGGAACTAGGGGCTGCCAGTAAGAAACCCACTTGAAAGATGGCCCCCCACAGAGACAGAAGGAAGGCTTCATTCAGAAGGAGATCTACACAGTGCCCTTGGATTCTCCATGAGGAAAAGGAGGAAGAGGTCCAGGTGTTCATGAAGCCTACCTCGGGAAGGCTTAGGGGATGGAGGCTGCATGTTAGGATAGGACAGGCTTTCACTAGCCCATAAGGTCCCTTCCTCTGGGGGGACAAAGCCTGGCCTGCAGACAGGTGGGATTTCGGCCCCTACTTGCCCCTTTGGCAGGTAACTGTGTGTCGGGCACAACCAGTGCAATTGCAGAAGGTGGCCCTGCAGCCTCATTTCCTCTCTCCTGCCTTACTTCTGAGCTCAGTATCACCCCACATGCACCAGAAGCTCTCAGATTAATGCACGTGGGACTGAGTGCCTGCCAATCCATCTGTCACTCAGCCAGGTGACTGGCCGTCAAGCACATCAACTTCGTGTCAACTTGTTCATATGTTCTCTCTTCTCAAGCAGTTGTTGCTGGGAAAACTTTACAGGAGCACAAAAGGGGAGACATCATTGAGACTGGGGGTCAGAAAGTCATGAAAGGACTCTGAAGAAGTGAGATCGACTCAACCCTCAGATCTGTCCTCAGAATTGGGTAGGTGAGGGGAACCCACCAGATGCCCATTTCTTCTCCTTATCAAGCAGCCTTGTTCCATACAGTTGAAGTTCCTTCCTCGGCATAACTAAGAGATGCCCCACAATAAATACCAACGAGGCAGCCCTCTGGAGTGGAATTGGAGGTTGAGTGTAAACTTCATTTCACTCCAATAAACACGGGTAAAGAACCTACTATGTGCAAAGTACAGTGTGAGGCACTGAGGGGAAAGCAGACTATGGAGATGAAGGAGACCGTCTCTGCCTTCAAGTATGATTCAGTGAGGAGACACACAGATGAGGTCATCTGTGACACAACCTGGAGTAACAGTCCAAATGACTTCTAAGTGTGTGTTGTAGAATCATAGACGACAGAAGACTAATTTTGACTGGGGGATTTTTTGGAAAGAGGAGGCAGCAGCTGAGCTGGCCGTTGACAGACAAATTGGATTCTGAAATATGGAGAAGTAGGGAAGTTCCATTCTGGTATAATAGCATGAGCAAAGTTGCAGGGGCATGGAGATGTATGCCGCCTGCAAGAAGGGCAGGGGTTTCAGTGGAGTTTTAGCAGAAGGTTTATGTGAAAGAGAGTAGGTAGGGTGGGCTTGATGTCAGACAAATGTATACTCGATGCTAAGAACTTCAGACCCTCTACTGCTGACTTAGGAGTTCTTAGCAATGAAGAGATATAACCTACTTATTTTATCACTCTTATGACAATGGATGGATATTTCAGAGAAATAAGAGACTAGGTCAAAGGAGATTGGTTCAGAGGCTATTATAGTAAAGATAGATGACAAGGACTTTAACTAAGATAATCATAGCAACAGATGATGATCTTGGAAGACCAACCAGATTCCAGAAGCTTTATTCAGCTAGAAATGACCCATAAGTGTACGGGAAAAAGATGGCTTTAAGGTGGTTCCAAAAAATGCCACCTGATGCCAGAGGAAAGGCAGGAAGATGGGTAGATGTGTGTGGAGGGGTAGAGGATGGTTGGGTAGGGTCTGAGTATTACGGAGTGGCAATGTCTACAACAGGGTCACAAATTCAAATACCTACAAAAACCAGGTGGTTTATATGAGAAGAAAGTGCAAGGCAACAGGGAGAAGTGAGGGCTATGGAAAAGAGGAGAAAGGTGTCTCTCCTAATGGGGAGGATGGCAACTCAACCCCAGTTGCCATGGGTGAGGGGGAGGGTCCAGGGCTACCCGATATTTTGCAAAAAAAAAAAAAAAAAAATCTAGAAATTCAAAAAATTTTAATGATGAAACCCTCTGATTTTCACACAGTACAGCAAAATAAAATACCTGAGGGCAGCATTCAGTCTCAGCTTGCTAGCTGGGACCCTCGTCTGGAGACTCTATGGTAGGAGTTTGGGAGGGTTACACTCACCCAGAACACCAGACATGCTGCTGGTAAATGTGTAATTGATAACAGGAGATTTTTCCGCCATCTCCCAGAAGTCAGAAAGATTCCTTCCTGCAAGAACCACACCAACAGGGTCACATCTTGGGCTCACCTGCTGGAGGGCTGTGTTTAATTCTCAGCTCAGAGAGCTTGTCAAAGAATGGCTGGTGGTTCACCTGACTTTCCTGACATCACACAGATGAAGATGCAGTCAGATTCATTCACTTGACTCACTGCAAGACAGACCAGGATACAACAGGACTTAGCAATGGGCCTGAAGCTGTTAAGTCTTTGGTTGAAATGAAAATTAAGCTGGAAATCTCTAGCTCTGGATGCTATAGGAAAATAAGGCTAACTCCTTATTTAGTTAGGAGCCCTGATTTTCAGTCATCCCTGAGTTTCTGGTTTTAATTTTTTTGATGGAGGGAAGGTGCAGTATAATGTAATGGCTAAGGGCAGAGCCTCTGGGGTCAGCGTCCAGGATTACAGCATTAGCTCTGGCACTGATTAGTTAAGTGAGCATAAATAAACTGCCTGACCTCTCTAAGACTCAGTTCACCTATCTTTAAAATGGGGAAGATTCAAATCCCACAGTACCTTATTTGCACTTTCCAAATCCCCAAATCTCCGTAAGATGGAAGGTTTTTGTGTGAGTTTGGTGCCGACTCATTCAGTGGCAAAACCTGAATTGACAGATGCGAGGCTATTGTAGTTTATCTCTCCTTAGTGTAAAGGGTGAACCGCTTTGCTAAATGAATATGAATGTGTCTGATTTACAGCAAGCTGTCCTGGATGCTGCTGGAGGTGTTCTGTCAGGTATAGTGTAGACACCCTATTACCCCATGAAAAATCCGAAAACTTCGAGTTCCTAAGCATACTTGTCCCTGACGGTGCTGCCTAAAGGACTGTGGTTGTGTGGTTGGACATCTCTGGTAGGATGGCTATGATGATCCAATGAGACAATGTATGTGAAACTCTAAGTATGGTGCTTGGCAGATAGAAGAGCTCAGTAAATAGGCATCATAGTAATAATGGTTCTTGTTAACGTGGCCCTATTACTATATGTATTAATAGTGACCAAGAGCATGGACTTCAGAGCCAGATCACCTGGGTTAGAATGCTATCTCTGCAGAACGATCTTGGGCTAGCTCCTTAACCTCTCAGTGCCACAGTTTCCTCACCTGTAAAGTGGAGATAAATATAGTAGCTGCCGCATATGGCTGTGGTGAGGATCCAATGAGGGAAGCCCTTAGAAGGGTCCCGGGCACCTGAATAGATCTATTCTTTCTCTTTCTTCCTCCCGCACTGCTCCTAAAACAGCAGTTGCTCCACAGTGTGGGACGCCACCTTTCTGAGGAGACCAAGAGTTGGGCTATTGACTGCATCTGTGCTCTTCAAAGTAGGCCCCCGGGGGAGTGTGAATTGCCTGCGGGTTATATGAAGCCACCTTATAACTGAAACGTATCTTTCTCAATTGTATGTCAGACATGAGTTTAGGCTCCATAGAGATCTAAATCTGAATTCTGAGCCAACCTTGAGCAAAATATTCAACCTCTCTGAATCTCAGTTTTCTCGTCTTTAAAATGGGAGTATAGCTGTCCAGTAGAAGCTGTTTTTTGAGTCTCCCTAACTACCCCCAGTGTTGAGCCTCGGATTCTTCCTCCAACTTTTTGGACCCCAGGAATAGCTTTGATAGGAAGGTGGAAGCTTCAAATACTGTACTGGTGGTTGAAACTGTACCACGCAGTTTGTCTAAATAAAACTTACATTAAAGTTCCTGGCAGCCCGGCCTATGGTAGGGATCGGGGTGGGAAGTTGACTAGGTTTTATTCCATGATGAATGCCAAATCTCACATTTGCCAAGCATTTTCAAGATGAGCACACCTGAGAGGATGGAGGGTGACTTTAAAATCTCTGTGAGGTAGCTGGTAGAATTTCCAATGATGTCCACCAGTAGGGCTGTGAAATCTGTAAGACAGATTGAGGAGGTTTAAATTTCTGAGACTTGGTTTAAATTTCTGAGACTTGAAGGGAAATATATATTGTGTTTGGAGTTTTCAGAGTAGATTTTACAAGTTTGATTTAGTTCGGTGTATTGGGGATTATTAACAATCATAAAAAGAAATACTACTAGTTATTTTTCAAGGCTTGATTTCAGGCAGGCAGAAAACTTTTGGATCCACCATCATAATCTCCTTTCTCCTCCATTTCCCTACCCCCACCCCAGATCCTTCTCTGCCAACACCAAAGAGCTTTGCAAGACCATAGTGTTGAATAATGGTTTTTCTGATTTGTTCCCTCCCCATTATTTCGTCTAATTGATTTAGAATACCAAATTCATTGGATAGGAAGCAGCCCTGCAGACATGGGATGTAAATTTACATAACTTCAGGTTTTCAAAATGATACCAAATTTAGTGGTGGATTATAAACTATGAACTATCAAAGGAGACAGGGACTTTACACAAAATAGAACAAGGGAGCTCTTCTCCTGCCCTCCACATTCAGAAGTCTGATGGGAGGAGATTGCGATAATTTTACAACATTTCAAGCTATAAAATCTTCGAGGACTTTCTCTCTGAGCACGTTCTGAACAGGTCTTGACATGGTGGGTGCCATTGACCAACGAAAGTTCCTAATGCACTTCCTACCCACACAGCTGCTGCCTCTTCTGCTGTTCAGTTATGGTTTTCCAGGACCCAGCAAGTTCTTGGCTTCGGAAACAAGGAGCACTTATTCTAGGAGCCCCAAACTGTGGATTTCTAAAGAAGCTTCTGAGGGCCCGTGGATAGTTTCCCGTCGTGCCTTGTCTAAATGCTGCTTTTACTCAGTAACGGGGTTACGAGCTGGGGTCAGGGGCAAGCTGACTTGAAAATATAGAACCCAGACCATTGAAAATATAGAACCCAGAAAGGCATGAAAACATGATGTGACAACCAGTGGAATGTATAGCATGCAAGGCCAACAGGAGGTGGGCGCTGCCCTATGTGAGCCGGAGTCATGGTGACATGCCACCTTACCACACTTGCACGGGTGCGTGGTTAGTCTCCTAGAGGAAGATGTGGTGGGCCACCTGTACAGGTGTGGACACGTGGCCATGCAGAATGTAGGCATCCTTCTTTATGTCTCTTTAGACCAATCTGTTTATAGTCACATTGTAGAAACTGAAGAGGGGTAGTATTTCATTACTTATGCCATCTATTTTCTTTCTAATTCTCAAAAGTCTCCTTTGTTTATTAATTCATTCATCTAATAAATATTCATGGAGTGTTGGAGTATGCCAGATGTCTTTTAGGCACTGGAGGATTAAGATACCATCTCTGCCTACCCGAAGCTGAGATTAGTGAGAGAGAGAGAGACTCATAGATAGACCAAGAAACTGCAATCCACTATTTATATTACATAGAAGCTATGAGCATGGCTTTGCAGCCCAGACACCAAGCATGGAGTCCAGATTCTGCCCAAGTTTCAGAGAAATGATGGAACTTTCCCAAGGTCCCAGAGCATGTGGCAGGGCTTGAATTTGATCTGAGGTCTGCCTTGTGCTAAAGCTCCTATTCTTCCCAAAATTTCCACCACTGCTCATACAAATCTCCTACTCAATACATTTGTCAACTCTCCTTTTAGAACTGCTTTCACAATCGGGTCCTAGGCTTGGAAGAATATCAGTTATCACTGCCTCAAAGATATTCTTTGTTTTGATGAAAATACGAACTATCTAATTTACTAGCAACACACAGATGAATGATTTCTGACTACTTTCATATATAAATAGAAAATAGGGAAAAAACCCTTTTTGTCTGTCTTAATTGGTAATGATTTAAGAATGTCTCTTGGTACTCAGTGTTGGCGAGGGTGTGGAAAAACACACACTTTCAAACATTACTGGTAGAAGTGTAAACTTATGCAAGATTTCTAGAGGAAATTTTAGCAGTTTGAAGCATCACAAAATCCTCTTCCTGTCAGACAACAGTTCTGTTTTGAGGACTGTATCCTACAGTGATAATCAGGCAAACACTGCAAGTGATTGTACACAGGTTCTCATCACAGCATTGCTGATAATTGTAAAAAAAAAAAAACGTTTCCATCAGGAGGAGATAAATTATATTACGGTACATTCTTTCAATGAATACTGTGAATTCATATGAAGGATGAAGCATATTTATATCATTGAATGGAATGTTTTTTAAGACATGCTGATTAGTTGAAAATGGAATATCAAATTTCATAGAAAGCATGGTAGATACTGACAGCTGTCTCCCAATATCCATCCTCTCATTTTCCTTTAGTAAGAAAACATGAAATTTCAGTTGGGCACATGGTAGTTTAACGTAATTGAAAATGACATTTTCAAGCCTGCTTTGCAGGTGGGTGTGGCCATGTGACTCCGTTCTAGACAATAGAATGTGAAAAGAAGCAATGTGAAAGGTTTCCAGACTGAGTTTATATAGTGAATGGGCGTGCCTTCCAGTTCCTTTCTCCCCTTCCTTGTAGCTGGAATGTGAATGCAGTGACAAACCACCCTGGACTATGATAACGAGGGCCAGACCTTGTGGAAGGCAGAGCAACAAGCTAGAGGGAGCCTGGGCTCCTAAACCATCAAACCATCAGAGCAGTCCTGGTGTGCTTACCTAGACTGTCACACATGAAACTTCTACCTTCTGTAAGTCACCCTGTTTTGGGGTCATTTGTTATAATAGCCTAGCTTGTTTTCTAAATAATATAGAGAAGGTACAGTAGGATGGGTAGATAGATGGCTAGATGAATGGGGTAGGTAGGTGGAGTAGGTAGGTAGGTTAGAGAGGTAGGTTAGATATGTAGTTGACAGATGGCTTAGATAGATGAATTAGAGAGAGGTGGCTTAGATCACCTTGGGTAATGTGATTACCTATGGATGTTGGGATATCAGGTGTCTCTGATATTTTGATTATACCTTCCATGTTGTATGGAAGGTATAATCATACCTTCCATACAACACAATATATTATTTTTCACATCACAATATATTATTTTTAAATCAAGAAAATTTAAGCTCGGGCTTCCCCGGTGGCGCAGTGGTTGAGAGTCCGCCTGCCGATGCAGGGGACACGGGTTCGTGCCCTGGTCTGGGAAGATCTCACATGCCGCGGAGCGGCTGGGCCCGTGAGCCATGGCCACTAAGCCTGAGCGTCCGGAGCCTGTGCTCCGCAACAGGAGAGGCCACAACAGTGAGAGGCCCGCGTGCCGCCAAAAAAAAAAAAAAAAAAAAAAATTTAAGCTCACAATATATTATTTTTTAAATCAAGAAAATTTAACATCACAATATATTAACATCACAATATACTTTATCATCACAATATATTATTTTTTAAATCAAGAAAATTTAAGCTATTTTCATTGAGGAAAAACACACTCAGAGGAAGGCTATATATCAGAGTTGAGAATATTCAGAAAACAATCCATGTCTGAAGATTGTCCACAAACACATCTTCCCCAAAGGTTTTGAACCATGGCAAGATGTTGGCCAAAGTGTACAGCCTCTCAGGGTAGCAGTTTGAGGGGAATCAGCATTAGGCACGTTGTGACATGTTAAACCTTGTGAAAATCTCTGTGGTTTACCAGGGGAGCAAGATGCTATTTTATCAGTGGTAACAATCCATGGATCAATTCTTTGCAAATAAGCATTGCATGTGTATGAAAATACACTTCAGCTCACCAAACAGAATTACAAAATTCCCCAGCAGATGTGACTCCAATTTTTAAATTTTATTTTTATCTTTCACACAATCAGGGCAGGGACTCAACACCAGACAAAACTTGGCCTCTAGACGAGGCTAATAGATGGTGAGAAAGATGTGATTATGAAGAACATTTTCCCTCCCAAATGTAGTTTGTTGATGAGATTCAGAGGGTGAGTTAAATAAGAAGATGGATATTAGGTACTTATTGCAGAGTGTGGCATCCAGTACTTATTAAACAATAATCATTATCCTCTTTGCACAACATTTGGTCCATAAATTCCTCCTTGGGGAATCTATCCTCAGAAAGTAATCTAAAACAGGGAAACGTTTTAGACACGAAGATGTCTAATACAGGATTTTTTTTATATTAAGAGAAACCTAGAATCCACCCAAAAGTTCAACAGCATACTAGCTAAGAAAATACTCACATTCATAGGTTATGTAACCATTACACGTTTGCAAAGAGTTTGTAATATCATGGAAAATATTTTTAATATTATGTTAAGCGAGGGGAAAAAAAAGCAGAAGACTTTTTCACCTTGAGTCTTTGCTTCCCTTACAGACTATTCTTTAACAAGCAGCCAAAGGGCTCCTTTTAAAATGTAAGTTAGATCACGTCACTCCTCTGTGTGGACAATCACAATGGCTTCCTTCTTATTCATAGTAAAAGTGGAAAACCTTGTGGCAGACTATAAACTTCTACATGATCTGCAACACCTTTCCTGCCTTGCCCCCACAATTCTGAGCTCATTTCTCACGGCTCTCTGGCTCACTTGCTGGCCTTTCTGGTCCTCACTCTGCCTTTGCATGTGTACACGCATGCATTTATGCATTCTCTATGGCTGTCTTCCAAGATTTGACTGTACCGTAGACTATTCAGCCGTTTTCCTAATGATGGATGTTTAGGTTGTTCTCAGCTTTTGCTCTCAAACAATGCTACCTTTTGTTCTTGCCCCTTTGCGCAGATGTAACTATTGCTCTAGGGTAGAAAACCAAGAAAGGAACTTTCCAGGACAATGGATGTGCACATATTTAAGCATAATAGATATCATTTCATTTTCTGATCTTAGTCTAAGGAGAAAACAAATAATTCAACCTTATTTAAAAGGGCACAAGCAAAATCAGGGCAGCCTGCAAGCCTCAAAGTGAGTTCTACCCACCTGATAAATCGTTGGTCCGGTTGTTTAAGCAGTAGCAGTACCGTGAGGGGAATTTGGCCGGGTCCACAGTCTTCAGGTTAGAAACTGTGAAGAGAAACGAAGCACATAGCAACCCTGACACATGGCTTGGCCTGCCTACCCATCGCTTACCATTCTCGCCACCAAGAAAAGCTGGAGGAGGGGGCATAGGAGATGGATGGATTGGGAATTTGGGATTAGCAGATGCAAACTATTATATTTAGAATGGATAAACAACAAGGCCGTACTGTATAGCACAGGGAACTCTATTCAATATCCTGTGATAAACCATAATGGAAAAGAATATGAAAAAGAATGTATATATGTATAACTGAGTCACTTTGCTGTGCAGCAGAAATTAACACAACATTGTAAATCAACTATACTTCAATAAAATAATTTTTTTTTAAAAAAGAAGGAGAGCCAGCACTTACTATTGTAAATGGCCACAGAAAACTTGTGGAAGGCAAAGGAGCTGTAGGAAGTAACACTTAGCAAGGAGAAAAATTGCTTGCTATCTGTCAAAAACATTGAGATAAAGAAACAGTAAATGCCCACTAACAATAATAACAGTAATAGAAATTAGCAAACTGATCATGGAAATTAATAATACGATGAACAAATAAAAATATAATAATAAACACTGAAAATAATAAACAAAAATCAAATCAAAGCAAAAACAAACAAAAAAGGCAAAAATACATGTCCCTTGGCTATATTTCCTAAACTGTCCTTAAACTTTTGCAATTGTCTCATAATATAGTTATGAGTAGAGATGCCTACACAGATGCTGTGTTTGGAGTGCAGCTTGCTCTCAAAATGCTGGCAAACCTACTTCCTCTGGATGTTTTCAGTCTCATCGTGAGTTAGGCAGGACACACATTCTCTGCTCTGAACACAGAGGACCCGAGACACAGAGATGTGACGGGTCTTGCCCAGGTCGTGGAGAGTCCAGAGGCGAAGCAGGAACAAGATAAAAATGGGCCTGGACTGTTCTTTTAAAACAACTGTTTACCTTTTAAAGCTCTGATCAGCATCCCGTTCACCAGCTCTGTCAGGTTAAGCGCAGACAGATCAACCGACATTGCAGGCAGTTCTGAAAGAGATTCAAAGATAACGTCATCAGCAGGCCTTTCTTGGCAAAAGGAAAAGTTCCTCATTTCCGACATTCAGGCAGATGTGCCTCCTCTTTGGACATGAACTCACACCCTGTGCTGGGCACAAGGATTTGGAAGATAAAAGGCAGTTCCTGTCCTCAGGAGGTGACAGCTAATGGCATGTACTGTGACAAGCAAGAGTAGGTAGAAGTTTGGGTGAAACACAAGGAATGCTTATTTTAGGGAATATTTTCTCTCTGCATTTGGAGAGAGTAGAGATTGGTGGGAGATGCTTATATACAATATAAGCCCTAGGAAATTGCAGGAGTTCTCAACGTGCTGTATAATATAAATAATGACATTGTCTAACAGAGGAGCTCGGGGCTTCCCTGGTGGCGCAGTGGTTGAGAGTCCGCCTGCCGATGCAGGGGACACGGGTTCGTGCCCCGGTCCGGGAAGATCCCACGTGCCGCAGAGCGGCTGGGCCTGTGAGCCATGGCCGCTGAGCCTGCGCGTCCAGAGCCTGTGCTCCGCAACGGGAGAGGCCACAACAGTGAGAGGCCCGCGTACCAAAAAACGAAAAAACCAAAAAAACAGAGGAGCTCGGATCCTGGCTGGCCCTTGGCATCACTGGAAAGATTTTTTTCCAGTTCCACAATCCTGATGCTTGGGCTCCATCCTCAGAGATTCAGATTCAATAGGTCTGGGATGTGTCACAGACATTACTACCTAAATCCATCCATCCATCCATCCATCCAATTGCCGAGATACTGGTAGTGTGCAGCCAGGTGGAGAGACGCTGCTTCTCCCAGCTGTTCCCTGAAGACTTGGAAACAGCAGTTGACAAAGGGGACATGAGAGCTTGACGCTGCTCGTCATGTTTTGGCAAACACTATCTTCTTCATCTCTTACCTAATGTTCAGATAATTGTGGCTAAAGCAATCTGAGGATTGGAGGGATGCCGTTGCTCTGCTGCGGGGGTGAGAATGGAGGTCCAAAGAGGCGGGAGAAGTAATCTCAGCGGCCCAGGCCGCCCATGGAGCACCGGGGGTGGGGTGGGCAGTACTCACCTGTGGTATCCAGAAAAGCGACCCCCTTTTCTCTACTCTCGTCTCCTCTGAGGCCAGGCACTGGGAAGAGAAAAGGCTTCAGGAGGGAAGTAGAGCCTTTGACCCCAGCCCCACGTTGCTGGAGGGGCCTTGAGGTCTGTACCGCAGCTGCCCTCCGGTTTAGGGAAGGTCCGCATCACTGGGGGCACTGTGGTCCCTCCCCCTGAGATTCTAGTCTCCTTGAACTGGACGTGGCCTCGAAATGCAGATTTTAATAAACGGACAAGGTGATTCCCATGCAGGGAGCCTAATCCACCCCACCTCTTTACCGGGTTGGGAAACCAAGGCTCAGAGAGGAGAAGAAACTTGCCTAAATTTGCACAACTGAGTCCTGGTAATGAAGGGCCAGAACCTACTTCCAAAGTATCAGGCCATTTGCCCACTCAGCAAATTTCATGCTGCCAAAGAAGACAGTGTCAAAGGAAATCTTGAGATACCAAAGGCGTTCATTCATTCTTTATTCATTCGATAAACACTCACCTAGGGCTAGGCAGTACGGTAGGTGTTTGGTATAAAGAGGCCAACAGGAAGGGACTGAGTCTCCACGGCTGCAGAGCCTACTGTCTGTGGCTCAGAGGGAGGAGGGAGATTCACGTGTAATCCCACGAGAAGAGTGTCAAACAGGGACCAGCAGGATGCTGGGAGCACCTCTATCAGAGAACCCAACCTGGTCTGGGGGATGGAGGAGACCTCACTGCGGAAGTGACGGAAAGCTAAAACCTGAAAAGTCAGCTCTTTTGGATTAGACGCCATTTACTCATACTGCATCCGTTACTGTTATTGTTGCAATGATTATTTTTTCATGTCACTTTCCAATGGAGAAGGTGATTTATGTCCATTTTATAGATGGAAAAACCAAGGCACAGAGAGGCTGAAAAATGTGTTACAGTGTCACAGAGTAAGTCAGCATTTAGGACCGGTCTAGTTACCATTGCACCAAGGAAAGCCCCATCTTTTTCCTTCTTAACTTCTTTATTTCCAGACACTGAAATAAAAGTTTTCATGAATAAAATAGTACCGTGGAAACAGAGCCTCAGCAATTTATAATATCCTTAAAACTCATCTTATCCAATACTACCTTTGAAGGATGAGAAACTGAGACCAAGAATGTTACGTGATGTATCCAAATCCCACATCTGGCCAGTCTCCCTGTGTCCACCTCCTCCCAGACCCTGGCAGACACCTTTCTTCTCTCTGCTTCTATGAGTTTGACGATTTTAGATTCCCCATAGAAGCAGCATCATGTGGTATTTGTCCTTCTGTGACTGTTTATCTCACTTAGCAGAAGGTTTATCCACATTGTGGCAAATGGCAGGATTCCCTTCTTTTTTAAGGCTGCATAATATTCCACTGTGTGCATATACTCCATTTTCTTTATCCATTCGCCCGTGGATGAACGTTTAGGTTGTTCCCTCTGCTTTCTGTGTACTCTGTTGGAACTTAGGTTCAGTCAACCGTTGTCAGCCAGTTTGGCCTTTCACAGATGATCGGGTTTTTTGGTTAAATATCAGAGCTTAGGGGTTAGAGCTAGGGGGAGTCTGTGGATGTCCTTCTTTACAACACAACATGGCTACTGGAGGTGGCGGTTATGTTCTCGATACAATTAAAGGAAGTCTGAGACAGATGTTTATTACCAAGCAGGCCTGAAGCTGTCAAACAAACCCCCCCTCTGGCTTGGGAGAGTCCGTCCGGCTCTCCCCTCTCAGGCACACTGAGGGGCCCTTGACACCCACAATCTACTCTGAAGCAGCTGCAGGGAGATCTGTAGGAGATACCAGCCGACCTCACCTGTTACCTGACCAGGAAGCAGAGCCCTCTGTCAGGGTGAGGGACCGGAATCATCTGGGCTCTGGATTGCCAAGCTCCAGGGATGCTATAAGCTGCTGGGTTTGTGGGATTCTTAACACCTGTCAAATCCAAATGATGAGCCCTGGGCTGCAGCCTTCCTAACCAAGAGCCTTTCTTAACACTGCTCATTTCATTAAGGAAAAATTATTTCCACCACTTCTTTTCATAATTACAAACCCATGGGTGGATTTTGGTAACAGTATTTGAAGTGTGATCTAAATACCCCAGAAGCAGGGATTTCTGAATAGGATGCTATAGACATTTTTCAGATAAATTGCTGGGCAGATAACATAAAGCTATTGTTCTCTTTTTGGATAAAATGACGACCATAGTAGTATCTTTAAGGTAGATGGTATTAGCACTCTTCATACTTAGTCATGCTTAGTATTTTATTGCTTTTCATGGTTTATGATTACCTGTGAAACAGGAATTGTTCCCACTTAAAGAGAAAATTAAAGACCCAAACGGGAAATATTTGCTGAAAATTACCCTGCTTATAGAGAAGAAATTGGTACAACTGGTGTCTTCTGGAGAAGGAAGTGGCTGACTGGTGGAGCATTTAACTTTTTCACCTTTGTACCTTCTGCATTTTGAACTATATGAATGTACTAACTAATTAAAAGTAAATTAAAAATTTAGCATAAAGAGCGATTCCTGCTACCACTCCCCATCCCCAAATTCAAAAGTATTAAAAAAATTATCCTGCTTGTTTGCCAAAACATTAGGAACAGAAACCCAGCGCCTGACTCCTCTCTGTCTTCTACCTTGTCCTGCATTTGCTTTACAACCAAATTCATACCATCAGAAAAAAAAGTCAAAGAAAGGTGGGATGATTACAAAAGTGATGATGTCAAATAACAATATCTCCCTTTATGAAATCGTCTATTGCTAATAGAAGGTCACAGTTTTTGTGGATTTAATAAGGTCATGAGAATCCGGGTGTACCATGAACCATAAAGCAATGAGCAGCTCATGGGAACTATTACTATGACTGTTAGAGCTGGAGATACAGGTACAGTCTCCATCTTACAGACAGAGAAAGTGAGGCTCAGAGAAGCCAAGGAAGTTACCCAAGACAGAGTAAACTAAGAAGGACCACCTGCCCATTTACATGTTGTAAGTAGGAAGGTCATGACATTTTCCTTCTTGGCTTCCCCTTTAAAGGCAGACTCTAAAGGAAGAAAAGATTTCATCAGAGAAATTATAACCCAGACATAACATCAGAGAAAATTTAACCCAAAATAATCCTTTTAAAGATGAGAAAATTATGATGTGGACTTACTTGAAATCCCACATGGAGTTTGCTCATTCATTCAATCATTTCGTCACTAAATATTTATTGACTAACTATAATAATACTAATAGTTGATCATGTTACTAAGCCTCTGGACTTTAATAGGCATTGTGTGTGTTAGATGCTGGTATAATATGAGCAGATAGATACAGATTCCATCCTTATGGAGCTTATAGTCTAGTTGGGAAGGCCAACATGAAGGAAATTAAGACCCATGGATATTATTACAAACAATGTTAGATACTTTGAAAACGTTTTGAGAGTATGGAACAGGGAGCCTGATCTAATCTCAGGGATCTGAAAGCCGTCCCTGGGAGGTGACTTTCAGCTGAGATCTGAAAGACGAGTAGTGTGTGAGCAGGACGTACCTGGCTGAGGGGGTATTCTGTGTACAGGTAACAGCCTGAGCCCGGGGTCTGAGATGGGCATGAGTATTATTTTATGAGCTGAAAGAAGGCCAATGTGATGGAGCATAAGGAATGAAGGATATGAGGGACCGTAGACGATGGGGAGGTGGGCTGGGTCATGTAGAGCACGTAAAGGACTTAGGATACTGTCCAAAGAGAAGTAGAAAGTCATTGAATACTTTTGGGGAGGAGGAGGGAGAAATGAGGGAGGACTCGGAAGGTGGCTTAATGAATGTATGAAAAGGTGGCTCAGGCTGGTGAGTGGAGAATGGATCATTGAGAGACAAGAGGGGAAGCAAGGAGCTGCTTTGGGAAGCTCTCCTGGTGGCCCACCAAAGAGAAGATGATGCTTTGGATAAGGATGGTAACAGTGGAGATGAAGATAATTCTGTTGCATAAATGGGACTCAACTGCAGCAGAATAAATGGGGAATTTATTATTGCCATTTTTATCAAACTCGTTTGGATTCTGGGCTGAAACGCTGGCTGCTACAATTCTCTAAAGCACAATGAATACCCAAACATAGTATACAGAACAGACACTTGAACTTCGACCAGACCCACCTGTATTGTAAAGGGACAGGACACATGTGAGGCCCATGCACAGCCTTACCAGTGGACCATGTAGCAGGAAGCCTGGCATGTCTTGGATACTCTGGTCCACCTGGAAGCAAGCAGGCAAGCACTTGGAGGAAACCAGCTGGATTACTAACCACATTGATGCAGAAGATCCTTGAGAATACTGCATGGGGAGTCATTGGAAACACAGTTGATGAAAGCCATTGTATAGTTAGGATAGGTGAGGTTATGCTGAGGTAACAAATTACCTCTGCAATCTCACTGGCTTAATTCAGCCATAAAAGTCGATTTCTTGTTGATAGTCTGTGCCCTCTGCGTATTGGTGGGGAACTGCCCTTCTCGCTCACTCAGGGGCCCTGGCTGATGGAGGTTCCGCCTTCTTGTAGGTCTCCATCCCTGTGGCCTCCTTAGTCATTGACTCATAGTGGCAGGGGAAGGGAGAGACCTGGAGGATTATGCACCAACTCTTAAATGCTCTGGCAGGAAGTGACACGCTTACATTCATGTACAGCCTCCACCAGAATTACTCATGTGGTCCTGAATAACTGCAGGAAGTCTGGGAGGGGTGCAGGCATATTCAGGGAGAATCAGTGTCTCTTCCATGGGTTTTCCCGCTGCTTAGATGGAAAGTACCCTTCAAATACAGCATCCCTGCTGCTTATAAATAAGAAAATAATATTAATACACACGTACACGTGAGTGTTCACACTCTCTTTCCTTCACTGCAGCACTGTGTGCCAGGCTTTCACCTGGGCATTTGCTGCACAGAATCAGTATGACCGTTAAAAGCCGCAAAGCTGAGACTAATAGGAAGGATGGTGAAAATTTATTGAGTGCTTTCTGTGTGCCAGACACCACACAGAACGCTGCCTGACGCACACTGTCACGTCATAACTACACAGTCTTGACGTGTAGGTATTCATGTATTACCCATTTAATAGGGGCTGCGCAGACTTGATTTGAAAAGAGTAGAAATTTGCCGGTGGTAGAGAACGGAATAGATCTGGAAGGTGACTTGGGGAAGAGGAGAAATGTCAAGAGAAAGTGCGCTGGGGTGAAAATTGTCTCAGGAATTGAGCATCTTCACGGAAAGTTATATTTTAAGAAGTTTTGCTACCCATTAGGGATAGAACCACCTTTGGAATTTTCTTGAAAGATCCTCGTAAACGTTTAAATTTGCTTTTTAATTATCAGTAGATACTTCAGTGGTGTTTCTTCTGGATGTCACCCTGGACAGAGATAGGCCTCACAAGGCTGGGGGGTGCTTCCCTGGAGTCCTCCCATTCTCATAAATCTGTCTACTCTTTGAAGCTTGGTTTTCCTCATCAGCAAAATGGGGATAAGAGAACCTAGCTCATAAGGTCTTTGTGAGGATTTAAGATAATGAACCTAAAGTACTTAACCCAGTGCCTGGCACATATAGGCGCTCGGTACATAACACCAGTCATCATGGGCAGGCAAAGTCCCCCTTAAGAGCCTGGGCCACCGTGGGACACTAGGGCAGAGGAAGGAGCAGGAGTTAGGGTCTCACACACTTGATTTGCATCTTGAATGCCCTCTGGCTCTAGATACTTAACCTGCATTCACTCAAAAAATCTTTGTTGAGCTCATGGCATTGGTGTTACAAGCACAGACCCTGGAGCCCAGCTGCCTGGCTTTGCTCCTTGGTTTGGTCACTCCTGCTGTGCAGGTTATTAAACCTCTCTCTGTCTTAGTTTCCTCACCCAAGGCTGTTATATTTATAAAATACAGTGAATGGTATATGGTGCAGAGCAAAGGCTGTGTAAATTCTTGACAAATAAATAAAAGTGTTGGTGCTTCAAAAGATGGTGGTACTCCAAGAGTAAGAAAGAGGATTGTACTTCCATCCATATGGGGAATATGGATGGAATTACAATCTTCAAAGTTATATCTTACAAAGACTGGATCAGAGGTCCAAAAATTTCCTCTGAAACGGAGTCATCATTATTTCACTGCATTTCCCGTGGCCATTTTTTTTATTCTTTCTTTTTTTTTAAAGTATAGTTGATTTACAATATTGTGTTAATTTCTGCTGTGTGGCAAAGTGATTCAGTTATACATATCCGTTTCCATTCTGGTGTATCACAGGCGTTTGAACATAGTTCCCTGTGCTCTGCAGTCGGGCCTTGTTGTTTCCCGTGGCTATTTTTGAATAAACAGCCAGTGACACTGGCACAAAAGCTGGTCATGTAGTGACACAATGACGATAATAACGTACTCAGTGGGGTCAAAATATGCTGCCCCCAAATATACCACTTTGGCATATGGATTATTTTGATCTAAAGCCCGTTGAGAATCAACAGGTGCAGAAAGAAGCCTTCTTGGAGCCTCCGCTCTCCGACTGAGAGCAGGTCTGCCATAAATTCTCCTTCCTGGCGGGAGGGGGAGTCTTACGGCCATGAAGGGAATGGAAAGTTGGCACCAAGATGGGACTGCACAGACGAACCTTACTAAAATAACTCTTATCTTCCACTAGTTTCCCCATATATTTACCTTTCCACGATTTAGCACCCTAGAAACTCAAAACCCTTTTTATTTCTTGTCACTTCCCCACAAACTTAACATCCTTCTGTTAAAATGATACAGAAGCTTCAGGGTCTGACCACCTTTTTGAGGTTTTCATTTATTTCTGTGGTGCTCCCATCCCATATGTATATGAAATAAACCTTTTTTCCTGTTAATCGTTTTGTCATTTCAATTTGCAGAGCCCCAGATACTGAACCTAAGAGGGTGGAGGAAACAGTTATTTTTTCCTCTCCAACAGTATAATTTATTGAATCTCTACTTTTGGCTATCATCTCTGTTATTTTGCCTTCTCAAGCATCCCATGAGATACTTCAATTATACAAGAGAGGGCCCCGGGGATCGGTGGGAGAGCCCCTTACTCGTGGTCACGTGGCTCTAAGTGGGAGAACTGGGGTTTGAACCATGGTCTCCCAGATACTAAAGTTTGTGTCCTTTTTTTTACCATGTTCTGCTCTGTTCTCCTGCCCTTCAAAATACCAGCCCAGAGTGCCCCAAAGGACCTGAGGTTGGAAACACACAGAATTGATGATTATTTCAAAGCATTTTGGTGGGTCGAAGGGTGAGAAGTCCGGTCACACTCCCAGGAGAAGCGCTGAGAAGTGTCGTTGGGATCCGTGATCCGTGAATCAGCCCAAGAGGCTTATGAAATGGATTCACAGTCTGTCTGTGTCTGACTGGCAGTAGCCCTGGAGCTGGAAATGTGAGTGGTCAGAACAAAGCTGCTGGAGCCTTAATTAAACATTGTATCACTTCCAGTTAATGGGGATCACCAATCAATAAAGGCTCGTCTAGCCTGCCAAGGAAACCTGCCTTTCTCACTGGACTTTGCAGCCGAAAGATGGCCAGTCAGATACAGAATAATGATAATGCCAGTGTCAGGGTCAAAACTCACCCTGAAGTCCATCTTGTTTGGACCAGCCACAGTCAGAGCAGCATGTTCTCAATACATTGTAACGGCGCACTTGAGACAGGAAGACAAGAGTACAGCCATTTTGAAAAAGGACTGGGGGAAGACCTTGGGCCAAACGGGCCTTGGAAGCAAAAGAACAAAGGCTCTGGGGTCCTGAGTCCCAGAGACAAAAACCAGGCTCACAGGAGTACAAGATTAACTTTGTCTCTGTTACACTAAGGAGTGTACCTAGTTGCCACAAGACAAGAAGCTCAACTATCAATTTTAACCTTATCTGTTCCAATGTTTTCTTGCAGAAAATTCTCAGGCACTCCTTTTCCCTCACCAAAGGCTCCCTATTCCCGACAGTCACCATGGAGCCACCTGGTGCCGATCAAAGAAGTTTGATGATTTCTGGAAATTAACCAGTGATGATGAGACAAACCCTCCCTATTGTTATAAAAGCAACTCGCCCCTTCTCAGGGAGCTGCCACTTTCTTCCACCTTCTCCCTTGTGCACAAGCTCTCTCTTTTAATAAAAGAGAGAGCTTTGCTTACCTAAGCGTCTTGTGGAAGTGACATTCATGTCTATGGTATTGCATCCAAGAATCTGGAGATAACACTTGCACTCAGCATCCTTCCTAGTGAGGACCAGCTCCCTCTCTGTGAGGAGGACCCAGAGGCCTAAGGCCGTACACCCCGGCAGTCGGCTCCACTGCCCGGGGGAGACACTGAAAGGGGAAGTTCTGGTTTTTCAAAAATAGTTCATTCAGAAAAAGCAGCAAAGAATCTATTATTTCTTGACTATCTGAGGTGCCAGGAATTTTACATATGATATCCAGTGGTCCTGGAAGTAACCCCACTTAGGGGTTATCGTCCTTATTTTATAGTTGGAGGAAAGCAAGGCCCAGGCAAGCAACCGGCCCCTGGGAACGCAGCTCAAAGAGCCAGGAGTGGAATCCCGGTCTGTTTGCCGCCAAAATCCATGATTGATTGGCCTCTGAGAAAGTATAGTTTCTGAGCTGTTGCCTTGCTGCCCGCCATTTTTCAGGGCATTCTTTTCTTCTCATTCCAATTCTTTGGATTAAAGATCATGTTTCCTTTATCACAGATGTGAGGACAAGCCATCCTCCCGGCTGAGGACTGCATTAAGATGCTAATCGATAGCTTAAGGGAAAAAATGGAAAGAAACAGACTGTGATCAAGGGGTGAGTTTTAACTTAAGTGCAGAGTAAGGGATTGGGTGATAGAAACTCCTCTCCTATCATTCGGCAACCAGGAGCCCAGAGTTTGGGAATTAGAGCAGATGCATTTCTTATCTGGCTTCATGCTTTGGGGAGTAGAGGGAACCGAAGGGTTTGCAAATCTCTACGGTATGTGACTTACCTGTCTCCCGAGCAGGATAAAGGACTTCAAAGAATTTAAGCAGCCTGAAAGATTAACAGCTAAGTCAGAGCTGTGGGGTTTATATGAGTTCTTAGTGAAAGATACAGAGGGTGGAGGTGGGGAAAGGCTTGATAACTTTGCTTTAAGTCCTCCGGAAAAAAAAATGGAATAATAATCCTACCAAGAATTCACAGCGGTGAAACCGAATCACCTCCATTGGAGAAAAATGCCTTTGCTGTCCGTGAACAGAATGACAAAGCACTGATTCAGCGTGGGATGGGAAACCTCTTCTGACAGTAATTACATGTATTGAAGGAGCAGAACAGGATCACAGGGTGATGATTTCCCCTTCCTGCTGTACAGGTCTGTGAGCCAAGCATCACCTGTCCTGTGAGCCAGTGCAAGTCTTCTGAAGAACCGGCTAGGGTTGCTCGTGAATTTTAGCAGGGTGGGCAAGCCTGGCCCCATTGCCTGTTCTTATAAAGCCGAAAATGGTTCTACATTTTTAAACAGTTGTAAAGAAGCAAAAGAAGAAGAGTATTTCATGATGTGTAAAAATGATATAAATTTGAATTTCATTATCCACATGTGAAGATCTCTTTGGCTGTGATATGCTCCCTTCAGCTACCCACACCCCAAACTTTACCTCATCCTTTTTATTCTCACCTCAGACCTCCCCGTCACCAGGAAGCCTTCTCTGATACCCTCCCATCCCATTAAGGGTAATATTTTTGTGTTTGTCTTATTGTGCTCTATTGGGATGATCTCTTTGCTTGTCTGTCTCCCTCAGTAGGTTGTGTGTATGTGTGTACCTTCAGGGCAGGTACCCTTGTACCTCAAGCATCCTGCCTCCCCAGCACCTACAGTGGTTCAGGCCGGCTGGAACCCACGCAGGAGGTGGGGGACAGTGAGGATATCGTCGGAAAACGAGGCAGGGGCCAAACGCTGTCTATGGGAATGGTCTAGGAGAGCCGTTTGTGTGCCAGACCTTTTCAGGGTGCTGGGGGCTCAGCTCCAAATAAGCCAGTCGGGATCCCTGCCCTCCTGGCCTGTACATTTCAGTTTAGGGAGATCAGTTACCTCCAAGTTACTTTTCTCATCTAGGAAACGAAGATCGCAATAGTAGCCACCGCAGAAGGCTGTCAGAAGGATAGAATGGTCGTAAGGAAAGGGTTTACGGCACCTGGTTCAAGGTAGACATTTGAGAATCGTTACCCACTGTCTGCCTAGAAAGATTGCATTTCTGAACTTTCGGTGGATTCTTGTGAAATATACCTACTGTGCTAACAGTTACATTTCCGGATGAAGCAGCAGGAACAAAAGCCACAGCCCTGGTTCTGCTTCAGTGACTAGCTAGCTGTGTGGCCTTGGGCAAACTGCTTGACCTCGCTGAGGCTCATTTTCCTTGTACTTAAAAATGCAGGTACAAAAAGACAAATGCTGCAGGCTTCCACTTGTACGAGGTACCTAATAGTCAAAATCATAGAGACAGAAAGTAGAATGGTAGTTGCCAGGGATGGTGGCGGGGAGGAGAATGGGGAGTTACTCTTGAATGGGTGGTGCAGAGTTTCAATTTTACAAGAAGGAAAGAGTTATGGAGATGGAAATTAGGGATAGTTGCACACTGTTATGAATTTATTCAATACCATGGAACTGTATGCTTAAGATGGTCACTATGAGTTGTCCCTACTCAATGCCCCCAATTCCTCTCCTCTCCTCTTTCGCAAGGCCACACCAATCAGGCATCACGGCAGCACCCCACCCAAACTGCCTTTGACTCCCATGTGGCTAACTGCTCTGCTCACTCGACCTCTCAGTGGCACTCCGCGCCTGCAATAGGTCACTCGCTCCATGAGATGAGGTCTGCGCTTGGCATCGCCAACGCCATACTCTTCTGATCGTCTTCTGTGTCATCAGCTGCTTTTGCTCAGCCTCTTTTGCTGGTTCCGCCTCGTCTCCTTGACCTCTTGAGGTTGCTGGGTATAGTCTTCAGGTGTCTCCTCTTTTTTCTCTATACTTGTTCACTTGGAGATCGCATCTTGTCTCATGGTTCTGAAGGTTATCTATAACTTGTCAAATCTATAGATAGATAGACAGATAGATAGATAGGTACCTTCAGCCCTAAATAATCTTAATTCCACACTCAGCTCTCTACAGAACATTTCCACTAGATGCCTCATATGCATCTCAGATTTAACATTTAAAAAGCCAAATTCACATCCTTTGGCAAAAACTTGCCCCTTCCCTAATCTACTCCCATCTCAATTAATGATGCGTTCATTCTTCCAGGTACTCAAATAAAATACTGCATACTCTTCCTGGATTCTTCTCCTTCTTCCACATCTCACATTCAGTCTATCAGAAAATCCTGTCATTTCTACTCTTTTTATTTTAATTGTCTGTGGCTGGGTTCTTTTTTTAAATTATTTTTATTGGGATATAGTTGCTTTATAGTGTCATGTTAGTTTCTGCTGTGCAATGAAGTGAATCAGTACCATGTGTAAAGCAGATAGCTAGTGGGAACCTGCTGTATAGCTCAGGGAGCTCAGCTCGGTGCTCTGTGGTGACTTATATGGGTGGGAAGGGGCAGCAGAGGCGGGAGATCCAAGAAGGAGGGGATATATGTATACATATAGCTGTCATTTCTACTCTTAAAAGGTATCTAGATTCTAAATATTAAGATTTCTCACCACCTCCATCACCCTGGTCCAAGCCACTCTTGGCTCTCACCTGGATTATTGCTAATGCAGTCGTGTCCCTGATTAATCTCCTTGCCTCTGCCTTTGCCTCGTTCAGTGTATTCTCAATACAGCAGCTAGAGAACCCCTTGTTAGCATCCGTCAGATCTTCTCACCTCTCTCCTCAAAGCCCTGCATGACTTCCTGTCTGACTCAGAGTAAAAGCAAACGTCTTTATCGTGACCCAGGAGGCTGTTCATGACCTGACCTCTGTTGCTTCCTAATTTCGTTTCTGCTTCTCTCTGCTAACTCCACCTGCCCTCCACTGGCCTGGGGCTGACCTGCCCAGAGCCAGAAGATAAATTGCTGGCAATGTTTTCATATTTGATGTGGAGGCAGGATACAAGGACAATTGGACTCTTCTCAGGGGAGACACCTTACACGTCTTCAGTGTGGGGAAGCCACAGGGTCTCAGGTCACCTGGATGCCCGACATTGTTCATTGTTGAAAGCTTCATTGTTGGAAGCCGACATTGTTAGGAACAGTAACTGGCTCCCAGGAGGATCTGCGAGGTTATGAATGGGCTTTTGCTCCATTTGTGCAGATGGAAAGGGATTTTCTCAGGGGTATAATTTTTAGGCTCTTTTTCTGTCTGTCATGCGGTCATCTGAGACCGGAGGTGGGTATGTTTTATTGGGGGAGGGACATATGTTTGCTGAGTGGATGCTCATCTCACCTGTCAGCCCCAGGTCTTCACAATGACAAATGTGGACCTGATCTTCTAGCAGACCTTCTACCCTGCTTCCTAGTGGTTACAGGCACTGTTTTAATAATGAACAAGTTCATGGGCACCACGGCCAGCTTGTCCAGTGTTGGCCAACTTTGTCCTTTGACTTACAGAGTGATTTGTGGCAGCCTGGCTGGGTTTTTGCTTTCCTGTGTGTATGTAGGGTTTTCAAGTGGGCTTATGTATCAGATGCTCATGTTGCTATGCTGTTTTCCCTCTGCCCAGCTGCGAGCTCACCTGTGGTCACAGTACACAGGTCACAGCAGGCAGACAGCTCCTCTGGCTACGTCTCTCTGCTTCTCTGCCTTAGAGCTTTTGCACCTGGGAGCTTGCTCAGCTGTAGCACAGGAAAACTGACAGAGGAGGGAATTTATATCCCAGGGGCAACTCTCAACCAGGGAAGAACCGGGCTCCGTGGATGAATGCCCCAGATGCCTGTCCCAAGGTGGAATGATTCTCTGGTGTATTTCACATGGGTTCTCAGGGGGTTCCTGGTGGAATTGAGCCCAGTTACCCACAAGGATTAGCTCATTCTTTACTGGCTTTTCTCCCTCCCTGTTCCAGTCTCTCCACTCTTTGTCAGCTGTGTTTTCTGGGATCACTTTCCAAATATACTACCTGCATCCAACATTCTGTCTCTATTCTTGCGGAAACCCAAATTAAGGCAGCCAGGCGTGTGGGTACAGGATAGAGTCAAAAGCTGTCATTCACTGAACATGCGCTGAGTGCCAGATCCTTGGCTAGGATAATAACCCTTCAAGGCACACAGTTTTCTCCCCACTTTACAGATGATAAACCAAGACAGAGAAAGGTTAAGTAACTCTCCCAAGGTTCCCTGCTCCAACTCCCTCTTTCTCATGAGAAAACATCCCTTCCTGCTGTACTGACAAGAGAGAGAGGCCATCTGATATAAGCTTTACTAATTTCCTCTCTGTTGACTTACATTCACTCTGAGTCACCCACGTGGTCTTCCCCCCAACATGGTCTAGGAGGGGAAGCTTCTCCAAAGAAAGTGGCATGAGTCTTGGGGGTAGATGGTCCTGGGCCCTACTTGTGACTGTTCATTTATGAATGTCTGTCCTTGGGCAGGTCTTTTATGTTTCTGGGTCTGAATTTTCTCACCTATAAAAATGGAGTAATAATGTCTTAAAACTGTAACGATTAGATCATGTTTTACTAAAGTCTGTACATCTACAACCTGTATAGTGGCTGTTATTAAGGAGGTGTGCAGTCCACATCATGCACTTTGTAGCTGTGAAAACATTGAATTATGTTTCCTTTCTTGTGTCTTTATTCTCTGCGTCTCAACCACTTCTTACAAACATACCCAAATCCCGTCCTATTCCTCCTGCCCGCAACGAATAATGAACTGTCTTTCCTTGTCGCTCTGTGTTGCTAATGAAGCAAAGGACATTTTGCCACACAATCATTGAAATGTCTATTTATTAATAAGTGGTGCGGTATTTATTTAAGATAGAACATAAAAAATCAGGTAAGAATTGTTTGCATAATATATATGGAAATCAACTTATTAAAGTTGTTCAAATATTGGACAGAGCCAGAATATAAATTACACATACAGTTTAAAAATTACAGGAAATCATATTATAAAGAGCACGAAAGGCCACTTGTGGAAGAGTTGTGTTCCCATGTAAGCCAGAACGTGAAGAGAGCCTACTGTAGCATGGAGGCAAATTCAGGGGGCAAGGCACCAGAATTCTATGCCGTAAAAGGGGGTTAAAGAAAGTACAATCCAAAATCAGAAACAACGGATTCATGTCACTGGAAGCCTCAGTTTGCTCTTCAGATTGGTGTTTTCCATCACTGCTACATCACAAAGAGAAAAAAGAAAAAGAAGAATAGCCGTACCCATTGGAAGCAACGTGGAAGGCAGCTTCCTCTTTAAAACAGGGAATGATTGACAATTCTGGTGAAGTTGGTGCATCTTTCTAAGGGGGTTTTCAAGATGGGGCAGGGCCCACCTCACATCTCCAACAGCAAAGCCTGACACTTGACAACAAGGTGGCTGCCAGTCTTGGAACTTGGCCTCCCACCTGGACTCTGAACTCTCACAGGAACTTTGGAGGGTGGAGCTGCGCTCCCCTCCCTTGGAAAAGGATTCAGAGGGAAAAGAAGAGCCCAATTATCAGATCAGGTTGGCTTCCACTGGGAACCTCGATCTTTTCATATCGAGAAAGAGAAACACAACTGTTCTGAGCCTTTGGCCTCCCAGAGGATGTTTTTGAAGACTCACCTGTTTCTGCAGGATCTCTAAGCTCTGAAATAAAGGGACAGTCTAGAGACAAAAGACTAGTTAGGAGGGACACTTGAACTTGTTTGGTTAAAACAATGAAAGGAAATCCTTGGGGGCAAAGAACATGGGGCACTTGTGGGATAATCTGTAGCCACAGCAAACTCCCAGAGCTGATGGATTCCAGCATGAACCAGATGGACAATTGATGTGGCATTATTCTCCGCCGCCGACAGCTGGATCATGAAACCACGCAAAGGAGCAGACAGGACCCGCCGAATAGCAAGGGGAACAGTCAATGCAAGAATCACTCTTCTCTCCAGGGAACCAACAGGACTGTAATCATTTTACTTAAAGGTGATGGGGTGTGGGAGGGCAAGGCTTTGTGGAAGCCCGCAAGGCATGATTTGGGAGCATTTCTATTGACCTGGGAGACTTGGGGTGGGGAGGAAGAATGGGCTTTGGAGGTACATGGGTTTTGGTTAACGGCTTCTCCCTCTCAGCTTCAGCTTTCTATAAGATGGAAACAGTAATACCTCCTCAGTGGGGTTGTGATGAGGATTGCATCAAGTCGGGAGAGAGAACTATGACGTCACATGCTGCCCATAAAGAGAGCTTAGGGTGAATTCTCCTCCCTTTCCCTGAACTCAGTCTTGGGGACAGAGGAAGAGAACAGAACACTGAAGCGAAACGTGCTCTCATTTTGCGTTACTCTCAGGCAACAAGTTGTAGAGTCCATCTGACAAGTCTAAGAGGAATTGCAAATATATTCCTAACCCCTGGGCAAGGCTTTTGACCGCTTAATTATAAGTCACACTCAGGTTATTCTTACATAGACCCTTATTTTTTGACTTATTTCCCTCTGACACTTATTTTAACCTTAGAACGGTGCTATGTGAAGGCTGACAGAATGACAGTCATTAAAGTCAGTGGGTCACCTATTGCCATCCAAGAACTTGACCACCTTTCTATCTCTTAGGAGCTCCTGACTCAGGAGAACTGAACATCCTGCTACTAGCTTTAACAAGAGGAGCCCTGCCAAATTCTGGAAAATCTATCCCAAGCACAATATAAGTGGAAACCAACTATGGAAATCCTCATTTGAGCCAATGGAGGACTGGTGACTTCCTAAAATAATTTTCTAGTTACAGGAACATAAGATATCTTCAGTTGAATCCTGTTTGCTTCTTTGTAGCTTTTGGTGAAGACTAGAATACCTGGCTGTGATATGACCAAGACAGACGTTCTCTGGGACAAAGCAGGAGGAGTCAGGCTGTGCCCAGGTGGGACCCAGAGATCCCAGGGCAAAGGGACAACTTCAGTAGACCTGCTGACTTGGGGTCATATACTTCCCCAAAGAAATCACATCCCATTTCCTAAAATCAAGCCCATACATTTTTTTCAAGGAGAAATCCTGGTAACTTGGCTTATAGGTAAGGATATAACCTGAGGCATCACTCTGGAGCTGAATGAGTCCAAGCGATGGACCAAAGAACTGAACCAGTCTAAGCTTGGGGGAGAGGTCAGGGGAGCGGAGGGGAGGAGTGCTCTTCTTCATTCCTTTTCTCAACCACACACAGCAGCAGTGGTATGTCTGCAGCTTTGGAACACAGCAGGATTTTGGAAGAAAGAGCGATGTCATCTTTCAAGGCATGGGATCATCAATCATATTCCAGAGATGGGAAGATGTCCCGACACATGTGTCTGGTTTCGCAGTTTCTCCAGTGGACCAGGAAGTTCTCTCTCATCTCCTGGGCTCAACAGAAATACTTTATTCTCACTGGGTATTTTACTTTTAGTTTTTGATCTCCAACATCTGGTCCAGGAGTTAGGAGACCTGAGTTCTAGATTCTGCTACACAGTCACTCATTTAATCGCTGATCGACTAAGTGTGACTCCCTTTGCTCTGAGCCTCTGCTTCCTGATATAAAAAGAGAGGTGGTCTGGGTAATTAAGATCTCTTCTTGCTCTGAGCATCTAAGAATCTATGAAATTTATACCTCCCTGTGTCTATGATAATAAAGCACAGTTTCCTGCAGGGATGCCAGAGTTGAGGCTGTTCAAAGCTGGGAACCAATCCCCCTGAGGAGGGTTTCAGCAAACTTAAACTCTTTCTTGGAAGTTCTCCACTCATTGCTAGCATTTGTCTGACAGACATCATGGCACGGTTGAATTTCCTCGTTGAAACCACTCATTTCTTTATATTTAATTATTCCTTCTATTTGGCTTTACCTCCTACACATCATCCTTCGAGACAACGGGGCAGTATCTGGTACAGTGTGTCCCATGGAACTGCCACAGCCCAACCACTGGGACCCAACAGTCTTGCTCTCCTCATTCCGACATTCCTGCTCTTCCTTATTTTGATGGAAAAAGTAAGCATTTCTATTTCTAGAGATGTCCTTATTTAAATAGCAATTGTGAAAGTGCCTGATTTTGTCGTGTAAAAATTGGGATTGTATCCTCACCACTCTTTTTCTGAAAAAGATTTTCTAGTGTAAATTTAGAGTTCATGAGTAATACCAAGACTCAGGCAATGGCGTCCATACATGATGTAAAAAAAGAACACGAATAACAGTACCCCGGATATGGCAGTCATTGTAGTAGGGGCTTTATCTATATAGATTGTGTCTTTGAAAATCAAAACATGTCAGAAAAGCCAAAGACGTTTGAATATAAGTCAAATTTTCATCCAGGGCATCTCTATATCCTTCCGAGCTCTTTGGTATTTTTCATTACTGGTTTCCTAAAGCACTAAAGCTATGCAGATAGGCTGGTTCCTAACATGTTCTGACCTGGGCATCGTGATACCTGCTACCTGATTTAGGGGACTGTTGGCTCAGTTTTAAATAGTGTAATATCAGTAACACAAGAACTTTGGGTTGATTTGAATACAAAGAAAGGACTTACAGTCTGTTTAAAAGTTCATCCTGAAACAAGCAAGCCTTCAAAGACAAGTGAGGACATGGGCAGATTCCTCAGGATGCCCAGGGTTCAGAAAGCAAAGATAATCCTTGGGGTTCTAGGTGCCCTGGATATGTATTCAAGGAAAACGAAGAGTACCTATGGGGCATCTTCTGGAGGAAGCCTGGGGTGCACTTTCCAAAGTGCTGTTGGCTTCTTAGGACACTGGACACATTTATTCTCTTGCCCCAGGAGAATCTGATGTGCAGGTTTCCAGAAGCGGAGTGACACTTTTCTCTTCAAATAGATGCTGTATATTGGTCTTTACTATAAGCTTCTCTTGGTCAACACAATGAAATGGAAGTAGCTCAGCTCCTTGCCTGGTCTCAATTTGGAGAGGAAGAAAAAGCTGATTTCTCCAAGAACCTTCTCAGATACTCCAGAAACTCCTTCTTCCACAGCTTGTCTGGAGCTATAATGTCTAAAGCATTGAACGCAAGCTCAAAGTCCCCCTACAATCCAATCAGCCTTCCCTGAGCTGATGGGGTCATTACGATTTTGATGCAGAAGTTTTGCTTTCACTTTCTTCCTTGTTCAGTCTCTCACTGATTCCAGCCTAGGAAGCATTCCTGTCTGTATAGTTGTCTGCAGGGATGAAATCAGGTTCTTTCCACTTCTGGTAGACATAACTTAAAGGGACCTTTAATAATTCAAGGCCACCAGATTCCTAGCTTTTTGACAGCAGTCTGTATTTTTCTTATCTCTGAATTTCTGATGCATTGTGCAGTGCCTAGAAGACAGTGGTGCTTAATAAATCTTGTAAACGAATAACCAAAGGAACGTTTTTATCGTGCTCATTAGGGTGGTATGGAATTATGACAATGATCTTGGCCAGTTTTGAGTAGCTCCTGTTACGTTAACATCTTCTATAAGTAATTATTCTTTCAACTTACAGCGTCTAGGAACTGTCTTGCACAAAATAGGCATTAAATGCATACTATTGATTAATGAGCTCATTTGATGTACAGTATATACCTTGGGGTTTTCCGGCTATGTTTTCATGACAACTAGAGCTTTATAGTATCAACGCCATGTCTCATAAGTCTAATCTCTCAGTTTCCAGAACAAACACAGTTAGTGAATAGAACTTTCTCAATTTGATTTTTTTTTCCTCTCACAATAAAAAAAAACAAAAAAACTTTCAGTATTTGCTTGTGTGCTAGTCTCTGATAGTCAAAACTCAAAATTGATCTCAAGTATTTTCTTCTCAGCCCAATAGGATCACCCTTCACCTAACATTTGGAAAGTGTATTTATCTCATTAATGTTGATCCTGCTAAAAGACGACCTCTTCAATTTTGCATATATCATGTTGTGACACAGAGACTGAGTACATATATCATAGTTTCCCTGGAGAAAATCATCCTTCATTTGCCATTATTTCATGGAGTTCTGCTGAAACTATTGCAGTTTCCTGGGCAAGCTTCAGAACCACTGGTTTATCTGAAGTACAATAACCTTGGGCTGTGTTATTTACCAATTCTGTTGGATTATTTCATCATGCTGTTTTTTTTTTGTTTGACAAAAAGAGGTTTGTGGAAGCACACACTGTTTCTCCTAATAAATTATGTTTAATCCCAGACTCTGAATTTCTACTTCATCAATGCCAGCCATGTTGATGATGTCGTCTGTGGGCAGGCAACTTGAGTAGGTTTGGTTTGCATTTCTGGAATGCGTTTTTTTTTAAAGGAATATCAAAGAATATTCTAGATGATTTTTCTTTCTTTTTTGTTTTTTTAGATGGGAAAGAACAGCTCTTAAGATTCTTATCATTTATTCATTCATGAAGATGTAATTTGCCTTGGTCTACACTGATAAAGACAACATACTGCATTGGAGGTATGGAATCGACACAAACCCAACCCCTGCCCATCAGTTACTAAAAGAACCTAAGGTAATCCTCTAACTTTGGAGCCATGGTAACTATTTTTAACCTGAGGATGAGAAAGTCTCACTCTTCCAGCTGGGAACTCCATTGAGTTCTTGGAAAATGCCTCTATTTGTAAGATACTGAGGCCAGTAGGTTCTGCAAGAATATTAATAAGTTAGAAAAATAATTGGTATGTTAGATGGCTCAATCATTTTTGTCAAAAGATTCCAGGAAGGTCAGAATCAAGAACCGAACTCTAAGAAAGGGGCATAAGGTTTCTTAGGTCATCAACTGCAGCCATACTGAAGGGGGTCAGGAGGCTCACATGCCCTTTGCCCTTCAGATAGCCAGAAAGTCAAACGGCAAACCATGGGGGAGGGGGTTTCACGTCTGATGTATGTGTGCACTCTTGTGTATTTCCTACCTCGGACTTCAAAGCCAACACCCATCCATTCGTGGGACTCTCCAAGTAAAACTCCTTTTTTACCCCTCACAAAGCCAAGGACTTCGGGCTTTGGTTGTAAGTCCCTAAAGTCAGGGGCTGACCCTTCATTATTACTGTACTCTGAGCCTTACACATGGTACCTATTGACATATAGGTTGAAAGAAACCAATCTCTGAGGAAGGAGCTCCTCTCTCCAATATAGTGCAAGAGCCCTGCACTAGGTAACGATGAAACCATCCACCATCATGTCTGCCACAGCCATTATGGCTCTTGACAGGACTGCGAGGGAGAGCGTTGGTGGGACGTAGACACTCGCGTAGGCCACTTCAAACATCCTGTCATCAAGGTAACCGTCCGCAATGTGTGCTTAGATGTATGAAAAGAGTGAGACAGTAACACTGCAGTGTAGTCATTTAGCTAATTACCTCGAGCCTAACGGAAACCTTTTCCATCAGTGTGTTTCAGAGAATAGCAACATCTCCTAGCAGGATGGCTTCTGCTTCATATTAATGCTTATATAGTAGGACAGTGAGCTCAGCTAGTCTTATGGCTATGTGTGGTTTAAAAAATCTAGAGGAGGGGGCTTCCCTGGTGGCGCAGTGGTTGAGAGTCCGCCTGCCGATGCAGGGGACGCAGGTTCGTGCCCCGGTCCGGGAAGATCCCACATGCCGCGGAGCGGCTGGGACCATGAGCCACGGCCGCTGGGCCTGCGCATCCGGAGCCTGTGCTCCGTAACGGGAGAGGCCACAGAGGTGAGAGGCCCGCGTACTGCAAAAAAAAAAAAAAAAAAAAAAAATCTAGAGGAGGAAAAATGGATGGTTGTGGAAATTTTGTCTAGTTGCATATTAATGAATGTTGTAGCTCACTTGTATTACTACTTTTTTCTGAATCCAAAATGCAAAGCATCCGACAAACATGTTTTGCAATAAAAGCAGACATCCTCCTCCCGCTGGGTAAACAGTGTCACGAGTGCTTTCCACACAACAGAGTACAGGCATCTCGGTCCTGTTGTGTAAACTGCAGAGTGGCGTGGCAGGAGGGACCAGGGCCTGGAGTGAGTCAGCTGACCGGGCTTTGAGTCTCAGGTCTCTGGGGAACAATGGAGTGGCCCTGGACATATGTCTTTACCTGGGCCTAAGCTTTCTCATTTTTACAAGGAAGGATGTGGACTGGATAATTCTGTGCGCCCTCTTGACTCTAGTTCCTATTTGAGATGGATATTTTATACAAGTATCTCGGGGAAGAATGTGAATTGGAACCTCATTTTGAAGGCACTGAGCCCCTGCCCCGAGGGGCACCCCACTGCTGATAAATTCTGTTATCTTTGGCTACGTAATTTGGGAACTATCTTAATGTGCATGTGTGTGTGTTTTCTCCCTGCCTAGTCACAACTCATCCAACACGTTACACCTGCCACCACCCTTCACAGATGAGGAAACCGGGGTGTGATAGTTGACAATGACAGACTTAGCGAGGTCCCTTTGAGAGCTTTTGGAAGGTTTTCCCAGGCTTTCCTTAAAAAAATAATGTTTAAAAGTCTTGGTTTTGAAGATGTGATGACTATCTCGTTCCTGCCCCCACGTTTTTAGCTCAGGAGGCAACGTCACTGGTACGCAATGTATTTTTGTTGAGAGAATTATTTGCTTGCTTTAGAAAACGGTTAATTGTTGGACTGTTTGTTTTACACAAAGGGGCAGTGACGCTAGAAACAACGTAAACGACTTTCTCTGCTCACCCAACCAAAACCCAAACCAGACGACCACACAGACACATCGCACGGCTCCTCAGTCATTTCTCCCTGTACTGGTCCAGTCATGATTCAAAGTAAGAAGAGCGGATAAATGTGTATCCTAAAGAGGTTAGCGGTACCATTTATATAGTGTAAAGTCATGCAAACCATGCTTGAAAGGAAGCGGCTTCACTGTGGTCACCTGGAGGAGAAAAAGGCCACGAGAAGCCCCAGCCCAGGCGGGGCTACCACGCACATGCACGCGTTTGACGCAGCCACTGGGGATCTCACAGGTACGTGGCGGGTGTGAGAGCAAGTGAGCTATACAAAGTCCGTCTACATTACAAGGAGGAGCCAGCCCACGACCCCTTTTAAGTGGGCTTGTTGGAAGGGGTCCATATCGAATCGGAAATACCATCCCCCGTGGATGACAAAGGCATGGAGCCACTGGGCGTGAAGGGGTCTGTGTCCGTGTCTGTCTCACCCTCGGCGAGGTACCGTTTCTCCCTCATCCAGCTTGACCCCCCGCTCGGGCCAAACACAAAATCGTCTCTGTCTTGGGAGATGCTGAAGCCACTTGGAGAGCGTTCCAGCTCCTCGTGGTTGACGGACATCAGGGACAGGGGGGTGTCACTGTCCCGGGTGATGCTGCGTCTCTGCTGGGGGGAGACCCGGTCCGAGCAGGGACTGTGCAGTTCAGCCTGGGAGTGGTAGCTCCCTCGGGAGTCGAGAAGAGTCAAGATAGGCAGGACGGTGGGCCTTTCCGCATAGGTGGTTGCCGAGGAGGAAAGGGTGGCGTGAACCTTTCCAGAGCTGGGTGCCCCTCGGGACAGGTTCACGGGGTCGTGGGCGAAAACCCCGTAGGGGCCGGCCCTGTCAATGGGCACCTGGTGGACGCTGTAGGGAGCGCTGGGGGCGCCGGTCTCAGAGTCGTTACACATGATGGTTTTCAACTCCGCTTCCCTGTGGTCCTCTCTCTTCTCCGCCTCAGCTGGCGAAGAGGTCCCCTTGGTCGGGCAGAAGTCGGTGACGTGCACCTGCAGCCGCTCCATGTGCTGCATATGCATGTCCACCAGGAAGTCCAGCTTCTTCCCCATGTCGCGAACCTGGAAAACACAAGGAGCCGTGAATCGCTGCTTTCTTCCCCATGTCGCGAACCCGGAAAACACAAGGAGCCGTGAATCGCTGCTTTCTCCGGACCTGCGGGTAGTTTTACTGGTCGGGAGGAAAAACTATAGCGTTTACTTTTCAGAAAGGAAGAGGGTTCTTGCAAGTCGTAATCATCATAACAGCTAATTATTTTGTGCCTCTTGATTTTGAGCCTTGCGCATGGATTCGTGCTAATCTAAAAAAAAACAACACAGGGCAAGGACTTCCCAGAAAGCCGGAAGCAGAGAGATGGGTGGAGGACAAGTTTTACCCGAGGAGGAGGTGGCCTTGCTGCTGCGTTTGGGTCTAGGAGCGGGAGATCTTGATTTGCAAACACCCCCTTACAGAAGCATCTAGACGGTTTGTGTACATTTCCCCTACCTGGTGATGTGAGCCCCAAAGATACAAGGGCAGTGGCTAGCAAGAATTGAGCTCACAACTGGAGACCCTGCCTAGGGGTCTTGGAGGCCAGGGGAAGATACACTGAGATAAGCTGCATCTGTCTGTTCCTACCCACAGAATTGAGAACGTATCAAAATCTTTGAGTGCACAGACACAAGTGTGCATTCATGTGTGCATGGCATGTTCTTTCCCTGACAGTTCATAACTCACCAGGAAGCACTGCAGGCAGGTCTACCATCCTCTCTTACAGATGAAGACACAAAGCGTAGAACTAGGTCATGGCTGAGTTGGTACCCAAGCCTTAACAATAACTAGTACTTCTCTAGCAGTTAGTATGCCCTTTAAAGATATTAACTTATTTAATTTTCGTAACAGCCCTATGAGGTGGATACTGTTATTCTCTCTATTTTCCAGGTGAGGAAATAGAGGCACAGAGAGATGAAGTAACTCATCAAACATCACAGAGCAGGTAAGTGGAAGAGCTGAGATGAGAAATTAAAAATTTTAAATGGAAAAGGATATTCTTGATGTACCAAAAAAGATAATCATTCAAATTTTCTCTTGCTTCTTCTGCACAGATCCAATTTTAGGTTCTGAATAAAATAAAAGGATTGATAGGAATCCTAAGGGAAACTGACAGTGCTATTTATCTAGTGTAAAGTTGGGCAAACAATCCTGAAATATAAGCTGCTTTACTGCAGAGAGGAGAGGTGGCTACCTAGGGTGCTGTCACTGAATAGGTTTCTTTCTGCCCTGAATGAACCCCACCCACAGCCTGCCCTCCTCCAGGCCCCTTCACACCGGCCACACAATGACCCAAACTTTCAGGGAAGGAGGAGAATTACGAAGAAATGTGGAGAAGGTCACCAACATTCCTTAAACACCACGAAGTTCACGGTAACAGTAGCCACCATTTGTTGAGTGTTTACTGTGTGCCCGCTACTACTGTAGATAATTTACAGGTATCAGTTGACTTAGTCCTCATGGCAACCTCATGAGGTATTAAAATCCCCGTGCTACATACGAGGAAACTAAGACTCAGAACAATTTATTCACTTGCACGTGACCACCCAACCAGTAAAGTGCTGAATCGGCGATTTCATTTCCAGATCCTTTTATGAATGGTAGATTCTCAACTATGTTATCTCCCTATGAGAAAAATGACATTTGAAAGTAAATTTCACATACTTGTTTTTTGGTGAGAGAAAGGAAGGACCTACCTGCCTCTCGACTTTCACAAACTTCCCCATCATGCTCTGGTCTTCAGCTTCGGATGTGGGTGGTCTGGCCACGTACGGTTCATTCCTAGGAAAGAGCCCATGTTGCTGTAAGGTCGTGACGGCTACTTTTGCCTTGCAAGGTCATTTCAGCTAGGTGGGCTGTGGCCCCTGGAACTATCCTTCTCGTGTTCAGGCTGACGTGGTCTGGAAGAGGCCACGCAACTCTGGAGGCAAATGGGCATCAGGAAAGGCCAGCATTTTCCTGTCTTCAACAGGGACATCTCATGCTTACCGTGTTTACTGCAGGGAAGTGTGAAGTTTAACCAGTGGACCGCCAGGGAAGTCCTGAAGCTGAATATTAAGCTGCTCTTAGGAAGCTTTGTGTCAAGGTTAGTAACTGTGCCCAGAGTGTTTGATTCCTTTAAATTATGTTCCTTGGCCTTTCCGTCTCAGACGACTGGTTGAGGATGGAGTGGGGGAGGGGTTGCCTCATCTCTGAAATTCTACACAGTGGGGACCAATATTCCAATATTTCATCTGTTTCATTTAGTTAAGACTGGGAAAGAGATGTGAAATCTGGAAAATGATGCAAAAGATGCTATTCGTAGGTAACAGGATGGAGACGTGTGCTGCATTTGCTCCTTGGCCAGGCACAGTTCATATCTGCCTAAATTCCAGTTAGTTTCAATATTGCTCTACGTAGAAGAGACCTTTCAGGGCACCTAGCTATTGCTTGAAACCATTCATGTCTGGCACTTTCTAGGCAGTTGGTTTTTCTCTCTAGGCTACTGACTCCTGCTAAGACCCTGGCCTGTCTTGGGCTGAGCAATCTTGAATTAAAGCAGATGTCAAACACTGGTGGCCTGTGTGCTGAATCCAAGCCCACCAGTGTTCTCCTTGGCTTGCACAGGGTTCTAAACATTTAAGCCATCTCAGAAATGGGGAATTGTACATGAAATCTGGATATGCAGCTTTTCTTGAGAAATCAGACTGTTAACAGAGGATCTTCATTGGTAAAATTAGCAACAGCAGAACAAAGTAACAATTACCTCCTTGGGATGGGGCACGTTCACCCCTTGCTATTCTATCCCCAGGATTGAGGCCAAAGATTAGATGCTGTGTATTATCCTCCTTACGTTCTCCCTTCTTTAATAATAAGGGGCCTTATTATGATAAGGTGCATAACATTTCTTATGCCTACCTCCCTTCACTCATGTTACCTGCCTTGAAGACATTGGGGAATAAAGAAGTGTACACTTCTTTTACAGTGGACTTTCTAAAGCAGGCATTCCCAACGCCCGGGCCACGGACCGCTAATGTGAGGAACCGGGCCGCACGGCAGGAGGTGAGCGGTGGGTTACAGCCGCTCCCCGTCGCTCGCGTTACCGCCTGAGCTCCGTCTCCTGTCAGTCTTACAGTGAGTTGTATAATTATTTCATTATATATTACAATGCAATAATAATAGAAATAAAGTGCACAATAAATGTAATGTGTTTGAATCATCCCGAAACCATCCCCTCCCAACCTCCAGTCCGTGGAAAAGTTGTCTTCTGTGAAACCGGTCCCTGGTGCCAAAAAGGTTGGGGACCGCTGTTCTAAAGGACGGCTCCTTGTTCATGAGGACCTAACAAAGGACAATTCTCAAACATTTTTTGAGGGACAGCGGAGCTGCTCTGTTGAAGGACACAGCTCTGCCTGTTACAGTGTTGTCAGGGACCTGACATCTGATTTCCTTCTTGGGCTCTGTGGGTGATGATGCAGGAGAAGCCGAGATAGCTGACCAGGAGTGCCTTGGGTTCTGCCAACGTGACATATTCTTTCGGTTCCAATAAAGCTCATAAGTCTCCTCTTATCTTATAACTAGGAAACCGTTAGTTTCATTTTCAATAGCCATAAAAAGCAGTGTCACCTGCAGGGTCTGGGTGGAGGGGCTGCAAGTCTTTTGTACAGAAACCTCTCAGATGGCCACAGGCCGGAATAGGCTTCAGACTCTTTCTCTTCATCTGGTTTAGGGGAATGGCAACCTCACCCCACCGTGAAGGAGCCTAGCTGAGGTTTGGGGAATGCTCTGTGGGCTTTGGTACCACACAGCCTGCCAGCCCATGACCATAGGCCCCACCTGGGAGATTGCTGGGATGGGTAGGTGAATGCTTTCTGAGACTTCTTATGTTTTGGAGTAGATGGAGGTCCAGGGGTGAAAATCATATCTATTCTGAAAGAGAGCACACAAAGAGAGGGGATTAAATTAAAAACAGCTTTACATGAAAAGAGAAGAAAGCAATTCATTCTCTTCCTTCTGTAGTCAGCTGTGGGTTTGGAATATAAAGGAGAAGAGAAACGAGAGAGGAAGGGGGAAAGGGAAAGGAAGGGGTGATGGGGGGGGGGGCGAGGCAGAGACAGAGGGACAGAAAGAGGGCAAGAATTTATAATCTCAATGTATCATTATCTTTTTTCGGTCCAGGGGTACCGGGAGCATCTCTCTACCCCAGGGGAGAGAGGCAGCCAAACCACTGAGACAGGGTGACAGTTGTGTCTTGTTATTTCTTACAGGAAATGTCATGTGTGCTACAGCCTATCTGGTCTTCCAGCTCTTTTATTCCACCCAAAACACCTAGTTAGGGAGTTTTTCCTCCTAAACCCTAGCCTCTGTTTTCAGCTGTGCTCTCTTTTCTCTGCTGCTTTGCAGGCTTCTCCGACCATTAGAGGGATGATCCAACACTGGCTCCCACACCTTGCTTCCATTTCTGCTCAAGCCACTAGCTCCCTATCTGCGCCACCCTGAGCACAACAGGAGACAAACGCCCCCCCACCCCCTCCCCTCATCAAGTTGCAGGGCTAGGGCAGGGGCCGGGTGTGGGAGCAGCCTTGAAGGCTGATCACAGGCCTAGGACCGCTAAGACCACGCACCCAGAAGCAGCCATGCCTCACGCTGTGTCTCTGCAAACCCAACCGCTCCTCCAGTGACCCCACCATGTACTCAATCACCCTTCCTTTCTCTCTGGCCTCCTGCAGTGTCAGCATGGCTGGGGGTATGTGATTAGCCCACTTAGGCAGTCAACCTCCCGCTAAGACTCAGAAACTCCTGTGCCTGATAAATACCAAACATGATGACTGTGCAAAGGTCCACTCAATGCACATTAAGAGGGGCTGATATTTTTGGAGGCCGGTATGTCCTAGACATCATGTTCCCTCCTTCCAGCTCTCAGAGAGACACATTGCATAAATAACAGCATGTTGGGCTCAGAACCTGTTCACGCCTCCTTTTGCTCGGCGGCATTGAGCACCGATTGTGTGCCCGCCACTGTGCTGGGCCGTCACAGTTGGTATTCCGTTTATGGATAAAGGAAGGTCACAAATAAGCATTCTTCCAACCCAGCAGCATCGTTAATGGTCAACTCATTCAACATGATGGTCCTACTAACTCTGCAGGACAACCCAATGGTGAAATATTCAGATGAGAAAACTGAGGTTCAGAGAGGACCTGACTCATGTCAATTTGAAATCTCACACAGGTCTGGAATGAGCCTCAGGGCTTTGGCTTCCTGATGTCAGTTCTATGACTTGACATCAAAGTGTCCTTTAGTTGTTTTAAATGATTTTCTTTTTAAAAGGATATTTTTACAACTCATTGAAGATTTGATCAATTTAAAAAGTAGAAAAAAAATCACACATGGACTCATCACATCAGTAGAGCTATGGTAACCCCTTGGGGGAAGTCTTATTTCTTTTCTTTAGGCTCCTGTAAGGGAGAGTGTGTATGTGTTGTGTATATTTCTGAATAAACGTTATGTGTGTACATTTTTGTAATCATAGTGTATAAATAACATAGTTAATATCATCACAAGATCTAGGTAGACTATATATAAATATAATCATACGTATGTCCATATAAGTATCTAAGTGTACTATAAGTAATCATATTATGTATATATATATTCACCAATCACATAAATTTTTATCTCACTATATACATTTTTAACATGTCATTTGATGGCTGCATAACTTTTTAATGAGAGCAGGTACCATTATTTTCTTAATCACTATTTATAGATTTGAGGCAGTGTGGTATGTTACAGAGAATGGGAGTTTTGTAACCAGTTGGATCTGGTTTGACTTCCAGCTCTGCCACCTACTAGCTGGGTAGTTTTGGGCAAATCCATCGTCCTATGAGCTTCAGTTTCATCACTGGTAAGATGGCAGCTATAATGCAATACTTAGGGGGTTATAAGGGATTAGAGACATAAATGTAGAGCACCAGGTGCCTAACAAAAATGGAGGCAATTACTGGGAATTGGGAATCAATGCTGTTTCCATATTTTCACTAGTATAAATAACACTTGATGAACTTTTAATTGGGTGAAAATTTCTATTTAGAATTAGTCAACTGGACTCATCTTAGGTAATCCCAATTTTGTTGGCAACATCCAAAGCAGCACAATCAGGGGACAGTAGCACAGATGCCTTTTTTCTCCCTGAGGCCTAATCAGGGTGTTGATCTTGGCCGTGTCAATGTCATAGAAATTCTTCCCAGCCTGTCTGATCTGGTGTTGGTTGGCCTTGACATCCACGTTTGATGAATATGTTTGTTCTTAAAATTTCTCCCCTGCACTGTGGATTACTGAATGCCTTTCACCCTCAGCGCTAAGGTCTACCTGGCTCTGTCTAATTCCTTAGCAGTCAGGAGAGCACCATCCTTCCAGGTGTGCTGTCTTACCTCGTCTGAAGGTACTTTATCCTGGAAAGCATGTCAAGATGTCCGGCGGAATACTGCTCAATCACATCCTTCACATCATAAGGCCTCAAAGTCTCCTTGAATTTTTTTTTATAGAGACGGAATTGAAGAATTCTGCAAGGCAAAGTAGAGACATTTGTACATCAAGAGTGGACAGTAAAGGAAATTATGATACAAGATGAGCAAACTCTGGGGCGGGGGAGGATAAAACATCCAAAAAGAAACAACTTGATGAGAAGTTTCAACTCTTGGTCCTGGTTCTACCTCTTGGAAACACACTGAATGAGGCTGGCTGGCGTCTCTCCTTCATGACTACCTCCTTCTACTCATTTGAATAATAAATTCATTCATAGTAACAATAAGAGCTAACATTTATTTCACATTCATTACATGCCAGACACTGAGCTAAGCGCATTTTTAACAATTTGCTAATAGATCAATTCACAGATGATGCAACTGTGGCCGAGAGAGCTCCAGCATCTTCCCAGGGCCATCTAGCTCATAACGTCAGAGTTTCCTTCAAACCCAGGTTTGTACGCGGACAAGGCTCACGGTCCTAATCCTGTGTCACACTGCTTTCTGTTTGAGGACAGCTGACATATCTCTTCCTCAATAGCCTCCTTAGTCTTTTGGCTTACGAGCTCCTGGAAGAGAAAAGCTAGCTTCTGTTCCCCGAGTTTTCTCAGGTTCTCAATTAAGTGGGGGCACCCAGAACTTGGAGATGCTGAACCCTCACCTCCATCTTCCTGGGAACCAATAAAGTCATCCTAGGTGATTAATGCTCCTTGAAATTCCCATCACGAGGTCAACTCTTGCTGAACATAGTGTCAGTTAAAACCTTTAATCATAGGCCAGGTAGGAAACACAGCTTCCCAGGTCCTCCCATCTCATACTTGTACAGGTCTTTTATTTTTTGGCTGCATCGGGTCTTAGTTGTGGCACGCAGGATCTTAGTTGTGGCACGCAGGATCTTAGTTGTGGCACGCAGGATATTTGCTGAGGCATGAGGGATCTTTCGTTGCGGCAACAGGTTTCTCTCTAGTTGTGGCATTCGGGTTTTCTCTTCTCTTCTAGTTGTGGCATTCGGGTTTCTCTCTAGTTGTGGTGTTTGGGTTTTCTCTTTCTTTTCTCTTCTCGCTCGAGCTCAGTAGCATGTGGGATCTTAGTTCCCTGACCAGGGATCGAACCTGAGTCCCCTGCACTGTGAGGAGGATTCTTTACCACTGGACCACCAGGGAAGTCCCATGTACAGGTCTTTTTTATGGTGCATTCAAGGCTCATTTTGCTTGTCATAGCCCATGGCGTCAGCCCCTAAACACTATTTTTGCCTATTGACTGTATATCCAACTCGCCATCCTTTCCAATTTTATGTGATTTTCTAAGCCTGCCTTTTACATAGCTCCATCTAAGGTAGGTATCAGGAACTATGGCTTGCAGGCCAAATCTGGCCCACTGCCTGTTTTTGAAAGTAAAGTTATGTTGGAACACAGTCCCAGTCATTCATTTATAGACTGTTTACAGCTGCTTTTGCACTACAGAATCAAAGTTGAATACAGCGGAGACCTACGGATCATAAATCCTGACATATTTACTACCTGGCTCTTTACAGAAGAAGTTTGCCAACCCCTGAACTAAGGCATCAATGACAATGCTAAAAAGGATGGGGCAGAAGCCAGACCATGAGGCATCCCGGCAGAGACCTCCCTCGAGCTTGACACAGATTCATTCATTGGTTTGCTTTGAATAAGACCATTCAACCAGTTATGAATCCAGGTAGTTGTGTTTTTATCCAGCCTCATTTCTGGGACATTGTACAGGATGGGATCACGAGGTACCAGGCCAGCGGCTTTGCTGAGGGTCACATATTATAAACTATTGTGCTCCCTGATCTACTGGACTGGGAATCTTCTGAAAATATCACGACTAGTTCTCAGAGACTCTGACTTAGTTTCCAGAATTCACTGCCACTATGGTGGAGTGCTTGTAAGCCCATATCCTGGTCAAAGTTTCCTTGAAGTAGTAGCATATTTTTATTTTCTTGTGGAATTCAAAACAAAACAGAAATAGCCAGGGTGAATTACAGTCTTGTCTGAAGCAGACAAAAAAATCCTATCCGTGATTATCTTGTTGAAAATGCTAATTAAAAAAGAACTAGATGGATGAAGACAGACGGAAGAAAAGCTATTTTGAGTGAGAAGCCTTATAAAAGAAAACTCCATGTCAATACACCCCTGCCTCTCCAACATCCTTTAAAATAAATGGTGGCCGAAGCCAGACAAGAGGGTGACAATCGGAAACACTGTCAGGGGCCTGTGGAAGCATTTTTATAAAACGGAGAGCAAGGGTCTCCCAGGATGACCTGCTAATGCAGCCGCTCCCTTAGAACTGACATAGTCTCTGGACTTGACTCAGGGGTTACCTGAGGGATCTTCTGCCCACCTTCCCAAAGCCCAAGAGCACTTTACAAAACCGCACCCTGTGGAGCTGAGCTGGGGCCTCGGGAGGCCCACAGGCAGGGAGGAGGGGGCGTTACCTGACGGCTCGGATGGCGGCCTTCAGGGTGGGGATCATGTCTTCGATGAGGAAGTCATTCCCGTAGCCCCTGTCCTCCGCTATGGGGTCGGCCGTCCCGGCATCTGGGAGGGAAGGAGACACATGTCAAGGGCAGGTCACAGTACTCGGAAAGGCTCGGGGACCTGGTTCGGTCAGAGCCATCCAAACTCAGCCTCCTGCATCTCCATTCCCATTTCAGAAACCCCGATGCGTCCTCCAGTTGTGACGTCATTCCGTCATTCCGACCCTCTCCTCATCTCCCTTCTGTTATCCAGATGTCTGAGTCAGAGGTGCCTGTAGGTCAGGACTGTTGCTGGGGGAGAAGGCTAGGGTGGAGGTGATGTGAATTCCAGGGTTCCGGAGTGGCCCTTTGGAGGCAGCAAAGGGACACACGTGGGTGTTTATCAGACAGACCCGGGTTTGGATTCTTGCTCTGTCAGTCATTATCCTTGTGACCTTGACTTGGGGGGTGGTCACTTTCTGAGCCCTACTCATCCTCCCTTTTCGTAAGTGAAAGGGGCACACAGATGTGTTGCTCCTACAGCCCCCATGGGGCACTTCTCCAACACCTCCTCCCACCCCTGGGGGTGCTGAGTTCCCCAGGTGTCCAGATCACTCTGCACCGGGCCCCTCTCCATCCTTCGAGGTGACCTCCATGGCAATGCACTCATCAGGGCCCCCCTTAGGATCCATGGCGGTATGTCCCAAGGCTCCCTGGAGGGGATGTGCAGACACATGTGGTGACCCTGGCCCAGGAGAACAGCTAACGTGGGCCCTCTGCTCTTGGAGTGAGTGCAGGGACCTATCACAGCCCAGGGGCTGAGGATAAGACAAGTGAGACGCTGATGCAGGGCAGCAGGAAAGGGCTACTTTGTAGACTGCAGGGTTCTTCCACAGGGAAGGGAGGGAGGGAGGGGAGGAAGGAAGAGGGTGGGAGGAGGTGACAGGGAGGAGACAGGGTGAGGAAGAGGAAGGGCGTTACCTTCAGAGCTCTGCCAGAAAGCGTATGCTTTCATGCGGAAGGCGGTGCGGAAACGCTCTTTATTGTTTGAGCCAACAGGCTTTGGTTCTTTAGAAGGACTTTCTTCTATGGCATCTACATTCAGAGGGGTAAATAGCTTTCCTTTAGTATTGCTACCACGAGGATTAGAAAGGCGAACCCGATCCAAGAGACCCAGCTTTTGGCTACAAAATAAGCAAAAGTGAACAATTTTCCTCCTTGAGTGCAGGCTTTCGTAATTTCCCGTCCCTCTCCATAAAGACGCACACATCCTCTTCCACGCGGGAGTGGGACTCGCGCCTCCAGGGCTCAATCTGATTGAGCGGCTTGGAATGGGACAGGGCTTGGTTCAGATCCTAGCTCTGCAACCGACTAGCTATTACACCTCAGGCGCGTTTCTCTGAGTTTCAGTTTCTTCATGTGCTTAAGTGCAGCGTAAACGAGATCCAGGATATAAAATGCCAGCCTGTAGCAGCAGGCAGCAAAGAAGCTTCATTCCTCCTCCACTCCCATCTCCTCTGCATCAATAACTTCCCTTGTACCGCTCCGTGGTGCCCAGATAGTGACTCACAGAGGCGAAGCTTTATCAAGTGTTCCTTGAACAGAACTGAATGACATAAAGCAAGTACCCTAACCTGGTGTCCACAGACACCCCGCCATGGACAGAACTTTGGGGGAGGTCCATGAGCTTGAATGGGAAAAACACTGCATTTTTAATTTACTAATTAGATTTTAATTCACTAATCTCAAACTGAAAATTAGCATGTCTTTCAATTATGAATATATGAATAAACCCCAGTAATATCCTTAATGCCCCAGCCATGTCCTGTGACTTTCCACAACAGAAATCACAGGTCATTTTATATCCTGTTATCTCCAGGTATTGCCATGCTCGTCACTGCTTTGAAATTATGGTAGTATTCAACCTGCCACTACATCATGCCATTAGATTCAACACAAAGAAGCACGTATACGACTGCATCTCAAAAGTTTAAATATTTTGGTAATTACATTTCAACATTATCAGTTTCTTTTGTAACTGTCTGCCTTTTATTTATGGATTCAAAGTTGTTATTCTGAGAAAGGGTCCCGGGACTTCATTGTACTGCCAAAAGTCTTCTTGGCACAAAAAACAGTTAATGAGTCCAACAGAAAGTTGCCCTGGTGCAGAAACCATCTAGGTGTCCTCGGGCAAACCTGTGACCTTAACCAGACTCAGTTACCTCACCTTTAAAATAGGGATAAACACGTCCCACTTCACTTCGGTTGCAGTGGGATCATGCCTGTCAAGGATTTGGCATGGAGCCTGGGATACAGTCGGTGCTCTATAAATAGTAGTTTCTCCCTCTGTCTCTTAGCCTCTGCCCCTCACCTGAGTGGGCACAGGAGGGAAGTCCTTTTGTGTGGTACAGACCAGAGAGACCCATAGTGCTTGTTTCACACATCAGTACACTCAGCTCAGCTGCGTTCTCTCCATCACCCACACGGGGCTTGGTACCCAGCAGGTGTGCATGTACTTGTGGGAGAAATGAGTGAACAAATGAATATGACTATGGGTGGTCAAGTCAGCTTTGCGTCAGCCTGAGATAACTGAGTATTTCTACGGTCTGCGTCTGGTTATGAGAGCCAGAAGCTGCTGCCATCTCTGTGGCTTGGGGTGGTGAGGAGGTCCTGGCGGTGGAGCTGCAGAGGTGGGAGCACCTCGTGCCGAGCAGGTGCCTTACGCTCTCTGAGCACCGGGTCCTCATCGGTTAAGTGGGCCTAACAACACTTTGCTTAGGAGAGATTTGGGGAGCATTACATATGATAATGTCTGTAATGCTTCTTGTCTTCAGCCTGGCATAGAGAAGCCACTAAGAAGTATTTCATTAATGAATGAACGAACAAGTGGATGAGTAATTGTTAACACCTGACTCCTTCTGGACTGTTGTCTCTCGCCCGGCATTGTTACATGAATACATGTACATGCCCAGAGTAGATTCAGAGAAATGCCAGCACTCAGATGACTCCATCTTTCCTGAGCTGGTCAAAGTTTTCAGAGTGGTTTCCTGACCAGTACTAGGTAAATGACTAATGAGAATAAATCAGGGTCCAGGGGCTCAAAATACTAAACAAGGCAGGATGTCAACTGAACACACAGAGAAGGCTTTCCTAGCCATGAGCTAAGGGAAAAGGGGACTTGAGGTCAGTCACTTCTCAGGCCCTCTGCTTCCTGGCCCCTGCCTACCTGTCTTGCTATACTGCCAAGCAGATCCATCATTCCATCAGTACCAAGCCCCTTGCCCATCCCCACGTCCCCTCCTGCATGCCTTGGTGCACTCAGCCATGCCCTTCCTTGCCTTCTCAGTTGACCTCATTCCCATCTGCCCTTTAAAACTGCCCAAGGGTCCCCTCTTGGAAACTGAGTTCTCCCCATCTGTTCCAAAGACAGGCTGTGTTTTTCTCCGTCTCTGTGTCTGGTACCCAGGGTGGAGGCTGTACACTCCCACACCCGCCCCCCCCCACTCGACTGTGTAGTCCTGGCAAAGAAAGGACTCTGCCTGGTTATCTCTGAACCCACCCCACAGCCTTGCTCAGCACAGCCTGATGGTCAGGACTCTGGGGCAAAACTGGCCTGAGGGGAAACGTCCTAAAAAACATGTAACCTAGGACACAGAACTCATGCCGTCTGGTCCTCAGCTCCTTCACGGGCACAATGATGAGGGCCAGCCCATGTTACATGTGGCTGTGGAAGGGTTAAGTGAGGGAATACGTGTAAAGTGCTTAGCTGACTGTCTGGGATGCGGATGTGAGAAGCTTTCAATAAATGCTGGCTGTCACCATTATCTCGGTAAATAATCCTCTTCCTACAGAAGCAGTAGAAAGCTAACGACATGTGTGAAAAGGAGGGATAAAATTTCCTGAGCCACAAAAAAGTGTTTTTTTTTTTTTTTTTTAATGAACTGAGATGAGTTCTCAGGATTTATGTATTATTTTACAGTACTTCTTCTCAATGCTAGTCTCAAACACTACCCACTGTCACAGAACTTGACCTGGGCAGGAGATAAGTGTATGAGAAGCTTAATTTTAAACTAAGCAAGACAAAAGTAAAAAAAGTAATGGCGGCCACTTTGTCCTGATTTGAAATCTCAGGACAACTGCTGACTATCAGATAATGAAAGAACTCTCTTGGTTCTCTCTCTGTTGGGATTTAGGATTCGCTTGTTTGGCATTTAAATGTTTCCCTGCAACTTCTAACAGTCTGAATTGCTTTGGCTATGTTCACTTAATACCCCACTGGTCACAGAGCTCGTTTTATGAGAGGTGGATTCTGACAGCATTAGGAATCCAGATGTGTCGGGCACGAGTCAGGAACCTCGGCTCTGAATTACGGCCATTGAGCCTAAGAGGCTTAGCGGAATTCTCTCTCCAGCAAAGTGGGTGATCAGCTTACTTCTTAATTGTGTTGCCTGAAATCCAAGACCCCAAAGGATAATCAAACGCAAGGCAAAGTTCATCCTTGAAACTCAAAACCCATCTCTGCCCTTCTCCGTATGGATTTCTAGTGCATGATTCAGGCTGTGTGTCTGGAGGCTATGCTGGGTCTCACAAGAAAAGCTCTCCTTGAAGCTGACATCAGATCCCCTTGGAAAGCCGGGGTCCCTGATTTGTTAAGTGCAGACAAATGACTTCCAAACACGAATTGGGAAAACTGGAAATAGAGACTAAGGATGGCAAAAGTAAAGTCAAGGCTGTTCTTTCCCGGCAAAGTTGTTCAGCCCCTGCCCTGGGCTCCTGCCCCAGGGAACTCTAAGTTGTGTTAAGCTCCACGCAGTTCCCTGATTTCCCAGCCTTGGCACAAGTGGTGACCTGTATCTAGGAAAACCTTCATCCCTTCTTTTAACCAAAAGACCGACTTTTTGTCTGAAACTTCGTCCAAATATCAGTTCCGAGGCACACTTCCACCCTTGGTCCAGTTAGATATCCATTCACTGTGCTTTCTTTTTTTTTTTTTTGAGGTATGCGGGTCTCTCACTGTTGTGGCCTCTCCCGTTGCAGAGCACAGGCTCCAGACGCGCAGGCTCAGCGGCCATGGTTCACGGGCCCAGCCGCTCCGCGGCATGTGGGATATCCCCGGACCGGGGCACGAACCCGTGTCCCCTGCATCGGCAGGCGGACTCTCAACCACTGCGCCACCCGGGAAGCCCTCACTGTGCTTTCTTAAAGACTTTTCCCAACCATGGCGCTTGGCCACCATAATGAAATCTCTGACTTTCGAGGGACTCTCTCTCTCATTTTGCCCCCAATGGCATGTCTGGAATCGCACTTGATTGACATCACTTGGAGAGTGCTACTGGCTTCTAGTGGGTCCAGGCCAGGGATGCTGCTAAACTTCCTACAATGCACACAGGGTGGCCCCACAGCAAAAACTTATCCCACCCAAAAAGTCAACGGAGCTGAGCATAAGAAACCAAAAGCGTAAGCTATCTGTTCAGAAACTGTACTTTGTCTAACGAGCCAGCATCTAACACAGTGCTTGGCACATAGTAAGCACTGAAAACACTGTTACGACGTTGGGTGAAAGAAGGAAGGAATAATAATATTTGACCTTCTGATTAAGAAAATGAACCCAACTTCAGCTGAGGGAGGATGTGCTGTAGAGTGGAAAGAGTGTTGCCTTTGAGAGAAGAGAGCTGGGTTCAGATCGCTGCCCTGCAGGTAGTATTTTTTAACTTGGGTAAGGCGTTAACTCTTTCTGATTCCGTTTTTTTTTTTTCACCTGTAAAATAGAGCTAATGTTATGTATTTATTCCACAAAAATGTGTTCTACATCTTGAAAATGCTAGGCTCTTAGTAACTTGCTAAGGTAATAGTTGTGACTAAAACAGACGTGGTTTACAGCCTCCAGTGAGCTTACAATAAGGTCAAGAAATCACACACTAGGCAAACAGATGTATGTATTGTTGGAAATCTGACCAGTGTCGATGAAGAAAATGTTGCCTGTCAGATCAGTAAACAAAGGATGTTGCAGCCATCAAGCCATCACATTACAGCTGCCCCGAAGGTGAACCCTGAGGGAGCTCAGGATGGAAACACGATGCCCCCCAAGGTGCACTCTGAGGGGCTTCAGGATGAGAAAGTACCAGATGCTGGCCCTAGAGAGCTGAGGTGCCTACCAGTGGAATGATTTCAGTGAGCCCAGACTTTGCATCTTCCCATACATAGAAAAGCGCTAAACTCCTTAACCTGAGATGCCAGGGTTTCTTTAATGAACAGTAAACTTTCGATGTTCTGACCACCCGGTCTTTATGGCAGAAACTCCTGTATATCCTGGATGCTCTTTGGAATGGTCCCGCAGAGCGATCTGAGAGGCTGCATCCGGGGCTTAAGTCCTCAGAAAGTCTGCCGAATAAAAAGTAATTCTCAACTTCTAGGTTGTGCATTTTTTTTCAGTCAACACCAGGAAACAAACAGAGCGCAGTAACAGAGAATATCATGCGGTCACCTTAGGTAGGGTGGTCAGGGAAGGCCTCGGGTGGATGGGAAGAACAATCAGAGAACCAGTTTCAGTGGTTCAGGTTCAAGATAATGGTGGCTCCAGACATGGAAGCTGAGACTGGAAGAGTAAGAAGCAGCAAGGCTTCAAAGAAAAGGAGTGAGACCTCTCCAGGCAGAAGACTCGCACGTGGGTGCAAAGGGTGTGAGGGCTGGTTTATGCCACTGAAGGGAGCGCACGTGACCAAAAATACGTGAATGGGGGACAAAGGGCAAGATGGGATCAGAGGCCAGGTCGGTCAGGGATTTTTAGAAATAGAATTCAAAAATAGGAAGAGGAAAATAGGAATTTCTATTTTATTCTAGGTCTACCTGCAGACACCCAAAGAGTTCTAAGAAGGAAAGAGGATATCAACTTCGCTTTTAAAGAGAATTCACATGTTCATAGCAGCACTGTTCACAATAGCCAAAAGGCGGAAACCACCCAAATGTCCGTGGATGGAAGAATGAATGAATAAACAAAACGCAGTATAAACATACGACGGAGCCTTAAAAAGGAAGGAAATTCTGCCACGTGCTACAACATGGATGAACCTTGAGGATATTATGCTCAGTGAAGTAAGCCAGTCGCCAAAAGACAAATGCTGTATGATTACACTCATATGAGGTGTCTAAAGCAGTCAAACCTGCAGAAGCAGGAAGCTGAATGGTGGTTTTCAGGGGCTGGAGGGAGGAGGAAACGGGGAGCTGGTGTATAATGGGCGCAGTTTCAGTTTTATAAGACAAAGAAGTTCAGGAGATTGGTTGCACAACAATATGAATATATTTAACGGTACTGAAATGTACATTTAAAAATGGTTAAGACAGTAAATTTTATGTGTATGTTACCACAATAAAAACATTTTTTTAAAAAAGGGAACACCGGGCTTCCCTGGTGGCGCAGTGGTTGGGAGTCCGCCTGCCGATGCAGGGGACACGGGTTCGTGCCCTGGTCCGGGAAGATCCCACATGCCGCGGAGCGGCTGGGCCCGTGAGCCATGGCCGCTGAGCCTGCGCGTCCGGAGCCTGTGCTCTGCAACGGGAGAGGCCACAGCAGTGAGAGGCCTGCGTACCGCAAAAAAAAAAAAAAAAAAAGCAACAACAAAGGTTACACCGTGGCTGCTCCATGGAGAATGGATTGGAGGAAAGCAAGGAAAAAACGAAAGACCAAAGAAGATGCCACTGAAGTTTCCTAAGCTGGTGGCTTGGACTTGGGTGACTGCAGTGGGAAGGAGGAGACCAGCACTTGGACATTGATTCTGGAGAAGAACCACAACAGTCTTCCTTGATGGATTCTGTGTGGCCACGAGGGCAAGAGGCAGGTAAGGCACCACTCCTGGGTTTCTGGCTACACAAATGGGTGGGTGGGGACACGATTTTTCTTTTTACAGTGATGCCATTTTGTTTTCAGTTGAGCAAAAGGAGCAAAACAGGTTTGGAGAAGAAATCAGAAGTTGAGTTTGGCGGTCCCTTGTCTTCACACACATACACACTTGATACAAGACTGTGGTGTGAAGCGGATCTTAGTAGATGGTGAGGATTTGCCTCACAACTCAAACAACTTAGGTTGAATATTAGACGTCACTCTTAAAACACTTTTGGAATTTGGAATATAAAAATATAAATAAATTTTGGTTTGTATGTGCTAAAGAAACACTGGAAAGATACCTAAAAACTGAAAAAGATTATTTATGGGGGGTAGGAGGGTGGAATGGGGTAGACAGGGATGGAAGTTGTACAAAGATGTTTTACTGTTTGCCTCTATATTATTTTGACTAATGAACCATGTAAATTTGTTTTAAGAAACTTAAAATTAAAAAAATTAAAATTAAAAAATCATTTAGACTCTCTCCATTGGGAAAATTTCTCAGTGGTTATACCTTCCTGCGGTATATCCTCCTCTCCCTTCCCATTTCTCCTCCTTATATGCTCCCTCCAGGGTTGAGTCCTCCTCTGTTCCAATCTAGATTCTTCTCACTTCCCATTCAATTAAACTCTCTTTTGTCTCTACTCTCACACTCAGCTCTTGGGCCCACGTTTGCACATTAAAAACTCATAAAAGTGTTCATATGAACAAAATACAAAGAGAACCTTAGGAGTGGTACTTTTAAATACAATTCTTGCCCTTCCCATCCAGGATACAGAATAAGATGAGACAGTGGGGAGGAGGTGTCAGTGAAGCTGTGATATCAGAGAGAAGTTGGAAGGGAGACAACCCAATAGGTAAGGTTAAAAAATATCAGAGGCAAACGGTGCTCAGTAAACAACTTTGCTTGGGACCAACCTGACTATATTCGCTGCCTCCTTATGCCATCTTTGTTGGACATGTGTGTCCTGGATAAGCTATAAATATGTTTTTTTTAAAAAACAAAAAAACAAAATTTGAGCTTGGGACAAGTTACTTTTAGGAAGACTGAGAGGCATCCTGTCAAATAAATAGTTGGGGACCTTATCTTTCTTATTCATAGCTATATTCCCTAAAAGGGCTTCTGGTACACAGGAGGGTCTTAATAAATATTCATTGGATAGGTGGATGGACGGATGAACAGATGGACGATGATGGACGGATGATGGATGATGGATGATGGATGATGGATGGGTGGATGGATGCATGGTTGATGGATGACAGATGATGGATGGATGGATGATGGATGATGTATTATGAATGATGGATGGGTGGATGGACAGATGGACAGATGATGGATGGATGATGGATAGTTGGATGATGGATAAACCAAGAGTACAATGTCACTGCAGCCAAGAATACAGTGTCACTGTAGCCAACAGAAGAGTCTTGAAGAAATGGTCAATCTGTCTTGTTCTGTTTGTTCAGCTCAATGAGCACAAACTGGGTAACCGGCACAGAGCAGCCAATCCCACCTACAGGAGTTAAAGCCCTGATTTTGTCCCTTCTCTTTTTCACTCTTTTTTCCTTCCCTCTTTACACATGGGAAAGGTAGAGCCTACACAAGACCAGCAGTCCCCTTTTATGAGGCTCCTTCAGCACCATGGTCTACCCTGAAAAAGGCAGAGAAAGCACAGAGAGAATAAAAATCTGTCACCATCCACGTGCGAAACCTTTGAGGCTTTGGTGCCCTGCTTTTCTCTCTGAGAAAAAACTATGAATGAAAGTCGCTATCTCGCCTATGTTTGTTTTTCATTAAAACGAGAGATCTTAATTGGGAATTAGATGACAATGAAAATGGAGTGGTCGTCAGCATCCTGGTACTTCACGGTAGAGCTAGGAGAACTCACATCCTTTGTTTCTAGCTACGATATAAATTCCTCTATAGAGAAATGCAGACTCATTTATTTAGGCATTTTGCACATTTTTCTCTGCACGCTCTTCTTTACTGACCTAATGAGTTGGCGTTTCTAGGGATTTCTCATACAGAAATAGATGCCCCATGGAAAGATTACAGGCCTAGGGACTCAATGCTTGTTAGTTTGAAGGATGGAAGAACGAAGGAGGGAAGGAACAAAATTAGAGCCCTAGTCCCTCCCTCAGCCCCATGTAAAGCCACTCAGCCCTTAACAGTCAAGTCAAAGGAAAGCACCTCAGGGATCCTCTCCTGATGTGTTGTTCCAGGTAGAACTTAGATTTCCCTTCCTCTGCTCGCCTTCTCTGTACTCCTGTGTCTGTAATATCCCCATACCAGCACCCTCCACACTACATTGTTCTTTTTTGGTTGACATATCCACCTCCCCCATCAGACTGTGAGTGCCTTCCCCATTACACTGTGAGTCCCAATTCCCTGGGAATCTCTAGGGCCTGAGGCAAAGCAGGGCTCTTAATGTTTGGGTTATGGAAGGAAGGAAGGAAGGACAGAAGGAAGGAAGGAAGGAAGGAAGGGAGGGGAAAACCATTGCCAAGCTAAGATTCAAACCTATGCTGATCTGACTCCTAAGCTGGCCTTACAGCATGTGGAAAAGATCCTCGGCACAGAAAACCCAGAAATGTGGGTGTCAATCAGGATAATGACAGTAATAATAATAAAAGCAAACCTTATGTAGTATTTGCCAGGTTAAGGCTCTATTCACACTTAATCCTTACAGTAGCCCTAGGAGGTAGGTATTCTTACTATAACCATTATATAGATGAGAAAACTGAGGCACAAAGGTTTGGCAATGTGCCCAAATCATACCGTCAAAAAGTCTTCCAAGAGGCTTCCCTGATGGCGCACTGGTTGAGAGTCCGCCTGCCGATGCAGGGGACATGGGTTCATGCTCCATTCTGGGAAGATCCCACATGCCGCGGAGTGGCTGGGCCCGTGAGCCATGGCCACTGAGCCTGCGCGTCCGGAGCCTGTGCTCCGCAACGGGAGAGGCCACGGCAGTGAGAGGCCCGCATACCGCCAAAAAAAAAAAAAAAAAAAATCCTCCAAGTGGCCTGTAACTCACATTATCTAATGTGGCAAAACGATGCAGGACCAATTCTGCTACTGTGGCCACAAACTCACAACACACAGGAAGTGGCTCAGGAATCCCTTGGTCCAACTTCTGTGATGAGGCAGCTGAGGGCTAAGGGGCTGGTGGTTCCTAACGGACTGTCTGGGCTGAGGAAGGAAAACGGTGGATAAAGCAGGGACCAGGAGGTAGGGTCATGATAGGACTGACTCCTGGGCTGTAGGAAGAACACTGTGATTTTAAAATAACCCTGATATATTGATCTGGTTCACGCTCATCTGGACAGGTTTGCAAAGTTAGCTCTGCTGAGCTCAAGGATCTGTTTGTTTCCTCTGATCCAGCATGTCTGGAGATCTATGAGCACGATTCCAGAACACTTGCAGCTGGTGCTCCGAGGACACGTAGACTCATACACTGATGGAAGAGTGAGAAACTACATATTTTTCTGTGTTGGTTTCCTGAAAGGATTATTTTCCCCATGTTTCCAAATCTCGTGGATGAGTAACACACCAAATGAGCAGAACTAATCTCTAGTGAGCGTTTACTTCTGCCGGACCACAGGCGTCATTCCAAGCAGCCTATGAGGTTAGGACTATTATTGTCCCCTTCCACGTATGAGGACGTGAGGACACAGAGAGGTTGCAAAGTTGCTCAAGATCACACAGCTCATAAGCAGAGCGGCCAGGTTTTGAAGTCTGATAGTCTGACTCTGGAGTCTGTCTCAGCCGGAGAGGCAAGGAGGGTCTGTCACAGGAGGTGACGTTTGGCAGTGTCTCAGATGAAGTGAAGGAGCCAGCGGAACAAAGAGGTAAGAGTTCCTGGCCGAGAGAGAACACGTGCCAGGATCGAGAGTCTGCGAGATGAACTGACCTCACTCTTCTCCTGGAGGACGAGGACGGCATGACGACCACCTGTGCTGTGGTGGGACTCAGCCTGCATGGCCTGATGCAGTCAGACAGACCTATATCTGAAATCCTCATCTTGGCTATTTCTGTCCTTGGCTTACATGTAAGTTACATACACGCTTGAGCTCAATTTCCTCCTAAGGAATATGATTGTACAATATCTCCTTCATTAAATCATTTATTTATACATTCAGCAAATTTATGGAGTACATCCTACATTTCAGGCACAGTGTTAGCCCTATCAAACTCGTAGAGAGGAAGAGGGAATTTTAAAAGTTTTGACTGTCTATGAAGTAAATGCGGGACGTCCCTGGTGGTGCAGTGGTTAAGAACCCACCCGCCAACGCAGGGGACACGGGTTCAAGCCCTGGTCGGGGAAGATCCCGCATGCCGCAGAGCAACTAAGCCCGTGCGCCACAACTACTGAGCCTGCGCTCTACAGCCCGCGAGCCACAACTACTGAGCCCACGAGCCACAACTACTGAAGTCCACGTGCTCTAGGGCCCGTGCTCCACAACAAGAGAAGCCACCGCAATGAGAAGCCCGCGCACCGCAACGAAGAGTAGCCCCCGCGTGCCACAACTAGAGAAAAGCCCGCACGTAGCAACGAAGACCCAATGCAGCCAAAAATAAATGAATAAATAAATTTATTAAAAAAATAAGGTAAACGCTTCCTTAGGGGAAGTGCTGAGTCCTACTTAAGGGCACCATGAGTGGGGCATCTAAACTAGGTGAGAAGGGGTGAGGCGATGGTTGTCAACTGTCTCCATCTTTACAAGAATTAATTAAGACGATCTATGGAAACTGCTCAGCCCCTACCAAGCCCACAGCGGAAGTTGGCTCTCTTCCTTCTCAGAGTTATAGGTCCCGAGAAGGAAGCATACAGTGATCAAAGCCAACCTCCCAGCCATTGTAGGAAGTCAGGGGGCTTCTGTTCCTCAAACAAGCCTGCATAAAATCAAATCAGTCAAGACAGTCCCATCCTTGGGACCAAAGAAGCTCAGCTCTCTTGACCCTTTGCGGGGGGGTGGTGGGAACACGCACTAGCTTTATAAGAAACTACAGGTATGAGCTCTTGCCAACAAGCTGACTAAAATGTTCCTTTAATTTTTTTTTTTTTTTTTTTTGCGGTACACGGGCCTCTCACTGTTGTGACCTCTCCCGTTGTGGAGCACAGGCTCCGGACGCGCAGGCTCAGCGGCCATGGCTCACGGGCCCAGCCGCTCCGCAGCATGTGGGATCTTCCCGGACCGGGACACGAACCCGTGTCCCCTGCACCAGCAGGCAGATTCTCAACCACTGCGCCACCGGGGAAGCCCAAAATGTTCCTTTCCTTATCCCAACAGAGAACCAGGAGCTGTTAAGTTAAAGAGGATATAACTCTTTCCTTGGGCTGACAAACAGATGTGTGGGCCACCTGTGTTAGAAGGTGTCAAAAAGATGAACTCCAAATCTGATTCTGCCTATTTAGAAATAATAATAAAGTAAGATAGAAACGCCAGTCAGCTGGCAGCCTGTTGAAGAAGCTAATGGTATACCAGTGAGTATTCACCGAACGCACACGTACGTTGCTGACCATTCCCTGGTCTCCTTGCTCCCTGCCTTCTTCGGTCAAAGAATTGATTCCTCTGTCGACAATTCACCCATCCTTCCTCCAGATCTCCGGCACCGCCTCCAAGCTTCACGGCTACAATCACGCCTGCCATCTCCCCTGCCAATCTATCAGCCAAACCTATTTGTTGTTCAAGTCAAAAGTGCTGCACCCAAGCCTGGATGAGGGAGGCTGAGTGGCTTATGTAACTGACCTAGCTCTTCCTGAAGAGGAGGAGCTAGAAAACACCCAGCGACTCTAACCCCAAGAAATCATGGAATGTCCTTTCCCTCTGTATGTGCCCCTGGCAGAGTGGAGAGCTCCTGACAGAGGCATGAGTAAGCTGATGAGCAGATTTCAGAGCCCATTTTCAGTAACTGGAGAAGCACGCCCGGCAAAGCTGCAAAATGCATCTACCTAAGCCCAAGTTAAACCAAACTGCCTAGTCCAGTGCACAGCGGTATTTTGCTCATACATTCCAATTTGGCTAAATTCTGTTCGTGTCTCCATAGAAAAGGTTATAAAGGTCAATGCAGTAATTCACTTGCAGTGTCAACACCTGCATGATTTAAAACCCCATCAGTCATGAGATGAGGGGGAAAGAGAACTCCATGGGGAGTCCTGAGATCACGTAACCCCTCGAGCTCATGATTTCCGTAACTTGGGGTGAGCCTGCCCTCTTGGGGGGACTCATTTCTGTAAAAGCATCCAGAGGAGGATCTCTGAGGCGTCTTCCCGCTCTGCCTCTGTGAGACATGAGCCGCTCCAGGTCCTCTAGCAAATGTCTCCTGACACTGTCACTGTCAGTGGTCAGCCCTCCTTTACAATCTCCCCAAATGCCCCCTGGAGTCCGGACTGGTTCCGACCACGAAATGCTCCTTCCATTTGAAAGTCTGCATAAAGGAGGGACAAAGTCCAAACTGTGTCTTTGTCTGTGAGTTAACTGGTGCTGTCTGTTCCTTCCAGGCAGGATTAAGGGGTTCCCATACAGATGACCCAGGGTCCCACCACCTCCTCTGCCCAATCTGTCAGCTCTAGAAGGACAACAGCTGAGTTGGTGTCCAGGAGATTGACTGGGAGGCTTTACAAGTACTTTGTCAACAATAATACCTTAAATCTATATTATGTACATAATGTATATTTACACATATAATTATTTCTATTTATAAATGCAGGTGGCTTTCCATATCTGCAGGTCCCGCATTCACAGGCTCAGCCAGGTGAGGATCAAAAATATTCGGAAAAAATTTTTCAGAAAGTTTCAAAACACAGAAGTTGAATTTGCCACATACGGGGAACGATTTACAGAGCATTTATGTTGTGTTTACAACTACTGATATAGCACTTGCACTGTATTAGGTACTATAACTAATCTAGAGATGATTTAAAGTACACAGAAGGATGCGCATAGGTTATATGCAAACACTCTGGCATTTTATACAAGGGACTTGAGCCTCTGCGGATTTTGGTATCCTTGAGGGTCCTGGAAACAATCCCCTGTGGAGATAGAGGGATGACTTATATACAAACAGTTAAACTGTTTGCGAGAGATGGTCCTCCTTTACAATCTTGAGCAGGGTCCATAGTTTCCCTGATACTGTGCCATCTTCTCTAGATGGAACCAAAAGGAAGAGAGAGGACTCATGCAGAAGCTCAACCTGCTTCTGCAGCAGCCTGTAGTGAGCATGGTTTACTGGGGATCATGAATTATAGTCTTGATTCACTTTTCGAAAAACCATCTGTGAGCCCAAGAAGCAAACGAAGCAAGATATAATGGAAATAACATGGTCTTAATATTCAGACCTGAGTTTGAATTTTGGTCTTGCTCCTCAGTAGCTGTGTGACCCAGGCGGAGTAACTCAACGTCTCTGAGCCCCAGTCTCCTCAATCCATAAATGAAGACACGAGAGTCGATCTTTCACTGTGGATGTGAGGACCACATGAGATAACACATGCACGACTCCAGACACAGAGGAGAAACACTCAAAATGTGGCTGCTGCTATGATCACAATTAAGTTGTTCCTGAGTAAATTAACATGAAATTGGCAGAGGAAAATGGCGGCCAGCAACAGCAGTGAACCCCCAAACTCTATCTCACGACCTGCATGACTGCCCAGGGGCCCTACAGTGTACACAACTGGACCCTCTGTCCCGACACAGTGGTGGGAAGAAGAGGCTTCATAATCACAAACATACCTGGCTGCTGCGTCCAGCTGTTCCTTCCTGTGAGGAGACGGGGGAGAAAAAAAAATAAACACAGCATAAATTACATGCAACAGCTCCCCCTCTCCCCAAAATCTGTCCCCAAGCTTCCCTTTGATGAAGATCAAGGAGCAGGGTGGAGCTCTGGGACAAGATGGTACATGTGGAGGAGAACCAGTGAATGACATGGGTTTCCCCAGCCAGACCGCAGACCCCTCCTGTGATCTAACAGGTCTGGCTCTGAACTCCAAGGTTCTTCTCAGCCATTCATTCATTTATTCATCCCAAAAATGGTTGCTGCCCCACACCATGTGCTGGGTTCAGGTGATCTGTTTAGCGGTGGGGACAGATCAGGAAACCAGGAATTTCATAACTTAGCAGCCACACACCCCATCACTCCGTCACCACCATCATCATTACAGTCGACATCATATCACTAATATTTAGTGTGCGGTAGTTAGTAGGCAGACACTCTTCTAAGTGCTTTTTAGGGATTCACGTATTTAATCATCACTAGCAACCCTATGAGGTAAGTATTATTATCACCCCCATTTTCCTGATGAGAAAACTGAGACCCAGAGAGATTCAGTAAATTGCTCAAGGTCTCATAGCCAGGAAGCAGCCGAGTCAGGATTCAGACCTAGATGATCTGGCTCCAGAGCCCACACTTCTAACCACGAGGCCACATGCAGTCTACACACATTCATAACTGAGACTTCGCTCAGGCTCTGCCTAGAACAGGCTTACTCCTCCTTTAAGTTCCAGCTGGAGGGGCTCCTCCTGGTGTTTCTATCCAAATTCCCAGGGTTGAGGCTGAGCTAGTATCTTCCTACGTGGAATTGGACTGGTTCACATTGTCTTAGAATTACGTGGTCGTGCGGAGGCAGAGCCTCTGCTTCTCTCAGCTCTAAAATCTGAGCACCCCCTACCCTGGCACTTTGTAAGTGCACAGGAAATACTGAATGAATACCTGGACTGTCATTGGGATCCAGGGGTAGGAGAAATGGGGAGAGAATATGAGGTATCTTGGTAGAAGAGCAAAAGGACCAGTTGGAGAGTTAAGGCTTTCTAGTTCATGCGTCAGCTCAGCCTGTGGCTCTAGTGTGGCTTTGAGCTGGACACATCGTCTGGGCCTATTTCCCCTCCTGAAGCATGTGGACAGAAAAAGCTCTGACTTTTGTCTCCAGGAAAAGTAGGGACGGCACTAAGAGGAGAAGGAGAAGGCAAGGCAGTGGGCCAAGGGCAGGATGGGAGCAGAGGGCTCTGGGGTGGGGGGGCAGTGCTAAAGGGAGGGATAAATTAGGAGTATGGGACTATCAGATACACCCTACTATACATAAAATAGACAAGCAACAAGGATTTACTGTATAGCACAGGGAGGATCTTGTAGTAACCTATAATGGAAAATCATCTGAAAAATTATAGAACTGAGACACTATGCTGTACACCTGAAACACAATATTGTAAATCAGCTATATTTCAATTTAAAAAAAGAATTAGAGGCACCACTTCCATTCCCTTCTCATGCTACAGGACAATGATGCCATGCCTCCCCCTCCAGCATCAGAACTCCCCAACCTCCCCACTTCCCCCCCACCCCCCGCAAGCCAGTGACCTCCCACATGCTGCAGAGCAGCTGGGCCTGTGAGCCATGGCTGCTGAGCCTGCATGTCCAGAGCCTGTGCTCCGCAACGGGAGAGGCCACAACAGTGAGAAGCCCACGTACCGCAAAAAAAAAAAAAAACCAAAAAAACCCCCAAAAAACTCTTTCTTTCCAGAGATATAATGGGCTTTGGCATAAGACCTGGGTTCCGATCTTCGCTCCATTGCTTACTAGCTGGGTGACGTTAGACAAGCTGATTAATCTCACTGATGCTCCGATTCTTCACCTATAAGCTTATGGCTATGAAAAATGGAGTCACCCATTCTACTTATCTCCCGGAACATTCTAAAGATTAAACGAGATAGCCTGTAGGAAAACAGATCCAATATTATTTGGCCGTAGCAAAGGGTTACAGCATATAGTCCCCCTTCCCCATTTCTAAGCACTCCAGTAATCTTGACCCTGGTCATAAAAAGAACAAGTTCTGGTTCTACAATAAAGTAACTGGGTCTTCTTGGTCAAGTAACTTCTGTTTCTTGGGCCTAAGTCTCAGCTTCACTTTAGTTCTAATATCTCATGATTCCAAAGCCGCACTGTCCAACGGTAGCCGCTAATCAATCATCACATATGGCTGTTTAAATTAAGATGGAAGAAAATTAGCAAGTCAATTCCACAGTAACTAGTAATAGATGCTCAACAGCCACATGTAACTAGTGGTCACCATACTGGGCGGCGCAGCTATAGACAATTCTATCACTTTTAGGGAACAAATCTGTGTGCATGTGTTTTTGTTGGTGGTAAGCAACATCTGGTTTTTAATGTCTGCTCTCTTCTCTGCTTGTGCATGAGGATGTACAATCTCCCATCCCCCCAGCATCTTCCTGTACCTTCTCAGCCTCCTACCACCTACTTCTACGAGGGCTACACAGTTTCCATTGGCCAGCAAATCAGAAGACCTGGGTTTGGTCCCAGCTATGCCCAACGTGATGTGTGGCCTCGAGCAAGCCCCTGAGCTGCTGGGGGGGCCTCAGTTTCTTCTCATATGAAATTGGGGTGGGACTTGACACTCTCTGAGGTTCTTTGCAATTCAAAAGTAACGATTTTATAATTTTAAGTAATCACAAAAGAAAAACAAAAAAGGCAATACCATCACTCATCACTGCTAGCCCAAAATATGCATGTACATACATACACATATGTACACGTGTGTATACATACACACATATGCTTGCAAATTAACAAAGAACTACGCTTGCTGGAAACTGATATGACACCACTCTTTTTTTTTTTTTTTTTGCGGTACGCGGGCCTCTCACTGCTGTGGCCTCTCCCGTTGCGGAGCACAGGCTTCGGACGCGCAGGCTCAGCGGCCATGGCTCACGGGCCGAGCCGCTCCGCGGCATGTGGGATCTTCCCAGACCGGGGCACGAACCCGCGTCCCCCGCACCGGCAGGCGGACTCTCAACCACTGCGCCACCAGGGAAGCCCTGACACCACTCTTAGAAATGGACTACACAACTTCATCCTTCAAAATCTTTTGGAGGACTAGAAAGTGGTGCAGCCACCATGGAAAACAGTCTGGCAGTTCCTCAAAAAGTTAAACATACAGTTACCTATTCCACTCCTAGGTATACACCCAAGAGCATTGGAAACACATATCCATGCAACATGTACCTGAATGTTCATGGGCCAAAAAGTGGAAATAGCACAAATATGCATCAACTGATGAATGGATAAATACAGTGGGGTATATATGATGGAGTATTATTCAGCCATAAAAGGAAAAAGTTCTGATACACAAGACAACATAGATGCAACTTGAAAATACTATGACAAATGAAAGAAATCACATTATAAGATTTTATTTTTATATGAAATGTGCAGAATAGGCAGAATTGAGAGAGAAAATATTAGTGGTTTGCAAAGGGCTGGGGGAGAAGAGGGAACCAAGAGTAACTGCTAAAGGGCACAGGGCTTGTGTTTGGGGTAATGAAAATACTCTGGAGTTAGATAGTGGCGATCAATGCCCAACTTTGTGAATATACTAAAAACCTACCAAATTGTTACTTTAAAAGGGTACCTTTTATGGTATGTGAAATCCTTTTGTAGTATATGAAATATATCTCAATAAAGTGTTCTTTCAAAAAAGTAAATCAAATAAAAAAGCCTTTAGGAAGCAGGTGAGGACACACTAGTGTATTATCAGCTACTTTTTTTTTTTTTTTTTGCCATTAAACATATGGAGTGGGTTGGAATATGGGCGGGGGGGGGGGGGGGGCGGCATTCTTCTCCCAAGGGACGGCCTTGCTTCAGAATGGTTACCAAGTGAATTCTCTAGTGGTTTTATACTTTTGTCCTTGAAAAACGGAAAGAAATGTTCTCTCTTAGTGTAAAAGCCATTCCCATATCACGGCTGCTGTCTGCAGCACAACGTATTCCTTGGAGTCTCCGACAGCTGGGACAATGCCTTATTTGTAATAAATCAACGCAAAAGAATGGGCCTCTTGCCAAGACCTTGGGATGCAAAGCAAATAGAAATCTTGATTCAGAATTCAATGTGGTTGCACAAGTTCTTGTTTTTGAGTTCAAGGTCACTCTGTTCTCTTCAGGAGAAGCCACCTGCCCATTCTAAGACCCTTGTTATCCCCAGGAAAGCTGATACTATCCCAAAATGATTATAGCAACAATCGAATGTTAGAATCAAAAGGAATCACAGAGATCATCTTCTGAGTAAATCTAATTACAAGTAAGAAGACCCAGTTAGTCAACCAAAATTTATCATTCCATTACGGAAGCCTTGCTTCTTCTCATCTCATTAACTCTCCCACAAGTCATCACTCCCTGAGTTTCTTTCCCTTTGCTTATTCCCTTTCAGGTCCTCCCTCCATCGTCCCTTCCTACTGCTGTTACCTTGGTTTAAGCTCTCACATTTCCTCTTCCCCTGAATCCTGCATTCCTTTGTTAGCTGATCTCCTTGTGTAGAATCCTGAGCCTGTCCAATCCATCCTCGCTCCTGTCACTTTCCTGAAACACACATCTGATCATGTCATTCTCTGCCGCCAGTGGCTTCTCTTCGCTTTCAGGATCAAGGTCAGAGTCCTTCACAAGTCACTTGTGACCTGCATGGTCTGGTTCAATCCTTAGCATATACAAGGGGCTCAAAAATATTGGTGGACCGAATGCCTGGACTAGAAAATGCCACGTGCCACTAGACCCTCTTGGGAGTAACAGCACCATAGACGCTGAGAAGGGAGAGGTAAGCAGAGCCCTGAGGTTCTGGGGCCCTGCGGGTCGTGGTCAGGGTTTGGATCTTGTTCTCTTCATCATGGTTATCCAGTGGAAGGTTTTATGCAGGGAAATGAATCAGTCATGATGTCATGAATTTTCTTAAACCTTTACCACAGTCCGGGGATGGAAGTGGAGGGAAAATTGAGGCCGAGTTCAGAGCCTGGCCCCAGGCTCCACCATGAGAGTGTGGGAAGGTGGGATGGGGTTGGGGGGAGCCACCCGTCCTCACTGGGTCATGCTACGGTTCATGAACCCAGACACATGGCAGAAACATGCTTCAGGGCAGGGTTTCCACTCCAGGTATGAGTTCTGAGTGTCCCTCTACTTCTTCCAACTCAAGGGTCCTATCCACCCAGGCTTCTATCCACACACTTAAAAATCTGAGCTCTGGACCACAGTGTCTAAAATCTAGCAAAGATTTTGGGCACTTCGCTGATGGTGTCGGTGAGCGTGTTTCCTGCCTGAGCGCAACTAGCGGCAAGTCACGGGCACCTCTAGTTTCCTAAGGTGAAAGCTTAGATTACTGAGATCAGGAACCAAGATGGCGGAGTAGAAGGACGTGCTCTCACTCCCTCTCGCGAGAACACCAGAATCACAACTACCTGCTGGACAATCATCGACAGGAAGACACTGGAACTCATCAAAAGAGATACCCCACATCCAAAGACAAAGGAGAAGCCACAGTGAGATGGTAGGAGGGGCGCAATCCCAGTAAAATCAAATCCCATAACCGCTGGGTGGGTGACTGGAGAACACTTATACCACAGAAGTCCACCCACTGGAGTGAAGGTTCTGAGCCCCATGTCAGGTTCCCAACCTGGGGTTCTGGCAACAGGAGGAGGCATTCCTAGAGAATCAGACTTCGAAGGCTAGTGGGATTTGATCGCAGGACTTCAAAAGGACTGGGGGAAACAGAGACTCCACTCTTGGAGGGCACACACAAAGTAGTGTGTGCATTGGGACCAAGGGGAAGGAGCAGTGACCCTAGGGGAGACTGAACCAGACCTACCTGCTAGTGTTGGAGGGTCTCCTGCAGAGGCAGGGGGTGGCTGTGGCTCACCGCAGGGACAAGGACACTGGCAGCAGAAGTTCTGGGAAGTACTCCTTGGCGTGAGCCCTCCCAGAGTCCACCATTAGCCCTAACAAAGAGCCCAGGTAGGCTCCATTGTTGTGTTGCCTCAGGCCAAACAACCAACAGGGAGGGAACTCAGCCCCACCCATCAGCAGTCAAGTGGATTAAAGCTTTACTGAGCTCTGCCCACCAGAGCAACACCCAGCTCTACCCACCACCAGTCCCTGCCATCAGGAAGCTTGCACAAGCCTCTTAGATAGCCTCATCCACCAGAGGGCAGACAGCAGAAGCAAGAAGAACTACAATCCTGAAGCCTGTGGAACAAAAACCACATTCACAGAAAGATAGACAAGATGAAAAGGCAGAGGGCTGTGTACCAGATGAGCAAACAAGATAAAACCCCAGAAAAACAACTAAATGAAGTGGAGAAAGGCAACCTTCCAGAAAAAGAATTCAGAATAATGATAGTGAAGATGATCCAGGACCTCGGAAAAAGAATGGAGTCAAAGATCGAGAAGATGCAAGAAATGTTTAACAAAGATCTAGAAGAATTAAAGAACAAACAAACAGAGATGAACAATACAATAACTGAAATGAAAAATACACTAGAAGGAATCAATAGCAGAACAACTGAGGCAGAAGAACAGATAAGTGACCTGGAAGACAGAATGGTGGAATTCACTGCTGCGGAACAGAATAAAGAAAAAGGAATGAAAAGAAATGCAGACATCCTAAGAGACTCTGGGACAACATTAAACGCAACAGCATTCGCATTATAGAGGTCCCAGAAGGAGAAGAGAGAGAGAAAGGACCTGAGAAAATATTTGAAGAGATTATAGTCAAAAACTTCCCTAACACGGGAAAGGAAATAGCCCCCCAAGTCCAGGAAGTACAGAGAGTCCCATACAGGATAAACCCAAGAATAAACATGCCGAGACACATAGTAATCAAACTGGCAAAAATTAAAGACAAAGAAAAATTATTGAAAGCAGCAAGGGAAAAATGACAAATAACATACAAGGGAACTCCCATAAGGTTAACAGCTGATTACTCAGCAGAAACTCTACAAGCCAGAAAGGAGTGGCATGATATACTTAAAGTGATGAAAGGGAAGAACCTACAACCAAGATTACTCTACCCAGCAAGGATCTCATTCAGATTCGATGAAGAAATCAAAAGCTTTACAGACAAGCAAAAGCTAAGAGAATTCAGCACCACCAAACCGCCTCTTCAACAAATGCTAAAGGAACTTCTCTAAGTGGGAAACACAAGAGACGAAAAGGACCTATAAAAACAAACCCAAAACAATTAAGAAAATGGTCATAGGAACATACATATCAATAATTACCTTAAACGTGAATGGATTAAATGCTTCAACTAAAAGACACAGGCTTGCTGAATGGATACAAAAACAAGACCCATATATATGCTGTCTACAAGAGACCCACTTCAGACATAGGGACACATACAGACTCAAAGGGAGGGGATGGAAAAAGATATTCCATGCAAATGGAAATCAAAAGAAAGCTGGAGTAGCAATACTCGTATCAGATAAAATAGACTTTAAAATAAAGAACGTTACAAGAGACAAGGAAGGACACTACATAATGATCAAGGGATCAATCCAAGAAAAAGATATAACAATTATAAATATTTATGCACCCAACATAGGACACCTCAATACATAACGCAACTGCTAACAGCTAAAAAGAGGAAATTGACAGTAACACAATAATAGTGGGGGACTTTAACACCTCACTTACACCAATGGTCAGATCATCCAAAATGAAAATAAATAAGGAAACAGAAGCTTTAAATGACACAACAGACCAGATATTTTTAATTGATATTTATGGGACATTCCATCCAAAAACAGTAGATTACACTTTCTTCTCAAGTGTGCATGGAACATTCTCTGGGATAGATCACACCTTGGGTCACAAATCAAGCCACAGTAGATTTAAGAAAATTGAAATCATATCAAGTATCTTTTCTGACCACAATGCTATGAGATTAGAAATCAATTACAGGGAAAAAAACGTAAAAAACACAAACACATGGAGGCTAAACAATATGTTACTAAATAACCAAGAGATCACTGAAGAAATCAAAGAGGAAATCAAAAAATACCTAGAGACAAATGACAATGAAAACACGATGATCCAAAACCTATGGGATGCAGCAAAAGCAGTTCTGAGGGAAGTTTATAGCTATACAAGCCTACCTCAAGAAACAAGAAAAATCTCAAATAAACAATCTAAACTTACACCTAAAGGAACTAGAGAAAGAAGAACAAACAAAACCCAAAGTTACTAGAAGGAAAGAAATCATAAAGATCAGAGCAGAAATAAATGAAATAGAAACAAAGAAAACAATAGCAAAGATCAATAAAACTAAAAGCTGGTTCTTTGAGCAGATAAACAAAATTGATAAACCATAAGCCAGACTCATCAAGAAAAAGAGGGAGGACTCAAATCAATAAAATTAGAAATGAAGAAGAAGTTACAACAGACACCGCAGAAATACAAAGCATCCCAAGAGACTACTACAAGCAATTCTATGCCAATAAAATGGACAACCTGGAAGAAATGGACAAATTCTTAGAAAGGTATAACCTTCCAAGACTGAACCAGGAAGAAATAGAAAATATGAACAGACCAATCACAAGTAATGAAATTGAAACTCTGATTAAAAATCTTCCAACAAACAGAAGTCCAGGACCAGATGGCTTCACAGGTGAATTCTATCAAACATTTAGAGAAGAGCTAACACCCATCCTTCTCAAACTCTTCCAAAAAATTGTGGAGGAAGGAACACTCACAAACTCATTCTATGAGGCCACCATCATCCTGATATCAAAACCACACAAAGATACTACAAAAAAAGAAAATTACAGGCCAATATCACTGATGAACAGAGATGCAAAAATCCTCAACAAAATACTAGCAAACAGAATCCAACAACACATTAAAAGGATCATACACCATGATCAAGTGGGATTTATCCCAGGGATGCAAGGATTCTTCAATATCTGTAAATCAATCAATGTGATAAACCATATGAACAAATTGAAGAATAAAAACCATATGATCATCTCAATAGATGTAGAAAAAGCTTTTGACAAAATTCAACACCCATTTATGATAAAAGCTCTACAGAAAGTGGGCATAGAGGGAACCTACCTCAACATAATAAAGGCCATATACGACAAACCCACAGCAAACGTCATTCTCAATGGTGAAAAACTGAAAGCATTTCCTCTAAGATCAGGAACAAGACAAGGATATCCACTCTCACCACTATTATTCTACATAGTTTTGGAAGTCCTAGCCACGGCAATAAGAGAAGGAAAAGAAATACACACTGGAAAAGAAGAAGCAAAACTGTCACTGTTTGCAGATGACATGATACTATACATAGAAAATCCTAAAGATGCCACCAGAAAACTACTAGAGCTAATCAAGGAATCTGGTAAAGTTGCAGGATACAAAATTAATGCACAGAAATCTCTTGCATTCCTATACACTAATGATGAAAAATCTGAAAGAGAAATTAAGGAAACACTCCCATTTACCATTTCAACAAAAAGAATAAAATACCTAGGAATAAAGCTACCTATGGAGACAAAAGACCTGTATGCAGAAAACTATAAGACACTGATGAAAGGAATTAAAGATGATACCAACAGATGGAGAGATATACCATGTTCTTGGATTGGAAGAATCAATATTGCGAAAATGACTATACTACCCAAAGCAATCTACAGATTCAATGCAATCCCTATCAAATTACCAATGGCATTTTTTACGGAACTAGAACAAATCATCTTAAAATTTATACAGAGACACAAAAGACCCTGAATAGCCAAAGCAGTCTTGAGGGAAAAAATACGGAGCTGGAGGAATCAGGCTCCCTGATTTCAGACTATACTACAAAGCTACAGTAATCAAGACAATATGGTACTGGCACAAAAACAGAAACAAAGATCAATGGAACAGGATAGAAAGCCCAGAGATAAACCCACGCACATATGGTCAACTAATCTATGACAAAGGAGGCAGGGATATACAATGGAGAATAGACAGTCTCTTCAATAAGTGGTGCTGTGAAAACTGGACAGCTACATGTTAAAGAATGAAATTAGAACACTCCCTAACACCATATACAAAAATAAACTCAAAATGGATTAGAGACCTTAATGTAAGACAGGACACAATAAAACTCTTAGGGGGGCTTCCCTGGTGGCGCAGTGGTTGAGAGTCCGCCTGCCGATGCAGGGGACACGGGTTCGTGCCCCCGGTCCGGGAAGATCCCACATGCTGTGGAGCGGCTAGGCCCGTGAGCCATGGCCGCTGAGCCTGCGCGTCCGGAGCCTGTGGTTCGCAACGGGAGAGGTCACAACAGTGAGAGGTCCGAGTACCGCAAAAAAAAAAAAAAGACTCTTAGAGGAAAACATAAGAATACCCTTTGACATAAATCACAGCAAGATCTTTTTTGACCCACCTCCTACAGTAATGGAAATAAAAACAAAAATAAACAAATGGGACCTAATGAAACTTAAAACCTTTTGCAAAGCAAAGGAAACCATAAACAAGATGAAAAGACTGGCTGAACTGCCCCAGAGCCCGAGAGGAGGGCGACCTCACTGAGGCTGCCGGCTCTGGGGGGGCCCCACCAGCCGAAGCCGGACAGTCCTTGGGACCACGGGCCAGTTGTTTCAACAAGTAACTTAAAGACAAAATGGAAAAACAAGGAGGTTTGTGCCTGAGATCATGTGGATGTGAAACCAGGAATGGCCACCTTGCGCCAGAAAAGCCCCTTTAAGATTTCTCGGCAGTCGGAGAAGATGGCGGAAGAGTAAGATGCGGGGATCACCTTCCTCCCCACAGATACATCAGAAATACATCTACACGTGGAACTCTCCTATAGAACACCCACTGAGTGCTGGCAGAAGACCTCAGACCTCCTAAAAGGCAAGAAACTCCCCACGTACCTGGGTAGGGCAGAAGAAAAAATATGAAAAGGCAACCCTCAGAATGGGAGAAAATATTTGCAAACGAATCAACGGACAAAGGATTAATCTCCAAAATATATAAACAGCTCATGCAGCTCAATAGTAAAGAAACATACAACCTAATCCAAAAATGGGCAGAAGACCTAAACAGACATTTCTCCAAAGAAGACATACAGATGGCCAAGAGGCACATGAAAAGATGCTCAACATCACTAATTATGAGAGAAATGCAAATCAAAACTACAATGAGGTATCACTTCACACCAGTTAGAATGGGCATCATCAGAAAATCTACAAACAGCAAATGCTGGAGAGGGTGTGGAGAAAAGGGAACCCTCTTGCACTGTTGGTGGGAATGTAAACTGATACAGCCACTATGGAGAACAGTATGGAAGTTCCTTAAAAAACTAAAAATAGAATTACCATATGATCCAGCAATCCCATTATTGGGCATATACCCAGAGAAAACCATAATTCAAAAAGACACATGCACCCCAATGTTCATTGCAGCACTATTTACAATAGCCAGGTCATGGAAGCAACCTAAATGCCCATCGACAGACGAATGGATAAAGAAGATGTGGTACATATATACTATGGAATATTACTCAGCCATAAAAAGGAACGAAATTGGGTCATTTGTAGAGACGTGGATGGATCTAGAGACTGTTATACAGAGTGAAGTAAGTGAGAAAGAGAAGAACAAATATCATATATTAATGTGTATATGTGGAACCTAGAAAATGGTACAGATGAACCAGTTTGCAGGGCAGAAATAGAGACACAGATGTAGAGAACAAACGTATGGACACCAAGGGGGGAAAGAGGCGGGGTGGGGGTGGTGGGATGAATTGGGCGATTGGGATTGACATGTATACACTGATGTGTATAAAATTTATGACTAATAAGGACCTGCTGTATAAAAAAATAAATAAAATAAAATTCAAAAATTAAAAAACAAAATCTGGCAAGGTGCGGTCTATTTCAGAAGCCCAAGTAGTGAAAAGATCATGGGCTTTGGGGGCCTCTAGATGTGGCTGACACTGGCCAAAATGACCAAAGTTCCTGAGCCCCAGTTGGCTCATCCACGAGAGGAGCCTGGTGATACCGGCCACCCAGCCTGTCTCCAAGGATGCACCGTGGGCCATTGTGTTAGAATCAACAGGGGCGCCTATGTGAGGTGCTTGAGCTACTCTAACGCCATTGAAATTGCTGACGGTGGACGCAGGAGCTGGTGTTTACAGCCCCCCGCTGATTTTAACGCACCTTGACATTTGAGAACCTCTGACTTATTTCATAGGATGCCTGTGAGAATTAAATGAAATGTGAACTTGGATTCCAGGAACATACTGGACATCCAATAAGTATTCATTTCCCTCTCCCTTTTCATAGGTGCTGGCCAGGGACTTCCCTGGCGGTCCAGTGGTTAGGACTCTGCGCTTCCACTGCAGGGGGCATGGGTTTGATCCCTGGTCGGGGAACTAGGACCCCATAAGCTGTGTGGCGTGGCCAAAAGAAATTTTTTAAAAAATAATAAAAAAAATAACTTAGGTGCTGGCCATAGGAAGAGGTTTTAATTTTTTTTTTTTTTTCCCCTGAAGCCTTTCGTTTAATCTCCCACTTCTGAGAACACAAAACCACATCTCTGGGCCCCCAGCTGCTTCTTCCCCGTGCCTTTCCCCCTGTCCAGAGCGGTCTGGCAGTGCAGGCCATGGGCAGGTGCTGCGGCCTCCAGGACCGCCAGGGTGGCCCATTGCACTGGATCCTCACTTCCTCAGCCACTGATCTGCTCAAACACTGGCCCGACCTCCCTTTTCAGCCACTCCACACTGTTTAGCTGGAAATGCTGGGTGACACCCTGGGGTCATCTGGGGAGCTTTAAAAAATACTGATACCTGGGCTGCAACCCTGGGGATTCGGATTGAATCTGCCTGGGTATGGTCTGGCATTGGGATATTTTAAGCTCTAATGATTCTAACATGCAGCCCAGATTGGGAACCACTGCCCTGAAGGACGTCCTCCGGGAAACCGTGAAGCCAACAGGCACAAATACAGACCCACGGGAGGGATGGTCAGTCACGCTCTGAGCATTCAGATGAGTGGCCACTTGCCTGAAGAACGGAAAAGAGACGACTGATTCATAGAACCTCCATGTCGCCACAAGATCAATCCTGTTGGGGTTGGTAGCATAGTACCTCCAGGCGGCCTGGGGAGGAGAAAAGAGGGGCAGGAATGACCTGGTGTCACCCAAAACTTTCACATGGAATCCCACAACATTAAAACAGAAAGCGCTTGACACCTAAGAGTATAACGTACAGTGAGGTCATATCCAGAGAAGCCGGATTCTTGGCTTTCTGTAGCTCCTATGGGAAGAAAACCTTCCTTGACCCCATCATCTCGGAGCTATAATTGATGGTGTGGGGTGTGGAGAGGTGAACTACAGTGGACGGGGGAGGCGGGTACTGGGTAGAAGATCCCTGAAAGGAGCAGGGATTACTCTCGTTGCAAGATTCCTTGAGATTTCTCAAACAGGTAGGAAGACAAACAGTCTTCTGTGCCACTTCTGTGCATTTCCCAGTGCAAGGGACAGCCCGGGAGATGAGGTTTTGATTCTAATATACTAGGTCTTCTGTATACCGTGATGGTTTGGGGTTTGCGAAGATAGAGCGGACTCTTAGAGATCAGCACTGGCCTAGAAACTACAGTATGGAGGATAACATCCTGTATCTGACCCACAGAGACCCTCACTGCAACTGGACACAAGTTCACGCGTGGGTGGTCACGCAGACATGCAGTCCCAGGCAGCTAGAGGCAGAACGCTCTCTTTTCCTATTCTCTGCGCTCCCAGTGGCCCATAAAACCACAAAGCAGGAACTTTCTCTGAAGTGAAAGAGGGAACACTCTGCCTCTCCCACCATCTCTTCACGATGGTCCCCAACCCCCAGCCCACAGTTGGGGGAGAGATAAGGATGGAGAGCTGGCAGGAGGCCAACACCCACTGCTGCCTGGCTGTCTATAGACACACACACAGAGACAGACACACAGACACACAAGCAGAGGCAGCTACGCGGGATCTCAGTTCCATTCCAGTTCATCCCCAGGCAGACAGACCTGGATGAGCTCAGCAGCGGGCTTCCTCCTTTTCTCAAAGTGCTTCTGACGGTGTTGCTCCTGCACCTTGAGCGCCAGCCCGGACCCCAGGATGCCCTGAAGGGAGAGGTCAGGCCCTGAAGTCAGCCCCACCCAGACTCTCCCAGAGCCCCAGCCCAGCTCCCAGCAGCAGGACGACACTGAAGCCAAGGGGAGGAGGAAAGATCCCTTCTTTCTCTTCCAGCGAGTAGGAGCTGGGTTAAGTGGAGCCTTAAAGCCAGGGCTTCCTGACTCTGCCACTTCCCTGCAGTGAGACCCTGGGCCAGCCTCCTCTCTGCTGCATCTCACTTTCTACCACTCACTTTCTTCTAGGATAAAGGTACCTACCGCATAACTCTGTTAGGAAAAAAAGTGAGATAATGTAATAGGAACTGCCTAGTAAGGAGTATGATGCAGAATGGATTCCCAGTTACTATTAAGGGAATTTAAAAAATATTTTAGTTGCTTGAATTGTCACTTGAGGCTTTTACTCTGGCTGGAATCCCTCTGAATTGTGATCTGTTTTGATTTCCAGGTCGGACTCTCATGTGAATTACACAGGTAGGAACACACCCTTTTCAAGTCAAGAGAGAATTTAGAGACCAAGTCGCACCCTCACTGGCCCTCACCTGTTACAGATAAGGAAACTGAGAATCAGAAAGGCCATGTGCCCAAGGTCAAACAGCTTAGAAAAAAAACAGACCAGGTAGGGCTGCAGTGGTCAAAGAACGTTAGCCACAAAAGGATGGGAGGTGAAGGGCAGGGAAGAGGGTTTGTTATACAAGAAGGTTCTCTTCAAGTTTTGTGATTAAGAGCCAGGCTTGGAATGAGCAGACCTGGGTCCCTGGCTCCACAGCCCAAAGCCCTGTGACTGTGGAAACGTCACTAACCCAATTAAGCCTCGGTCTTCTCATCTGGAAAACGGAGATAAATGTAGCGCCAAACTCCTAATGTTGTCACAAAGATTAAGTGAGATGGTGTAGGTAAAGCATTTGGCATGAATCTAGGGCACACTATGTTCAACAAATGCTATCTATTATTATTGCTGTTATTACACTAATGGGCACTGGGCTTTGGGGAAGTTATTCTATCAGGGGTCAAAACTTATTCTTGAGGGAAATGCATTTTTTATATAAACCAGTAGATGACAGGGCAAGGGAAGGGAACTCACATATACAAAGGACCCGCTATGTGCAAGGAACATGTGGGTGAAAGACATAATCTCAGCTCCCCAGGAGCTCACAGTCTTCTGGGAAGGCAGATTTGGAAATGTGCAACCCCAGCATGGGGTCTGAAATGCCTTTAAAGAGCTATGCCCAGAGGAGGGAAGGACTAACTCAGCCTAAAGAAGGCAGCATTGAAACTGGGTCTTGAGGATAAATAACAAGGTCCTACGGTACAGCATGGGGAACTATATTCAATATCCTGTGATAAACCATAATGGAAAAGATTTAAAAAAAGAATGTCTCTGTGTATAACTGAGTCACTTTGCTGTACAGCAGAGATGGGCACAGCATTGCAAATCAGCTATACTGCAATTAAAAAGAATTAAAAAAAAAGAAACTGGGTCTTGAAAGAGGAGTAGGTGTTTGGGGGGATCACTCCTGGCAAAGGGATCAGCACAGCCTACAGAAGAGAGATAGGAAACCACGCTACGGGGATGGTTATAGAGTTGATAGAGCTGGAATTCAAGATACGAGACGATGGAAGATGAGGCTGGAAAGTTGAGCTGGGGCCAAGCGGTGAGGGGTCCCGCCCATCACACTAGGGAGAACACCAGAGATACTCACCGCTGGAAGGGCGAAAAAGGAGACGCCAATTAAGGAAAAGGTGGCTGCGATCAGACGGCCTTCCCACGTTTTGGGCGTCTTGTCTCCGTAGCCAATGGTGGCCAGTGTGATCTGAAGAGAGAAGAGTTCAGACATGAGGCTTCCCAGGGAGAGGAAATTAATGATGTATCAGCTGAGCTTCACCTACAAGCCTTTGTGCTGACCGGGGTGCTGTTGCCGTTTAGAATAAGATTCCCATGGGAGAGATGGTGCTAAGTACCAGCGAATTTATACGGGAGCCTTGAGACCACACCTGTTTCTAAGTTAAGGATTTCTTCCCTATAGTCAATCAGTCAACAAATATTTCAAAATTGCAAACATGTGCATGTGATATACATTCATGTGTATATTTGCCTATGTGCGATTTTGTGTACAGCCATGATCCTAAATATATGTGCTCTTGGGGTGTATTCATATGCATTGTGTGTATATGTGTGCATGGCTAAGGTCTGTGCCCGTGTCTGTCCTGGTATGAGCTGAATATTCCTGTGTGTGTTTACATGTGTAGGTTATCAGCGCACATGTATTTATGAACGTGGAAGGCAGGCTTTCGGACCAGTTAAGAGTGTGGCTTCTAGAACCCAAATGCCTGAGTTCAAATCCCAAGTCAACCACTAACTGGCTCAGAGATCGTCCTTGAATTAGTTACTCAACTTCATGCCTCAGTTTCCTCATTTTTAAAAGGGAGCTAATAAGAGTTATTTCAGCTTAAAATAGATTTATAAATGTAAAGTGCCTAGAGCAATGCTTTAGTGCCGCATGTCCTGTGGGTGTGGGGCTGTGTGTCTCTAGGTGTGTTTGAGGGTCTGGGTACACACATCTCCATCTGCCACTGTGTCTGTCTGCACAGCACGGCTTGGCGGATGACAGCCTACGACGAGTGAGGTAAGCTACCTGAGTGACCGTAGGACCAGACTGTTGAGAGCTCTGACTTCTTATAAACACTATGGAAAAGCCCCTTCCAAGGGCCTACCCTGCAGGGGGCGTCTCCCAGGGGCAGGTTCAGGAATGGAGGAGGCCTCCCCTCCCCTGTGGCTGCAGAAGGCAGTGGCCCCACCGAGCGCATCCATGCCACGCCCGCCATCTCTCTCTGTCCCTAACAGCCAATCCCCACCGGGCAGCCTTCAAGGTGGTGACTCACCAGACCCCACCAAAGGGCATCCGCGTAGGTCTCAAACTCCTCTTTCATCTCTTCTCCTTGGGCATCCACCTCCGGCACATCCTTCTCAACCAGGTAGACGAGAAATGAAGAAAGGATGAGTGTCAGGAACCCGATGTACCAGGCGGTGATGAGCTCCTGGGAGGGCAAAGCGGAGACAGGGACGGGGTCACGAGTGGAGGCTGGGCGGAGGTTGGAAGCAGACACACTGGAGCTGGAGTCCAGGTTGCCCGGCTCTGTGACATGGGCAAGTTATTTACTTTCTCTGTTCCTCATCTCCCATCACTATAAAGTAGGATCAGTAATATGGTCATTATTTTCATCATTAACAGAACAAGTGTATAGCTCTAGGAGGAGAGGAAGATTTCTGCGATCTCTATATCACAGCTCAAGGGCCTTCCCCTGGACGCAAGAAGGCAGGAGAGACTGGCCACTGCCTCTGAGACAAGGCTCGGGACTCAGGAGAGCCGATCCTACCCAGGACTGGGCAGGGCAAGGACAAAGCTCGTTTCTACTGGGACAGGGACGGACAGCAATGGGGAGCTATCCTGGCAGAGCAGACGGAGCTGTGGACAGGGACCCAGCCCTGCCACTGACTGACTGTGTGTGACTCTGGGCAAATGACCCCTCCTCCCCAGCCTCAGTTTCTTCATTTTTTTATTTTATTTTTTTGCGGCACACGGGCCTCTCACTGCTGTGGCCTCTCCCGTTGCGGAGCACAGGCTCAGCGGCCACGGCTCATGGGCCCAGCCGCTCCGCGGCATGTGGGATCTTCCCGGACCGGGACACGAACCCGCGTCCCCTGCATCGGCAGGCGGACTCTCAACCACTGCACCACCAGGGAAGCCCAGTTTCTTCATTTTTAAAATGAAGGGACTGGACCAGAGAGTTCCAAAAAGTGCCACAGACACTTCAAATGCAGACAGGTGTTTTTTATGTGACGTGGTCACCTACTGATTTAGACCATATTACACATTAGCACAGATTACACTAAAACCTATTATTTAGTGGATATTCCTGCATGATAGACTAGGACATGTACGTCAACAGGAGAAAGCTGATTTAAAGGAAAACGTTGAGGAACAGTAAGGATGGTGCAGAGATATGGCAAAGATGGGCAAATCACTGAGGTTTCAAACATCCTGACCATGACAAGCCCTGAGGTGCTTTCTATGTCTTTCATTCTAGTCCAGTCCCAAGGGTTGCTGTGGTTACTGTGGTAGGTTGGGCAGAAGAAAGTCAAAGTCATGGGCGAACACCGCCTGGAGATTAGGCCCGTCATTCCTGCTGAGTCATCACAGAGGATGAAGCTGTTCGTGTGGATGGAGCTCATCTATCTGACCATCTGCGGCCAGTCAGCTGGCTTTATGGGTGAATCGCGTCGCACTGACAGGGCTGCTTTCTGCCTGCTTCTGTGCCTTTGTTCACCTTGGTCCTCTGTCCTCCCTGTCCCTCCCCATGGGACCAACCAGAGAGCACTGAGTCATCTTCAGACTCACGTCACCTCCATTATGATGTTTGCTCCCCCAATTAGAGCTAGGGTTCATTTCTAGCTTTCTTTCAATGCCTTCACTATTTTCCAAACAAACTTTCAATCTCTAACACTTTCTTATGCTCATTTGCTTAGAGGCCTGACCTTCCCCACAGCATCCCGTGCACAGTGCACTCGTGTGAGTTTACAGCAGAGAGAGGTTAGCTGAGATGCTGCAGGCAATCCAGCCAGTCCTTCCCCTCCGTGAGTGTCTGCCCCGCTGGGGTTTGAGAAGGAAAAGACGAATTGGATGGTCCTTCCCCAGTGGCTGTATGAGCATGACCCTCTTGCTCTGTTAGGTGTGATTCTGGCGTGCCTAAGCTTTCTCATACCCTCTGGCCCCCAAACGCAAGTCAGAAGTTTCACCTGGTGCTTAAGCAGAGAAACAGCTGTCCATGCACACACAGAAGCACTGGCTGGGTGGGATTAAGAGCTGGTATAAAGGTCGTCCCTGAGGAGTGAAATGTGTCCCCACTCTGTGCCCTGCAGTCATCTCAAGGCTATTCAAGGCAATTCTGCCTGGAGGCAGTTTTCGCCAGCAGTTCTGTGGCAGAACACACGCCTGAGCCCCCCTGCAGTCAGGTGCGGGCTGAGGGCCTGCGGTCCAGCCAATGTGGGGGGGTGATGGGAGCTACTTCCTGCCTTAAATCCATTCTAGAGGATGCTCTGGGCTCCCCTTCCCTTGCCTTGGTGACTCAAGGCTCATTTCCAAGACAGATGAGGACCACCCAGCCCACATGAGACACTGTGTGAGTGAGAAGACACCCACATCTTTTGTGCTAAGTCAGAGACTCCAGGGCTTATTTGTTTTGGAAGCAGAGCCCGGCTGATCCTAACTTTAGTAAGAGCGTTAACTTTAAAGTCTAACCCTGTGCAACCCTGTATGGGCCCGTCACTCTTCATCTCTGAGTCTCCAGGGGAGTCAAGCATGGAACTTGGCCCAGAGAACACGTTTTCTGAATGAATGAAGAAATGAATTGGTAAGTGCCTGTTCACCAGGCTCAGAGAAGGAACTGGTCTAAGCTCTTGCAGTTAGTAAATGCTGGACTCAAATCCAGGTAAGCGCTTACCTCCTGAACACACTGCCTGCCCCGGAAGTGAAGGCCAGCCCTATAACTGCTCTGCAGCTTCGGCACAGTGAAAGGCTGAAGGCTCGTCTAGTGGGACTGTTGGGGGAAGGATGGGATACAGAGCTTGCCAAGCAGTTGTTTTGTCTGCCTTTGGTCTCCTGCCACATACTTGAAGTTCTGCCCGCCTGGCATCAGTTGTGGGGTCTGGCGGTGGCACGGACCATCTTTTCCCAGGAATTACATAGCAAACATCCAACTGTCATCTATTCTAGTCTGAGGGAGCACAGGACAAGGACTGTAAGCAGCCCTTTTAGCCCTGATTTCCACTGGAGCTGTGAATCAGCTCAGCTCCATGGAGACAAGCTTAGGTATTGCTGACAAGTCCTCTGATAAAAGACAAAATAGAAGGTCGGGTGAAGAAAGAACTCTGAAAAGAAAGCCCTGACCTCCCCGAGCCTGTGGCCAGAAGTGGCACAGATGGGGAATGACACATGTATGGCAAGAAACTGCATCCTCCAGTGAGAGACTCCGGGTGTTTTAAATTTGTATTTCATTTTCTGCATATATTTACTTGTATGTTCGTGAAGAAAAGCATGTTTGAAATAATCCATGCTACCATTAATGAGCATTTACTATTCACCAGGCACTTACATGTACCTTTTTCTTATGTGAGCCGCTGGAAGGATTCACATTTTAACCACTGGGGAAGCTCATATAAAAACAGAGCAATGTTCTTAAAGTCTTGCGGCTGGAAGGCGGCACAGCTGAGATTTGCACCGAGCTGCTGTCTGACTCCTGAGCTCCTGTATTCTACGATGACATGCCGGCATATCTGGGTGTGCACTGAGCTGGAAGAACCCAGGAGTTAGCTGTGTGGAGGCATTCTGGGGTTGCCAAGTGGGGATGGCATGGTGCTGTTAACGCATATAAGGGAAACTCTGAGCTCCCCAAGGGCAACTTGCCCCAGGATCACTGCCTTTGGTGCAGTTCCCCAGAAGCAGAGCCTGAGACAGAAACTCAGGTGCCTGTGATGATTGAGGGAGGGTCTCGGGAGAGAGGGAGTGAAAGAAACCAGACAGGGCAGGAGACAAGAGCTCAGCAAGGATGTGGTCTCTGCTGGACCTCCTTCAGCCTGATCCCATGGGGAGCTCTGGAGTGTGAACTGCACCACAGGGCTGGTCCCAACACAAGAAAGGTACTTGTGTCAGTCAGTCACCGACTGTGTGCTTCCCTCATGTGGGGGAAGGAAGATGAGAACAGTATAAGCTCCTGGGCAAGGCTGCGCTCCTGTATGTCTCCAGAGAAGGGGACAGCTGGGAATATTAGCGGCTAACTCTCATAGCAGCTGAGGGCTGAGCACATCCTCCCATAAAGGTAGCCTGGTCAGGGCACCAACCGTGTCCATTGTACCCACCAAGCCTGGCACAAGAAGATGCTCTTGTAGTGACAAAGGTAGCTTTGGCTTTATCCCCTGAAGAACACCCATCCCAGGGGTCCTTCACTCCGATTTCTCCTGAACTGGCCTCGGAGTGTGAGGTTTTTCCTGCCACTCAGAGGTTTTTGCTTCATTTCTCCAGGGTCCGGCTGAGGCAGGGATGTTAACACAAAGTGCTACCAAAGGTCTGGGCTAACCATAGGAAAGAAACACAGGGAGCACGACAGAGACAGCTCCAGACACGCTGGACTCTGCCTGCCTGGGTTTCCACACCTGCACAAGCACGTGGGACTCTGGGAGAGATCAGGCCAGGTCCCACTCGTCCTAGCTTCTCATCTCCCTTGGCGAGGCAAGAGCCACCACGACCAGCAGCAAATCACTGAGCACAGGCTCTGAAGCCAGACGGCCTGGGTCTGTGCTGGTGGGCAGCTCACTTCCTCTTTCCAGATCTGCTTCCTTAGCACTGAAATGGGGTAAGAACAGTGCCTGACCCCAGGGGCGAGCTAATCTGTATCAAACACTAAATTCTAGGCACCCGTGCTTCTGGCTAAGTAATAACAATAGCAACTGAACCACATCAGTGAACTGGGTGTATTCTAAGGGCTTTTCACCCTGAGGTGAACGCATTATCATTTCCATTTTATAAACGGCAGGAGAGAAGACCCAGAGGGGTTACAGGAAATCTCCAAAGTCCCATCAATAGAGTCTGGATTCAAACCAGTCTGCCGGATTCCAGAACCCTTCCCTCCCATCCCATGCTGGTTTGCATTGGCTCATTTCATCCTCTCCACAATCCGGAGGTACAGGCATTATCATCCCTGCTTTAGGAATGAGGGAAAACTGAGGTCAAAGGGGGTTGAGTGACTTGGCCAAAGTTGTTTGCATTTGGTGCGGCTGAGACCTGAGCCCGGGTCTACCTGTGTCTGCTGGCTGCGGCACACCTGTGTGTGCTTCTCCTTCCTGCTGCTGCTTCTCCCCCCATCTTCACTGTCATCATCAGTGGGCAGGACAACCACCCTCTGGGGATGCTGTCAGGGAGGAGATGCCACGGATGGGCCTAGGTGGGCAGGAAGCCAGCACAGTCTGGCCTCTTCGCAGCGACACTTACTTTGCTGTGGGCGCAGATGGCCGAGCCCAGGAGCTTCCAGGTGCCGCCCCTCCGGTCCATGCGAAGCATCCGCAGTATCTGCAGGAAGCGCAGGCTCCGCAGGGACGTGGCCAGAACATTGCCCTGGTTTCCCACGGCAACCACCGGCACAGAGGCAATCAGCACGAAGATGTCTGGAGAGAGGACGGAGGATGGCAGGGGAGAGGGAAAGGAGGTCAGGCCAAGGCACGGGAGCCGCCACAGGCAGTCCGTGGCAGACGAACACAAGCTAAACGCTGCTGTGTTAAATCGTGACGTGGACCGCACGTGATTCGCATTCTCCTGTGACAGGTGAGGAAACAGGAGCTCTGAGCGTGAATGCCCTCCTAGGGCCACGCGGCCGGATGTGGCCGACTTGGGACTGGATGCAGGAGGCCTGCTGGACTCCAACGCTCACTCTAAATCCTAGGGAAGCTCCAAGGCCCTCCGGGGGTGGCACTCGGGGGCCCCTCTCTGGCCGAGAAGGGATCTGGGCTGCCCAGGTGGTGGAGATGAAGCCTGAAGCTCAGATGCTGCTTTACTGTGGGTTTTCCCTGCAAGCAGCCCCTGAGACAGGGACGAGGCTGTGGCTGATTTAATGAGAAATGATCTCAGGAAGCAGAAGTGAGGGGAGAGGGGGGCGGGGAAAAGGCCAGTGCAAGGGATGTTGTCAAGGCTGCTGCTGGAGCCTCTGAGCTGTAGGCAGAACACCTCCCACCACTGTCCCTCTGAAAGATGGGAGCTGGGCCATCTGTCCACCAGATCCTGTTCCCTGCTGGCTGAGGGGGTCGTAACATCCCCACACTCACCAGCTCCACTGACTGTGACCTCCCTCAGCTTCAGAGAAGGCCCTGGGGTAGACTGTGGGAAAACATGGGGCCCACCCCAGAAGTGGGATGCTGCTGGTCAGGAAGTGACCTAGAAACATCTACCAGAGCTGTGACTGGTGGAAGCAGAGGCCGAGGGGATGAGGCACTTCTGAAAGGGCCAAGCTGGCTCCTGAAGTTAAATGGCTGAGGATGGAAGAAAGAGGGCCCTGGTCTCTTTCTTATTCCCTTCAATGCCCTCCCCTCAGCTCCCGGATCCGTTATCCCCCCACTGTACTGCAGGGGGCTAAGCAAGTAAAAAGGATCCCATGATCAAGTAAATCTGAAAAAAATTCCATTAAACAGGTTTTGCTACTGCAGGACTTCTCAGAGCCTTTAATATGCTAATAGGCCCTGTGGCTCTCAATTTTACCAATGAAGTCCAGCCTTTCTCCAAAGATTTTGACCTGTCTGAACTGTTTTTGTTTGTTTGTTTTGCAAGAGCATCAGGATTCCAGGGAACACATTGTAGGAATGTTTATCCACTGGGCAAAGTCCAAACTTCTGAAAACCCTCTGTGATCCAGCCCCTGGGAACCTTCTGGAAGCATGTGTGGTTTGCTGAGCCCACAGTGTCCTCTCACACCTCTACACCTTTGTTTGTGCTGCCGCCCAGCTTGGATTAGGCTCCTTGATCTACACCAGGTACGTCTGCCAAAAAAGCTGGCACTCCTTCCACCATGTCCAAGTATCTCCCAGGTGTGCCTACGCCTTGGGAAAAAGTAGTGCTCAGACACCTGGATACCAATAGGTCTATATCCCTGGCCAGGCTTCTCAGTCTATCTGTGCAAAGATACCCGTTTATCACGTTTGTAAAAGAGAAAACAAAACCTAGGTGCAGGGTAAATGTGACTTAAGTCTACGACACTCTGACAGGACAGCAAATTCTGGCCCAGAGGGACCCATCCACGCCGAGAATGGCAGGGTCTGAGGCTGCTTTGAGCAAGGAGGCCATGATGTGTGTGGACGTGATGACCAGCCTCTTGTCAGACACACAGAGAAAAGCAACATTTCCCACAGGGGCCACGTTACGGGAGAAGTTGAGAGGAGTAGAACAGAAGACGCAGCAACATCAGGAGAGAAGCCAGCAAGGATGGTGGAGGCTGAGGCCCAGCCTTGTCTCTCCAGGAAGGCGGGCAGGGGAACGTGATCTGGAGCTCCGGTACCATCCTGGAATAGTGGAGACAGCTCCACGGGGAATGCCCCCGTTCCGGAGGGGCCCGGGCTCCGCATGCTATGACATCCTCTAACTTGGCAGGAACCTCTGAATTTGGGCACCGTCGATCACAAAGTCATCTCCCCCACCCCCTGCCAACACACACACACACACACACACACACTGGATAGGTCACCTCAAAAAGAAGTCAGCTTAAGACTTAAAGACAGGAAAGAGGAAGGGGAAGGAAAGTTAGGGGCTGCCATGGACTGAATGTTTGGGTTCTTTCAAATTCATATGTTGAGTCCTAACCCCCCGTGTAATGGTATTGGGAGGTGGGGCCTTTGGGAGGTGATTAGGTCATGAGGGTGGATCCCCCATGCATGGCATTAGTACCCTTATGAAAGAGACCCCAGCGTGCTCCCTCGCCCCTTCCATCATGTGAGGACACAGCAAGAAGACAGCTGTCTAGGAACTGGACTCTCACCAGAACCCGGCCATGCTGCCACACCAATCTCAGATGTCCAGCCTCCAGAACTGTGAGAAATAAATTTCTGTTGTTTATAAGCTACGCTGTCTGTGGTGTACTGTTATAGCAGCTGTAAAGGACTCAGACACGGTAGATAGACATGGAAAGAGGACAAAGGAAGCGAGAAAAAAAATGTGAAAAAAAATCAGTAACTACCAAGTGCTCCAAAATTGCACGTGTGCGTACACACACCCACCCTCCTTGCACTCAAAATTCTAAGCAATAAACAAAACCCTCAGATTTCCAACCTCAGCAGCAAATGGGAAGAAGGAAGAGAGGCTTCAGCCAACAGTGAGGCTGGTACCTGTCCTTTGTGTGAGGCAACCTGCAAACGTGGCAACACAGCCCCAGGAGGCACGGAGAGAACTTGGCACCTAGGACAGGGGAGGGGTCCAGCTCTTCCTCCCTGGCTGGGTCATTCGTACCCACAGGGCTGTGTCCAGTCCTGGCAGGTCACTTTTTAAAAGGGGAGTGAGGAATAAGCAGCAGCTCAGAGGAGAGGGTCTATGATGCTAAGAAAATGGGCTATAAGATGGGGTTGAAGCCGCTAAGCACATCCCTCCCAATGAAAGGAGACTGCTGGAGTGGAGGGGAGGAATAGGATGGCTGAACTCGAATATCTGAAGAGCGTCAGAGGAGTTAAGATGGAATGAATACCCTCGAGAGGTGGTGAGCGCCCCGTGACTGGAGGTATGCAAGTAGAGTCTGGGGGACCACTTAAAGGCTGCTGCAAAGGGGGCTGGAGCATCAGACAGGAGGGCATCTTCAACCAAACGCTTTTGAAGGTCCCTTCCAGCCCTGACATTCTATGATCCTCTGACTTTAACCATCCCTAGGAAGTCGAAGCTCCAAGACTCCTAACCATCACTGCAGGTAGATTTCGTCCTGTCACTGTATGACTTTAGTAGGACCTTCAGATGGGAACATGGTGGGGTGCACCAATAGGTGTGTGAGAGCTTCCACCTTCTTTGCTATCAAAATGCCTACACCTGGGTGGAGGGGTCTCCATGACACCTCCCCAAAGCAAGGTGGGTCAGGACACAGCATTATGGTGGCGAGGGGGGTCACAGGTGCTAGATTCTTCCAGACTGGGTGTTAGGATGGGAGAATTACCTCTGCGGCCCTACAGAGGTCATTCTCAACCAGCAATGGTGTCACGCCTCCCATCCCCACCGTGGCCAGTCGAGCTGCACGGGCAGTTTGGCTGTCACGGTGACTGGGGTGCTACTACTCCAGGGACTGGGGTTGCCCCACATCCTGCAATGAGCTGTGGCTCCTTCACGACCCAAATGCCAAGAGTGTCTCCCACCCGCCTTAAGAATTCCTGCCCTGTGGACTCATTATAAAGAGAAGCCACGGGGGCAGGAATTCCACCTGCTGGAGGATTGAAGGGAGGGTCAGAGGGGGTGCGGGCCCCCACGATGCTGCATGGTTTCCCAGAAGAACAGCGTCTGCCTAAAATTGCCTCAGAGAAATAATGCACCAAAAGAAGGGGATGAGGCACCCCCGGGCTCGGGGTCAGGGCTTACCCAACATGCACAAGGGCTTCCTGGCAAACTTCAGTCGTCCCCGCCAGCCTTTGTATCGGCAGCAACACCCAGCAGCCCAGATCCTCAAAGCAAACTCGGCTCCAAAGATGAAAATAGCAAATGTTTCCTGCGTTGAAGCACATGTGGAGAGACACATTAACCGGGAACCGGTTGTCCAGAACTAGCGATTTCTGTCCGTAAGTTCTGAAGAGCTGGATTTCTGTTGTTGCTGGTTTGGTGGTAGAGGGGGTAGGACAGGCTGATCACCTCCATTCAGTTTGGGGCAGTTCCTGTCTTCACTCTGATGTGCTAACTGTCTCTAACATTAAGCCTTTTTTCTATGTTTTTGTTCTAATGGATCATTTTTAAAAAATCCCTTTAATGTACTAAAAGCCTCCAGGAAGTTCAGTTGGGTTGGAAGGAGAGGAATCAATGATATTGCCCAGCCGGTGTCTGGCCCCTGGTATTGCTAATCGTGGTCAATGGTTACTGAGCACAGCTCCTGGGCCAGGCACCACCGGAAGTATTTTATAATATGACCCTCATCTTGTATTTTGAAAAACCCAGGCTGGGCAAGGAGTGGCTGAACAAATGTCTCAAGGCCAAAAGTGGCAAAGAAGGAATCCCAGGCAGGTGATCAGGCTCTGAGCCCGTCAGGACCATGCTATGGTGTCTCCCGGGACAGCGGGTTTGCATCTTCCCTGCTGAGCCTCCTTTGTGGGTCAGATGGAGACACCTTCGCCCCCACTGCTTGGTGACCTCCCTGGGGCCCTTCGGGAGCTGCAGCAATCCTCGAAACTTAGTTCCTGGAACTGGATGGCTTCCCAGGAGTCATCTGCTCAGGTCTTAGCTTCAGATCTGCCCTGTAGACTGTCAACACCTGCCCTTGGAAGGAACCTGCTGATTCCGGCACCACGGACACGTGGTTAGCTCAGTGGGAGGCAAAGGTTCTGCTATTTCATAAAGCCTGATTGGGGGCTGGCATCCCTTCCCTGTGCAGGGGGTGGGGCCTCACCCTACAGAGGTGGGTTGATCCTAATCCAGGAAGGCATGGTCATTCAAAAGGCCAGCTGGAGAAGGATCCAGCCCTTCCCGGGAGCCTCCTCCTGGCCCGGTGTGGAGGCTGCACCAGCCTATCGGCGTGTGCCCCTCACCGTACACTGCTACATCTTTTAGGTGAGGGTGGGAGGAGACTGAGTCGGGGTGTTAGGTAACTTGCCCGAGAATTCTAACTGTAGGCTCGCTCTGCACCACGGGATACAGACTGGAGAGTAAAAACAGGCAGAGGCCCAGAAGGGAGGTCCTGGAGTGCTCATGCAGAAACGGGATTTGTTGCTTGGCCTTGAAGGAAGAGATCCTCAGGGTTTAGGGAGGAAAAGCAGAGGAAGGGTTGGGACGAAACATGCCTTTGTGTTACTGTCAGAGGGTTGGGAAGCTGTATTTTATCATTTAACCAGTGGGTATTGGTGTTTGTGTTGACCTTGTTTATGTCCCCTTATCTCTAACCTGGAATAACACAGGCCAGCCATTCCCTGCTCCACCTGTGCCCCCAGCAGACCTCAGCAACTGATCCACCAATGCTTTCTCCTGGGCCTGGACTTGGCCAGAGACTCCAGGAAGCCAAAACCGGTTGGGCAGAACTGCACCCAAGGGCCTCCTTGTCTTCATCGTGGGCGGTCCCACCAGAGCATCTACCCCCGCAGCACAGCACCACGGGGCAGGCGCCTCCTCACCAGCAGCAGAAGCCAGTCTCCCGAAACAGTCTCGTACTCCCTGAAGGTGGTCAGGACGGCCAGAATCAAGCACCCAAGGACAATCAGGAACCTAGAGGGGAAGGAAGAAGGAAACTAAGGAAGCGTCTAGTCTTGGAGTGCGCCGAGGCAAGACTGCGAAGGTGTCAGACGGGATGAAGCTACAGCATCCGTTCGACATAGGTGTGTGCTTTATCCGTGACCCCATTTAACCTCATAACACACCTGAAAGGCAGGTAGGAATTATTGCTCCAGTTAAAGAAAACAGGGCTGAGAGAGGTGAAGCAATGTGCATAACTTTTACTTTACCAGCTAGTTAGTGGAAACAGTGAGAATTTGAATTAGATCATCGGGTCCCAGCCCTGGAGGGCTGCAGATGCCTTGAAAAACCAAAGTTACCGCAAGCTTTGGTAAATCAACGGGAATATGAATATGTCAATAATGTGTCCTGCTCATATAGGTCTATGTTTTTCAAATATATGAAAACATTCTTAGGATAAAGACAAATTCATCCAACGATTGATAAATTCGGTGATGGCGTCTGTCACCATATCTTCATATTATTATTATTTTTTTGACAGTCAATGGTTACTAAAGGAAACAACCTCTTTCAATTGGGGGCCTTTAGAATCGATTTTGAAATTATCAAGTGTGCTTCCTGCTAGAAAGAACAGAAGCCACCGCGATGCATAGTGATGCTCATTGAAAAGTCACTGCGAGCTCATCTGGTTCATGGCCCTGCCGCAGGCAGAAGCTAACTGCAAACAACCCTTTGAGATTATTATGTTTATAAACTCCCTGTGTGTGAGGGGGGTGATGATGGCAGTGGAGGGACAGTGTGTGGGTGTGCACGCTTCACTGTTTCAGCAAAGAAAAAGGTTCTCCCTTGCTCCTGGTGGAGAGTCTTTGGTTCAATGGTCAGCACCGGGTTCCCTGGGTGTGTAAGAGGGAAATTACAAGAGAGGGTCCACGCAGGAGGCTGGGTCACATACTCCAAGCTCTCCTGCTCTGTGTAATCTGGCTCTGTGCCCTGCTAGGTTCCAATCCATGCTTTTTTGGTTTGTGTAAGTGGGTACCCACTTGTACATTCATTCATTCATCCATCCATCCATCCATCCATCCAATATTTATATGGCAGGCACTGGGGGACACAGAGCTGAAATTCAATGATGAATAAGCGGGATCCGTCCTCCTGAGCTCAGAGTTCAGACAAACAGGAAGCGATCTCATGGTGTGACAGTAAGGACCATGATGTGAGGAGGCTGGGAAATGTCTGCTCCTGGCCCTGGACTGGACCAGAGTCCTGGCTCCGGCCCTTGGTGATCCTTCCTGATCACATTTTCTGATCAACAGTGCAGCTGATCTGCAGACCTGAATCCATGTTTCCAACCCTGCCTATGAACCCAAACAAGATTTTCAACTCCCTCCTGTGTTTGGCCACTTTATTTAAATTCATGACTCCTGATCCATAGCTGGAATCTGCCTTCTCTTCATCCCAAATCTTCTCAGGTGATGATGACGATGATGATGATGACAGTGACAACTGTAACAACGTCAACACCCCCCACCACTCTTTAGCGAGCAGTTGCTACATCTATCAGCTCATTTATCCTCACAACCGCCTCCCAAGGTAGAGATGATCATTCCCATTTTAGCAATGAAGAAATTCATCAGAAGGAATCATTACCGTCAGGACAACTGTGTTGTCAGTAAAAAGACCATACAGTTTGGAGTCCAAAGATATGGACTAGAAAGAGGCTCTGGTATGTGATCTTGAGCAGCTCACTGATTCTGGGAACCCCAATGATCACGTCCATAGAACGAGAATAACGAACCTGCCTAGAGATCACAGTTACTGTGAGGACCACAGGAGATAACGGATGGAGAGCCGTTCGGTCCACTGTTTAAGATCACGCAAATGATGCCTGGTGCCTGCCCAGACACACACGCATCCCTGGCTGGACAGGCTCTGGATTCTACAAATCCATACTCTTGTTCTCTCAAGACTTGACTTTATTCATTCAAGGGCTCTGGAGATAAGATCTAGATTAGAATCCTCTCCCTCCTCTCATGCTGTGTCATCTTAGGCAAGTTACACAACCTCTCTGCATCCTGATTTTCTCATATGTAAAATGGATCCAATAAAAGTGCTGTGCTCTCAATTTTTCAATGATATAATCTGTGTCATGGGCTTAGAAGAATGCCTGACAGATACTTAGCCTTCATTAAATGTTACCTACTATTTTATTGTGATTTAATATCAATGCCTCTTCTGTGCTAGGCAGAGAGATGGCTTTAAGGGTACAAACATGAATAAAACCTAGCCATCATTTCTCCTAGTCCAGTGGGGGAAACAGAGCACAGATAATCCCACGAGAGTGTGGTTGAGGTTATGATCTGAGTGTCCACCACATGCTTTGGGAGCACAACACTGGAAGCATGCCAGAGGCTGTGGCCAAAGGGGTGGAAAGATATGTGAGGCTTAGCTAGGGTTGACCATATGTTTCGGTTTATCCAGGACATTGCCCATTGTATGTGTTGACCCGGAGTATGGACCCTTCGGCACTGTGGACACAAAACCCCATTCAATCTTCTCCTTTAGCAAGGGGTGTGAGCCTTCCATGACCTGGCTTTGCCTTCCTCACAGCCTCATCTCTTCTTGCTCTCCCACACCCAGGCGGGCCGTACTGAATCACAGCACTTCCTCAGATTCTCTTACCCTACCGGCGTCTGCCTCGACTCTCCCCTTCCCTGCCCGCTCCCCACACAGGCCCCTTCGTCTTCCTGCTGATACCTTGACGGTGCTCGTCCTGGCTTTGCCTCCAGAGCCTCCCAGCTGCTGCCTGTAGGTTTCCTCATGTGATCCCTCCCTTAGGATCACAGAGCACCCTAAGGCATTTCTATTCCAGGACTGATCCTAACCCATTATCATTTTGTAATAGTTTGTGCACTGTGTCATACATAAAGCACTCTATCTTAACACCCAACTTGAGAATTCATCCTAGGGCAGGAACTGCCTTTGCCTAGTGAAACATTTTACTGATCCAGTTGAGGTGGAAGTTGCAACCCTAAAGGCACAAGACTGCTAAACCTCTCAGTAAGAAAAAGTAGCCAGAAATTGGAGACGGTGGTGGGGGGGGCGGGGGGGGGTTGGTCTTGAGGGCCGGGAATGACAAAGAGGAGAGGATATGGCCACATGCTGAAAGGGTGTTAGGTACAAGACTGGCTAAAATTACAAGATTGTGGTCCTGCAAAGACAATCACCAACCATGGCCTTATGGAGTGGTTTTATCTTTACCGGGCATTGAACATGGGGCTAGAGCCTGTGGCCTGGGTAGGGATATGTGTGGGGAGAAGGGAAAGCTTGATGTCCCACAGCTAAACTAATTCAGGAGGAACAAGAGTCCTTAGGCAGATTCTGGGACTCGACGCACAGTCCTGTACTTGAAATGTATGTGAATCTTGGGAAGAGTCTACGAGGTGTGTGCATGGTGACCATGCCATAAAGTGACCCCAAACGAGCCATGCCCTTGTATAATCCTCATACCTGAGTGCAGGCTGAACCTTCGACTTGGTTCTAACAAGAGATTATGGCGGAGGTGATGGGATGTCACTCCCTTGATTGGGTTTCATTATGCGGCAAAGGCAATGGGATAGACGCGTCTGTGATTATGTTACTTTAGATAAGACTCCATCTTAGCTGAATGGAGCAAGAATCACCTGCTGGCCTTGAAGTGAGCTGTCATGTCGGGAAGGGTCTGTGAAGGTCACAAGGCCAGAAACTGTGGTGGCTTCTAGGACCTGAAAGCAGCCCTGCATGAAACCTGACAACCAGCATGAAAGTGGGACTTCAGTCCTACAACCACAAGGACCAACAGTCAGGTGAGTCTGGAGGACTCCCAAGCTCCAGAAAGGAGCCCAGCCCAGCCCACCCCTTGACTGCTGCTTTGTGAGACCCCAAGAGGAGGGCCCAGTTAACACATGCCCAGGGTCCTAACCCATGGAAACTGTGAGATGGTTCACATGTGTTGCTATAAGCCACTAAGTTAGTGGCAATCTGTTAGGCAGCAACAGAAAGCTAAGAGTGTGGATGGGAATCTGTACCAAGTGCATCCAGTTTTTATAGAGCCCCACCTCACCCCCTCATTCTTCAGATGATGTCTGGGCTGCACTTGTGTGTTTGGTCTGTGAGGCTCCACCCCTTGAGGGTGGTCTATCTTGTTCCTCTCTGTGTCCCAGTGACTACCCCAAAGCCTGGCACTTAGGAAGAACCCATATGTGTTTAGAGGATGGATAAAAACAATTTCAGAGATGAGCAGTTGCCCTGTGGTTGGAATAGAAGGCAAGGGATATAGGATGGGCCTGGAGGGGCAAGCCAGAGTAGGGTATGAACAGTTTTGTTGGCCAAGTGAGAGTTTGGACTTTATTCTGCAGAAGATCTATATCTACTACATCTGTAGGTATAGCCATATCCATATCATCTTTATCTATTTCTATATCCACCTCCATGTCATCTATATCTGTATCTATATCATCATCAGTATCCACACCCGTATCACCTATGTCTAGAAAGACTGCTCTCTGACAGGACAGCAGTCAGGAAGCTGTTGTCATGGACTGACCTGCAGAGATGACAGGGTTCCATGAGACAGAATCCTTCCGAAGTTTCAGCGGGACTTGCGACTACTGGGATGTGTAGGCTGGGCAGGAGGGGCATCTGGAGGCTCACGGGGGCTGGTGGGTGACAGGGTGGACCGTGTGGTGTTCACAGACTTCAAGAGTATGTGCCCCGGGGCCAGGACGACAGCAAAGATAAGCTACGCTGCGCACCTGCCATTTGAGGTCCAAGTGGAAATATTCAGCAGGCTGATCGAAATTCAAGTCTAAAGCTTAGGGGAGAGGTTGGGGCTAGAGACCTAAGTCCCTTTCAGCTCCAATTGTGATTTTAGAGCCAGGTGAGGGGATAACTCATCCTTAACCTGTCACCAAAACGCAGTGTCACTGTGGTTCCCACCTGCAGGGGGCATGCAGAACCGGGCTTCAGCCAGGAGAGGGCAGCAAACACCTGGCGGAACGTGGCACTTCCTGGCATCTCCAGGAATTAAAAGCACCGGCAACCTGGGGAATTTACTTGCTGGGATTTGAAAACAATGATTAATTTATAAAGCGAAAGGCAGCAGGGAAGCCCTCTTTCACCTGAGAAGGGGAAACACCCTTTGGTCTCTTGCATAGTAAAGTTTATTCTTAAGATATGAACTTGATTTCAGACAGGAGGACCAAATGATCAGTCTCACAGATGGAAGCCAGATACGTGTGGCTAGCCAGGGTCTTCCCTTCTCATCTTGTTTTCTCTCTCTCTCTCTCCCCACCCCCCACCCCCCACAATGCCTCACCAATTATTCGGTTACTTCCTCTGTCACTGTGGTTTCCTCCTCTGTAGCCCTGGCTGTTTCCCTCACTCCACTCCTCTCACTGCCCTCCCTCTCCTGATTTCTTTTCCTCTCCCCTCTGTTCCTCACCTAGCACTTCTCCCCCCGACCCCCCTCCTGGGACTTGCTGAAGTCTTGGGGAGAGTCAACAGCTGTCCTTCTGTCTGCAGGGTCCTGGCTGTCTTTGCCAATGAGGCCAGTTAAGGTCAAGGGTCTTGACATACCCTTAAGCCAGACACCATCTCCTACCCACCTCTTCTCACCCGAGCTGGGCATCCCCTGACAGGAACAAAGCCGGACCTGCTGGAAATATCCTCTCCCAGGCTTCGTTCAAAGTAAGCCCAAGAGGGTGAAAACTCCAGCATTGACTTGGTCGTTTTCTTAGCACATCATTTTCTCTTTTACCCCAGACAGCAGCAATGCCAGCCAGGGGCATTGTCACCGTTATATCTGTGCCCCCATTTTACAGATGAGGGACACAGCTTGCAGGCTCAGGCAGCGGGGTCACCAAAGGAAGGAAGGGGGGGCAGCGCTGCTGGGACCGGACCCTGTGCTGAGAGTGGTCACAGGGACTTGGGTGAGACTCTGCAGGGAACGGGGCCAGGTTAGAGCCAGCCAGAGAGGGGGAGGGCTGAGGCCCACAGTTCAGCTTCCCCTCTCCTCTGGACTCCAGTTTGGGGGAGAAAAGCTCAATTCCATTTCTAGGTAGTTCCCTGAGACCGCGGCTGGTTCCTGGGTCCTGGTAGGCATCTTCCGAGTACCTGCAGCTCACCAAAGGTCCTAGACCGAGGGAGGAAGGTGGCGGCTGACCGCTGGACTCTCCTCCTTACACCCCCCATCCATGTGCCACGAAACGGGCATGTGTAGCATCACGCTCCCTAGCCAGGCGCAGCAGAACTGACCCCTCTGACGGGGCGGGTGTGCTGAGGCCACAGCTAGCCCACATGTCCTGATCTTCGGCTGCCACCCTGATCCTTGCTCTCCAGCAGAAGCTACAGCCTTCAGACCACGTCAGGATCCTACCGATCCCCCATGGAAATGCCCAGAGGTAAAGCGCCCACTGTGTGTCAGGGGCTCTCTTATTCCCTCCGAGTCAGCCCCAAGGCCTCCTAGAATCTCCGTGCCCAGCCCAAGCGATTCTGAAGAAGCGACACACACCTGAGCTCTACTTCTAGCTCTGTGGTGGACTCATCGTAGGCACCTGAAGAAGCTTTTTCCTCTTCCCAGGCCTCAGCGTATACATCTGTGAAATGAGTGGGTTACAAGATCCAAAAGGCCTGTGAGGGAAGCTGTTGTGGGTTCAGGCCTCCAGCCCACCCTGGCAGGAGGGCCTGGAAGAGCTTTCACAGAAGCACAGACTTGGGTTCAGGAGTTCAGATCTCAACTCTGTCACTTACCCCCTAGGAGACTGTTTCCTCATCTGTAAGTGGGAATGACCACAGCTCCTGATTCAGGGTTGTTGTGTATATGAGAAGCACACAAGGCCACGCTCGGAGGTTATGTGACACCGCGCCCGGCACAGCACGGAGGCCGATTCGTGTTAGCTACTGCAGGAGGGAATTTGAGCTTGGATGGGTCGGGCCTATGGCTGAGTGTCATGTGGCTAATGGAACTTTTTGCCATCTCTTCAGACCTGAGATTGTCCTTTAGAATAGGGAAATCAACCAAAACTTGGAAGAAGCCCTGGCAGGAAGACGTCTGAGTGCCACCATGCCCTGCACCGTCTATACCAAGCCTGAGTCATCACTTGTCTACTTCTGCAGGGACCCTGGGTGTCAGCGTTCTCAGATCCATCCAGCCCCCCTAAAGGAGGCCACATTTATTTTGGGAGGTGGGAGGGTTGGAGTCTTCTGCCTGCAGACAGGGTTAGCAGCCTTCCCCAGACCAGGCGGTTCTGTTCCATGCCTCTGACCCCCTCATAATATCATCAGCTGAAATATACAACAGTCCCATTAACAGTGCCACCAACATGCCCTCTCCAGTACCCTGGTTTTCATTTTACATTTCCTGATAAAGGGGATGCTATCCTAGGGCTGGCAGGTCATATTCTTTTCCCCTTGTAGGCTAGAGACAGGAGTCATGAGCTCTGTACTTCCGGCTCCAGCAGGACTCCTGGGCCATGCTGAGTGGCAGGCACAGTGGGAATCTGAACCAAGCCCGTGGAGAGAAACAGTCCATCTCTGGGTGTTTCCTTTTCTCCTCCCCAGAACAAGCCATATCTCTGAAACATCCTGAGATGTTAAAGTCAATCTGGCCCCCAATCCCCTCTCCCCATTCAATGGCATTCATTTCATCATCTGCAGTGTGCTTCCCGTGTGTCAGGCACTGTGTTAGGGACTGGCGTATCTGCAAAGCCTTGTTATTGACAAAGCATTTTTAGTCAACATCCAAAAGCATTCCAAGGTAGTGGTGCTACAAAGTGATGTAAGGTTATATTTTAAGCTTCTTCTTCGTGGTGCAAGCATCCACCATGCTCCCCTGGTAACCAGTACCAAAAAGGAGAAGAGTAAAGATTTTGGAATCTAGTGTTAACAGTCAGATCTTAAGATGACCCCAGTGAATCTTGCCTCCTGCTATGCACACATGTGGTTAATTCCCTCTGCGGAAAGTTGGCTGGGACCTATGGCTAGTCTCTAACCAACAGAATACAGTAAAGGTGGCATGTCACTTCCGGAGTTAGGTTATAAAAGACTGTGACTGCCACCTTGCTAGTAGACTCTCTCTTGCTGGCTGTATTTTTGGGAGGGGGTGGTGCGCTGTGAAGCTTACGGGATCTCTGTTCTCAGGCCACGGCAGTGACAGTGCTGAATCCTAACCACTAGACCACCAGAAACTCCCTCTTTTGCTGGCTTTGATGAAGCAAGTTGTTCATACCTCCATCTTGGAGAGGCCCACGTGGGATGGAACTCAATGTGGCCTTCAGCCAGTGGCTAGCAAGGTACCAAGACCCTCAGTCCAAGAGCCTTCAAGGAACAAAATTCTTCCAATAACTACAAAAGGGGGCCTGAAAGAGAGTCCTTCCCCAGTGAAGCCTTCAGATGAGACCCCAGCCCTGGCTGACACCTTCATCACAGGCTTTGTGAGAAACCCTGAGCAGGAGACCCAGGTAAGGCACGCCTGGATTCCTGACCCATAGCAACCGAGATGATAAACGTGTGTTATGTTAAGCTGCTAAGTTTTGTGGCAGCTTGTTATGCAGTAATAGATAACCAGTACTAGTTAACCAGGATCTGAATCTTGGCTCACCACCTAGAAACCAGATGACCTGGGGCAGGTTTATTTTTCTGAACCTCAGTTTCTCATCGACAACACGGCAGTGACAAATCAAGGGATCTTCCTTAACTTCTTCTTTATCCCAGTCTGCGTAGCTCAGAGATTGCACAGGGCAGCAAAAATCCTCATAACTAAAAACCACTTCTCTAATGAGGTCTCCACGCACACATCCTCGATGATTTAACAGCAGCCTATACCTTGGGCATCACGGCCTTGAACTTCAGTCTCTGCCTCCCTATCAGGTACAGCGTCCAATAGTACAATGTGAACCATCTGCAAAGTGAAAAGGCAAAGCTTACAAAGGATGTAGGATTCCATGAAGTTGATGGGTATGATGATGGAGAGCTGTTCTAAATACACCAAAGCCATTAACAAGTGACAATCGTACTGGAACAACGAAAGACAAGTCAACTGATACTTCAAAGTGGGAAAAATACCATACAATCCTTGCCCCAGAATGTTGAGAAAATAAAATGTGAAGTTATATTGTATTATCATCTAGTTTTTGCAAAGAAAATATAACCTCAAATTAACACTCAATTGAGTCTTTTTTCATTGTAAAAATTAGAGCATAGTTGCAATTATAACCTCAATTTTGTGAACTATGAGATACAATAAACATGTTTTTGTATTTTAATTATATTTTTGTGATTACGTACTAATGAGAAATTTCCTTCACTGTTTAGTATGAAGTTTGGTCCCCATTTTCAGCAGATTCCCTTTAAGTAGATATTCACTGATTCTTATTAACTGTGGAATAAGGGACGCTCTAAACCTACCTCATGGCATGGTCATGTGGACGAAAAGAGAACCACATATGTAAACTGCCTGGAATCCTGGTAATTACCAGGCATTCATCAGATGCCAGTTTCTTACCTCCTTCCTTCTCATCTTATGCTCACAGAGGAGAGTAAAAAGATGACTTTAATGGGATATAGAAAAAATCATTTTGTCCTAAAAAAGCTTCCCTGTTCTTGAAATGAGGCAAGAAAATCATATTCACAAAGAACCACAGACAAATCTGTATCTATATCTTGATCTATGTATATCCTGTCCACATCCATCTGTAGATTTACAGATGCGTAACGCAGATGCAGGTTTTGACCATCTAAACCAGGAGTTAGCAAACTGCGGCCCTGGGGTCAAGTCCAGCCAGCTGGTACTTCTGTAAATAAATTTTCTTATACCACAGCCACTCTCCTTTGTTTATATATTGTCTGTGGCTGCTTCTGTGAGGCAACAGCAGAGCTGAGTAGCTGCAGCAGAGACCATTTGGCCCACAAGCCTAAAATATTTGCTATTCAGCTTTTTAAGAAAAAGTTTCCCAACTTCTGATTTAAACTAAGAGCCCAGGGCAACTGAATTCAATTGGTACCACCTCAAGATGTCTGATATGCCTAATTGCAGTGCAGAAAAAAATATTTAAAACTGAAAGTAAAGGATTTAATCTCACCGTGGTTGAAATAGGTGACAGAATATTTAACAAGATTAGGGGAATAAAATAGGGTCACATCCAGGTTTGTGGAAGAAAAGAAATACAAATTTAGGGGAAAGAATACAAGTTATGATAAAAATAGTACTGGGCTTGCAGTTTAAGCTTCATTAGTTTCATGGTGAATCTGTCTCTGGAAACATCTATTTGAGTTTCATGGTATGTTACAATGCATTTCTTCTTGAGCATCCTGTCTGCTTACTAATGGTTTTTTTTTTCCCCCTTTGCAGTACGCGGGCCTCTCACTGTTGTGGCCTCTCCTGTTGCGGAGCACAGGCTCTGGACGCGCAGGCTCAGCGGCCATGGCTCACGGGCCCAGTCGCTCCGTGGCATGTGGGATCTTCCCGGACCAGGGCACGAAGCCACGTCCCCTGCATCGGCAGGCTTACTCTCAACCACTGCGTCACCAGGGAAGCCCACTAATGGTTTTTAAACAAATCAGCAGCTCTGTCTGAAGGCACTGCTTGCTGCCCCAGAAGCATATTTGTGGATGGCACTGACTGTGTTACTTTAGGCTGCGAGGAAACTTCTCCACGACCTGACCAAGTGTCACGGGCACCTCTTGTCAGGGAACAGCCTGGGCCCTAGAGCCAAACACATCAGGGTTTCAAGGCCAGCCTCACCACTGGGCTTCTGGTTCCTGATCTATAGAGTGGGATGAAGTGCCTACCTGCCAACAGGATTCAGTGGGATAACAGATATAAGATGCTTACAGGCTGGTAGTACTCAGCACTCAGCAATTGGTACTTTCCTCCCAATTTGCCAACGTACATGCCCATTTACAAAATATTTATAATTGGGACCCTAAATTTGGGAATCAGACATGGAATGAATTTGAATTTTGACTACACTATTTACTGCTGTGTGACTTTGGGCAAGTAACTCAACCCCTCTGATCCTTCAATGTCTCTCATTCATTTTGGGGATAACTGCAGATGTAGCAATACCTTGGAGATATTGCAGGTTTGGTTCCAGACCACCACAATAAAGCAGGTCACGTGAATTTTTTGGTTTCCCACAGCACATGAAAATTATGTTTACACTATACTGTAGACTATTAAGTGTGCAATAGCATTATGTCTAAAAACCAATGTACGTACCTTAATTAAAAAGTACTTTATTGCTAAAAGATTCTAACAATCATTTGAGTCTTCTGTGAGTCACAGTAGTAACATCAAAGGTCAATGATCACAGATACTATAACAAATATAATAATGAAAAAGTTTGAAATATTGCCAGAATTACCAAAATGTGACACAGAGTCAGGAAGTGAGAAAATGCTGTTGAAAAAAATGGCACTCATAGGTTTGTTCAAAGCAAGATTGCCACAAACCTTCAATTTGTAAAAACAGTAGCACCTGTGAAGTGTAATAAATTGAAGCACCGTAAAACGAGGTATGCCTGTATTACACCTCACAGCGTCGTTGTGAGGACTAAATGTGCCTCAGTTTCTCCATCTGTAAAATGGGGCTAATAAAGTGCTTAGGCTAGTGCTTGATAAATGTTGGCAATTAGTATTATTATTATGACTGTTATTTTTAATATTCCATAAAATAAAGTGCCTGGGAAATTTGTAATTTCTCAATAACTGGAAGCAACTCTTATTATTATAAGACATCTGGAATTCATCTCACATATATCATCTTTGGGTAACTCTACCGAGAAACACTATATTTCATTATCTCTCAGACACTATTAATTGTAAGACCCATTATAACTGTATAAACTACTAAGAAAGGGAAACGGACAGTTAAACTATGACAGCCATTGATTGTATTCCACACCCTCATTTTAGAGATGTTAAAATGGGAAAAACATGCATTTAGAATTGACAAAGCAGAGGTAGGTAAGGCTGCCTTACAGCCAGGTCCTTTAGGACAAACCCTTGGACAGGACAAGGGTCATGACAGGACTCCGGGGATGTCTGAGGGGCTGGAAGTAGATCCCGTGTCCCCAGCACCAGACGGGCACAGGCATTAGTGTGGGTCCAGGGTTTATTTGGCCTCAGACCTTCTGCTTTCATTGGACCTGTTACAGCCCGAGTTTGTTTGCATCTCCTAACATTTCCCATCTTTTATTTCACAGGAACTAAAGCTCCCACATTTTCATGCAGTGAAGCTTCCTGGGGCTCCCCTCAGATAGCATCAGGAATCCTATGTGTTCCCAAGTGCCACCGGCTTTACGCCCTTCCTCCCTGGATATGACCATCACGGGCACCCAGGTTTGAATCTGGATCCTCCTTCTCGTGGGGTGCATGACTTCCGGCAAGATACCCCATCTTTCCGGGCTTCAGCTCATTTATTGGAAGATTTGGAAAGGAAGGCACAAAGGGCTGCTCACAGAGCTGTGACGAGTACTCAGTGAGATAAGGTTTGCCAGGTGCCCATCCCGGCTCCCCCACCAGGATACAGGGAGCCCCCCTACTCCTATGCTGCAGCTGCGCTCCACCCCTAAAGGAATACTAATCCTTTAGCAAATTATGCCCATTTTTCCTCTGAAATAATATCAGACATCTGGTCGACTTCCCTCCATCTCTAGGACTGACGCCTTAGAAAGGCTACCTCGTTTTTCTCTTGCATCACTCCAGGTGGTCCCCTGACCTGGCTCCTACAGCCCTCTACTCCTGTCCCTCCAATCCATCCTGGAAAGTCCAGAGCAATCTTCCCCCAGCCTCATTTCCATCACTCCCCACCCTCCCTGTCTTCCCAACTCCTCATTTCAATTCTACAGAAAAGCTTTCGTTTTGCCCCCGTCTCCTCTCACCCTGTTCCTCCTAACCCACTATCTCTCCCCACCTCCACACACACAGAGCCAAGCATCGTTTGGACAACTTGGTTTATCAGAAAAAGAAAGGTCTTAGTGGGAAGGCAGAATCTGGTTTCGATTTCTGGATCATGTTTCTAGCCATGTGCACTTGGTCTCGTTGTCTTGCCTCTGGAAACCTCAGTCTCCTTATTTCTAAAATGAGGCTAATAAAACACCAGTGTAAACATGGGACAGAGGCTGCTATTCCAGTGCAGATGGAGGGTAAGCACCAGTGAAAGTTGGTAACTTGCAACCCCTTCAAGCCATTCCCAGTGTCCAGAGCACAGACTCCCATCCATTTCCTTTGTCAAATTTCTTTCTTTCTTTCTTTCTTTTATTTTTCAATTGAAGTATAGTTGATTTACAATGTTGTGTTAGTTTCAGGTGTACAGCACAGTGATTCATTATCTATCTATCTATATATATATATTCTTTTTCAGATTCTTTTCCTTTATAGGTTTTTACAAAATATTGAGTATAGTTTCCTATGCTATACAGTAGGTCCTTGTTGTTTATCTATTTTATATATAGTAGTGTGTATCTGTTAATCCCAAACTCTTAACTTATCTCTCCCCCTTCTTCCCTTTCGGTAGCCATAAGTTTGCTTTCTATGTCTGTGGGTCCATTTCTGTTTTATAAATAAGTTCATCTGTACCATTTTTAAAGATTCTACATATAAGCTATATGATATTTGTTTTTCTCTGTCTGGCTTACTTCACTTAGTATGATAATCTCTAGGTCCATCCATGTTGCTGCCAATGGCGTTATTTCATCCTCTGTCAACTTTCAACCATGTTGACAGTAGTGTATCATCGTACAGAACTTCCCATGTGCACACACACCCCCAGAAAGAAAGTTACAGTATTTTTTCATGCCCATGTAGGACAGCTGATCCTGGAAGGCTGGGTAAGATACAAAGCTACATTCCCACACGGCCCACTCTCACCAGGACCATTTTTATGGAATTTTTCATAATTTCTTCAAGACCTTGTCACAGGACACATTGTATTAGAGAGCTGGATGGGGTTGGGTGGTGCTTGCCATCAAGAAATCAAGAAAGTGGGGCTTCCCTGGTGACGCAGTGGTTGAGAGTCCGCCTGCCGATGCAGGGGACACGGGTTCGTGCCCCGGTCCGGGAAGATTCCACATGCCGCGGAGCGGCTGGGCCCGTGAGCCATGGCCGCTGAGCCTGCGTGTCCGGAGCCTGTGCTCTGCAATGGGAAAGGCCACAGCGGTGAGAGGCCTGCGTACCGCAAAAAAAAAAAAAAAAAAAAAAAAAAAAAGAAAGAAATCAAGAAAGTGAACCTTGAAAAATCAGAAGAGAAACAGTAGGTGCTCCCTTGGCTTTGCCGCAGGAGTGGGCATGAAAAAACAAAGGTGTAATTAAAAATTCATAAGCCTCAACTAAAAGTCCAGTCAGCTTTGTGAACAAAATATTCTTTGTTTCAGACTCCAGGTAGTACTTTTGAGGTCTCGATCCATCCTTCCATAGACACCCACTCTGCCACTGGAACGATGCTGAACCCTAAGAGGATGCTTGATTTAGCAATCGGTTACAGAGCACCTACTATGCTGTGAGCCTGGGATTTATAATGAGAAATATATATGCGGTCTTGTCCCAGCTTCTGGTACTGAGTTCATAAAACCTTTGGAATTTCCTTAGTGAGTAGCACAATCAAGGTGTCTTTTGTTATGTTAGTGAAGGTGACTTTTGGGAAGCACCTCAGGATGGGGGGCTGTTACCAGCAGAGGTAACCCAGTGATTAGAGGGTTGGAACCTCCAGTCCCAATTCCCAGACCTCTGGGGAGGGCAGAGGGGCTGGAGCTTGAGTTTCATCACCAGTGGCCAATGATTCAATCAATTATGTCTATGTAATGAAGCCTCCATAAACACCCAAAAGGACCAGGCTGGAAGAGATCCAGGTTGGATCCATGAGGGTGGAAGGTGACAAGATGATGGGAGGAATGGCAACTAGGCTGCATGGTTCCCCTTCACTCCTCCCACTTTCCAGAAGGAGAGGGGCATGTCTTAAAAGGTTCACAGTAGAGGCTAGCATTTTCTCTCCAGTCCCACCTCATGTCTCTTCCATCTGGGCATAAGGATATTTTGCAAGGAATTGGCTGGGGCTTGAAATCCAGAGCCCAGAGTCTAAGCATGTGCTTCTAGGGCATCCCTTCCCTTCCCCTCCAAGTCACCTCTGTTCCCACAGTCTTCCAGCCTCTACAGCTGCCCCAATAATAGCCTTTTCTCCTGCATTTCTCACTGCAGATCGAAAGCATCCCATCTCCTCACTGGTTCTTGGTCCCTGTGCATGCCTACCATCAGATGCCTTCCTCTGTGCATCTCCAGTCTTCTTGGTTTAAAAGTCTCAATTCACAGAAGACTTTCTAAAGCAAACAATGGAGAGCAAAATAAAGGAATCCTCATCGTTAATTCCAAGCCTAATAAATCAACTATTTTCATTTTCTCCTGCCCTTTTGCAGCCCAAGGACACAGGCACACACAATTTTTAATATTTGCTTTGTCTCAGCAGCACAGTCTACATTTTTATCTTATTAAAGCATAAATATTCTTCCACTTAGCTATAAAATATTCAAAACAATCATGTTTAATGGAAGAGCTGCATTCTATGATATCAGTGCCCTGAAATATATATAACCATTCTCTTATTGCTGGATATTCAGATTTACGTTGCTACCAGTTCTGTATTGTTATAAGTAACACGATGGTAAATATTTTTGTGCGTGAAGTTTTTCCTTCTTTAGAACCAATTCCTCGTAATAAAACTCTAGAATATCTGGGCTTTGAACATCTGAATGTATGATACATTCAGATATTCTGAATGGATTCTTCATACTTTTCTGAAGGGTCACACACTTTACACTGTCCCCAGGAACACAGGAGCACCCATTGTCACCCAATTTCACCAGCACTGACTATTTCATACAGTTTGCTAATTGACTTGCTAGTTTAATAGGTATAAAATGGCACCTAGGATTTGCATTTTAAAAGGGAATAAAGCCTTGCGCCCAGGATTAAGTTACTTCTTGCGGGAGCTCCAGCTGAACAACAGAGGTTTTAGGAGAAAAGGGAGCAAGTCTTCTCAACAGCTCTGAAATTGTCCCAAGTAGGCATTCACCTTCCCACTTAAATAGGGGCCAAGCCAGCCTTTCAACCGCCTTCAGGCTGAAGACAGTGGGAAAAATGCCAGTGTGTAATTGGCATATTACTTTTCTTACCATGCCCTGGAGACTTTTCTCATTCAGAGATAAAAATTGGTCCTCTTAAACCCAAACCAAAAGGTGTAAACATCTTATATTTTCTTATTCCATTAGCACCTTCCTACAATTGGCTCTAGTGTTTCTTTTGAGAGCTGAACACAGAGACACAAAGTAAGATCTGGGCCCCTCGCTGTTTTCCCCCAGCATGACACAAGCCCTGATTATTCTAGATTTTTTTTTCTCTGCTTCAGAAAATCTCATTAGAATGGAAACATTTAGTGGCTTCAAGTTTCCAAAATGAGAGAGATTTTTTAAAAAAGTGTGTCCCATGATGGCGTTAGCATGACGGAGACACATCTGTTTGCCCAGCTGCACTTGTAGAAACAACAGCTATCATGGCTGATTGTTTGAGCAATTTCCTTCCTTCCCTGGGTACCGTGTTCATCTTTAAATGCTCCTGGATTTTATATTCACTCACTCAGTCCTTCATTCAATACACGTTTACTGAGCAATTACTCGTACTGAGCCCCGTGTCAAGGTACAGAGGTGATCCAAGAATCAGGTCTGCCTTTGAGATACTTACAGCATCATCAGGAAACCAATTATTCCAGCGGACATTAAAGTGGACAGAGCACGTGCCACTGTGTGGGGACAGAGGGCAGTCAAGAGCACCCTAATAAGTTCTCAGGCGTTACCAGCTATTAGCTACAATGTCAAAACCCAACAGTATCTTGGAGCTTTGAGACCCCCTTCCTCGCATTTCTAAGGTCAGTCACTGGAGGGAAAAATGCAAGACCATTCGCTAGCCACGGGTGTTGGGCGTTACCTCCAGCTTGGGTTCACTGGCTCTACAGTTCCCAGTTCGTAGGACCAGCATCAAACTTTGTAAATTGAGCCACAATATTTATCTGAGGAGAAGGCTGAGACAGTGGAGCAAAAGTTGCATGTATTTGGACATGTAGGAAAAGAGGGATGGGGAGGAAAAGGAATACTAGGATAGGAAATCTCATTTTAAGACTTTGCCACCAACTACCTGGGCCATCTTGGGCAAGCTGACTCTGAGCCTCAATTTCCTCATCTGTGAAATGGGTCTAACCAACTGACCTCTCAGAGCGATTGTAAGAGTTGGGTTGGGAGAATCAGTGAGAACAAGCACACACAGTTCTGGCACATTGCAGGACTTCAGCTCATGTTCCTTCCACGTTTCATCCTCCCAAGACACCTTCTGGATCTAGAACAGATTTGTGATTCTTATTTGCACCAGGAGGTGCAACAGGGAATGTCCTGGGCTTCAGGCCACTGGAGAGGAGGCAGACGAGGCAGAGTGTGACTTAAAACAGGCCCTCGGGGTTCAGTAACAGGGGAATGGTGATGAGCAGGAAGCAGACAGGCCCTTTCTCAGGAACTATGGGAACGATTTACCTGTGTGGGAAGAGAGATGGGCCACTTGTGGGTGCTTTGACTTCTAGACACACCTCATATTCATTGAAGATAATCGGCAATGGGGTTTCACGTTCGTTAGCCCTTGTCTGTCTCATTTGTCGTAACTCTCTGACCTCTCCAGGAGGTGTCCTCCTCCTTCTCTGACTTTGTATCACCTGTCTCTGTCTTTTCTTCTTCCTGTCTAGCAGCATTTGTTAGAGCACTTGGGGAAGATATTTGGTGCCAGCCACGTACAAGCTGAACGAGGCTTCCCCTTCTTAGGCAAGAAGAGCTGGGTATTAAAAACAATGTTTGTGTTTCAACGGAAAAATGATGATGCCAGGCGTGACCTCACCTTTTCCTAAATTATCTTTTAGCAAAGGGCTTCTCCCCAGATGTAATGATGATACGGTTTCCTGGGCATCCCCTATGCCCTGGAACAGTCATTTGTAAAGCCAGCTGCGAATTAAAATCACTGTGGACCTTCAAAAGCAAAATACCATGGGCTTCCCCCAACCCAGGAATCTCCTAGGTTAATTGCTCTGGTGAGCCAATGCTGATCTGGTTTTTAAACTTCCCCCACATGATAATAATGTGAGGTCAGGGTTGAAAGCCACTCTCTGGAAGGAATACACCACCACTTAACACTGTGCGCTCTGGAGTGGAACCGTATGGATTTGAATCCTGTCTCTGGCCGGTCAGTAGTCAAAGAAGCACATAAGCTTGTGGTGGGTACCTGCCTTGATCAGGGCTGTGTCTGTGCCATCAGAAAGAATGGTGTCCAAATCATAGCTCTAACAATTTTTAGTGAGATACCCTGGGCAAGTTACTCGATATCTATAATCTCCTTATATGAATGAGTTTTCTATGCCATGGAACATACCGCCACAAGTTTAGCAGCTTAAAACAACACACATTTATCACCTCACAGTATCTGTGGGTCAAAAGTCAGCATACATGGTGGCACAGTGGTTAAGAATGCATCTGCCAATGCAGGGGACACGGGTTTGAGCCCTGGCCCGGGAAGATCCCACATACTGCGGAGCAACTAAGCCCGTGCACCGCAACTAATGAGCCTGTGCTCTAGAGTCCGCGAGCCACAACTACTGAGCTTATGTGCTGCAACTACTGAAGCCCGCGTGCCTAGAGCCCATGCTCTGTAACAAGAGAAGCCACTGCAATGAGAAGCCCAGGCACTGTAACAAAGAGTGGCCGCAGCCCAACACAACTAGAGAAAGCCCGCGAGCAGCGAAGAAGACCCAATGCAGTAAAAAAAAAAAGTCAGGGTACAGCTTATCTAGGTTTCCTGCTTCAGGCTGTATCAAATGTCAGCCAGGGTTGGGTTCTCATCAGAAGCTCGACTGGGGAAGAACCTGTGTCCAAGCTCCCTCTGTGGCCAAAGGGATTCATGGCAACTTGCTTTTTTAAAGCCAGAAATGGAGAGAGGAGGGAGGGAGGGAGAAAGGGAGAGAGTAAGGTTGCAGGGGGGACTCTAGCAAGACGGTGCTAAGCTTTCATGTTATTATGTGTATCAGTAGAGGGGATGGTGAGGTCCACCTCAAAGTCTGTGCACCACACTATTCCACTATTATCACCTGTAAAATGGGGAAATTATATTTACCTTAGGGTAGTTGTGAAAATTAAATAACACAACCCACTAAAATGGCACATAAATGCTCAGTGTTAATCTTCATCAACAGTCGGCACAGAAGCCACTGCTGCACGGCTTCCCCATCAGAGATCACAGTGCCTTCCTCTGGGCCCACAGAACTCTGCACAGACCTGCCTTATGGCTCCTATTACAGTGTGTCTTCCATTCAACCATCATGCCTGCCGGGTACCTCATTAAAATCTTGTCATGTGCCAGACATTGGTCAAAACGCAAGGCATGCATCATTTTCTTTTTGCTTTTTGGCTGCATTGGGTCTTCATTGCTACGCACGGGCTTTCTCTAGTTGCAGCTAATGGGGGTTATTCTTCGTTGTGGTGTGTGGTGTTCTCATTGTGGTGGCTTCTCTTGTTGGGGAGCACGGACTCTAGGTGTGCAGGCTTCAGTAGTTGTGGCACATGGGTTCAGTAGTTGTGGCTCACGGACTCTAGAGCACAGGCTCAGTAGTTGTGGCACATGGGCTTAGTAGCTCTGTGGCATGTGGGATCTTCCCGGGCCACAGCTTGAACGCGTGTCCCCTGCATTTGCAGGCAGATTCTTAACCGAAGCCCTAGGCATGCATCATTTTCTTTAATCCTCAGAGCTAACTACTGGTATACAATCTCTGCCATTTTCAAGATGGGCAAACAGAGACTCTAAAAGGTATAAGAAAACTCTTCATTGTTTAGATCATACCGTCCCAGGTTATCTTAGGTTTTTCATTGTCCTTAGGGGCTTTAGTCTTTCATTGTCTTTGAGCTACTTTATAACTAAATTGTAAATAAGAGAAGGCAAAGCCAACTAATTCTTGTCTCTAAACATTCAGATTCTGTCCTGTCTAGTATAGGTTCAATTGATTTCTTTCCCCTTCCTCTTGTGAAAAAAACCCAGCGTTGCCAGGTGTCCATTTATTTCAATAGTCCTGATCTATGAATGTTTGTTTTCTCCCTTTTGAGTCTTTTGTAACATTTGCCTGGTTCCTTCATTAATTGATGAATTAAAGAAAATCTTTAACATATATTCATTTTATATACGTATAGGAGTCATGAGTTTACTTTTTTTAAAAAATTATCTTTTAACAAAGGTTACATAAATTTCCCAGGCCACATGGCTTGTAAGTGGTAGAACTAGCATTGATGTTCATCTGGCAACAAAACTCACATTCTTGGGCTTCCCTGGTGGCGCAGTGGTTGAGAGTCCGCCTGCCGATGCAGGGGACGCGGGTTCATGCCCCGGTCTGGGAAGATCCCACATGCCATGGAGCGGCTGGGCCCGTGAGCCATGGCGGCTGGGCCTGCGCGTCCGGAGCCTGTGCTCCGCAACGGGAGAGGCCACAACAGTAAGAGGCCCACATACCGCAAAAAAACAAAAAACAAAAACACCTCACATTCTTGACTGTATACGCAGGGTGGGTGCCCACTGATGCCTTGTTTGCCCCTCTGGCCGGCTGACCTTGACCTCCTTTTATTCATCACAGGCTCCCACACTCACTTTCTTATCTCCCCATGTCCATCTGATTCCTGCAGTTCCTGCAAAATTCCCTTAAAAAGCCCCACCAGTGGCCTTGGTCCCAAGAGCCTCCAAGTCCTTCCCCAAAAGGAGTTGACACCTGTCTCCCCATAAATTCTACCCAGCTGTCTTGCTTCTCTACTATGGAAACATACACAACACTACCTTTCATTCACAAATGGCTCTCCACGCCCACCACCCAACCCTTCTCTGGTTTGGAATCATGCTCTTTAAACCTGGCCTCTGATGACAGACTTCTGAGTGCCTTTGCCATGTCGATCATTCTCTTTTGGACATGTTCCACTCTCCACGAACCCTCAGTAAGTGGTCCTTAGATCTACACACAAGGCTGGTCTGACCATGTCAAGTGCGAGGCCCCCTTCTGGATGTCCAGGCATGGCCCCTTTTAGAAGAAGACTCTTAGGTGAAGACTCAACTTGGGTACTTTGTCAGGCTTCGGTCCTCAGGCTGCAGACTCTGTATTCCTCCTGCTGACAAGTCCTCGTCTCCTCTCTCTGCTCTGTCTCCACTGACATCACCATCCATCCCCCAGGGCTATGACGTTGGCTCTTCCCTACATAGGTATTAACTACTTGGGGTAACTCCTGCCAGGCCTGAGGAGCCCTGAGATGCTCTTCTCCACACAGAGCCCTGCAGGCAGCCTGGAGCTGTGGATAGAGAAGGCAGACTTCTTCAGGTCGCACCACCGCCGACTCAGACAGCCTCTGAAGTCATCGGAGTTTGGGGCACGCACAGGACACTGTCGACTCTTCAAAGTGAACTTATGGAAAACTGAAACACAGATTTTTTTCCCCACATTTATTATAAAATCATAGATCGTTTATCAGTGCTTGTGTAGTCGACGTCTTCTTGGACCTAAGTACAGGCACTTCCATTTATCTTTGTTCCACTTCATCTTCTGAGACCCAGCCCGTATCTCTAGCTGCCATATCGTCTTGGACACTGAGTTCTGCTGCTGCAGCATTAACTGTCCCTTGCAGCTTTGCCATCTGAATGTCTGATAGTCCTTCCAGTGGCACATGGACTTCATTGACGGAGGGGCCACTCTCCTTCCACAGCTTCCCATGACTTCCCCCTCCCAGGGGGATCAGGGATGCTGGCTTAGGGTTTCCACTCCCCTCTGTCCCCTGGAGCCCATCTCCTGGAGAGAGCTTGCAGGTTTGGCTTTTTCATCTTTCCATATCTGAGGGTAGCTGCTGATAACATGCCAGCATCAAGGGCTCAAAGACCCAAATCAACACCAGTTACACGCAGCTCCTGCCAGGCATACATCACCCCCTCCAACCCTGAGAGGCTGACAGAGCTTGTCCTTGGTGTGTCCCTCACAGGCCACAGACCCAGAGGATGTGGAGAGAGAGAGCATCCTTCGTGGGCCAGTCCGAAGGCCAGCCACCGCCTTGGTAGGCTACTGCAAGCTCTGGTTTGCAAACCATCCTAGACGCAGTAACGAAGACCCCAGATCCATTTATCAAGGTCCCTGTGCTCTCACGGGGCTCTAATGGGGACTGAATAATCAATGCTCCTTGACGCCGAGCTACGGGGCTGCATGGGAAATGTGTCATGAGCGTGGCATCTCAAATGGGATGTTTTTCTCTCTCTCTCTCTTTAGAGATGAGGACACCAAATTTCCTCCTTGAAATGAGGACAAGAAAAAAAGACAAAGAGAGAAGGAAAAATATGCAGAATGACTCAGAACCAAGGTACCTAACTAGTGCATTGTAAGTGTGTGGAACTGTCCTCACTTTAAAGATAAAGCAAGGTGTGGAGGGAAGGGGTGGTGAGAAGACCCAGGACTGAAGTCAAGGGCCTGGGTTCTGGTCCTGGATCTGCCCCCAACTACCTGGGTGACTGGGAGTGAGTCACATTGTCTGTCTGAGCGACAATGTCCTCTAGTAACTAGATAATTTCTGCAGATCGTTTCCCATTCTAATACTAAGATACAGACCATCATTTAAGCAATAGACGTGCTCCTGAAAATATACGGGCAGACTTTTGTGCTCCCAACTGAAGTAGACTTTAAATAAACCAGGCCAATATCTCCTTCTCTTTTTCTCTTCCCTCCTTCACTCCCTCCCTCTCTCTTTCTTCCTCTTCTTTACTTAGGAGTGGAGTTCTTTCTTCAAAAACAAGTCTTTAAAACTACCGGCCATTCTCACACCGGCCAGAATGGCCATCACCAAAAAGTCTACAAATAATAAATGCTGGAGAGGGTGTGGAGAAAAGTGAACCCTCCTACACTGTTGGTGGGAATGTAAACTGGTACAGCCACTATGGAGAACAGTATGGAGGTTCCTCAAAAAACTAAACAGAGCTACCATATGATCCAGCAATCCCACTCCTGGGCATACATCCAGAAAAGACGAAAACTGCAATTCGAAAAGATATATGCACCCCAATGTTCACAGCAGCACTATTTACAACAGCCAAGACATGGAAGCAACCTAAAAGTCCATCAATATATGATGGATAAAGAAGATGTGGTTTATATACAATGGAATACTACTCAGCCATAAAAAAGAATGAAATAATGCCATTTGCAGCAACATGGATGGAGCTAAAGACTATCATACTAAGTGAAGTAAGTCAGATGGAGAAAGAAAAATATTGCATGATATCACTTATATGTGGAATCTAGAAAATAATACAAATGAATTTACTGACAAACAGAAATAGACTCACAGACATAGAAAATAAGCTTACGGTTACCAAAGGGGAAAAGCGGGGAGGGATAAATTTGGAATTTGAGATTAACAGAGACACACTACTATATATAAAATAGATAAACAACAGGGATTCACTGTATAGCACAGGGAACTATATTCAATATCTTGTAATAACCTATAATGGAAATGAATCTGAAAAATATATATATATATAAAACTGAGTCACTTTGCTGTACAACTGAAACTAACACAACATTATAAATCAACTATACTTAGGTAAAAAGAACCTTATGCAGAAGTCAAATAAATATAACTGCAAAAGTGATAGCGGCTTTACGGGGAGGGATGTTTGTCCACCCTTGGCCACACCCCCTCCCCTCCCCTCACTTCCCTCCCTCTCCGTGCACACATGCAATTGGCACCATTTGTGGAGCACTGAATTAAACTATCCCCCTATTTAAAAGAGTCCTTGTTTTGATGAACGCTCTACCTGGGAAAGCAAAAATGACTCAGCCACGTGAGGGCTAACGAAGCACTTTCCTGTCGTTACCTCATCGCTCTTCTCTGCAAATCTGCCAGGCTGGGTGATATACCTGATGCTACTGGAGAGGAGACTGGGCTTAGATGCATGAGAGGTGGAACATGTCATTCTTGGTCATCGCTGCAGCCCAGACACCTGGGGACAGTACCTGGGGCATAGCAGGTGATCCGGAAATAGTTATTGAATGAATGGGAGTGGGACTTGCTGACCCTCCTTAATCAAATCCCTGCCAGGGTTGGAGCTCCAAGTCTTTTCGCCCTCTTCTGGTTCACAGGCACTGAGGTTCCTTTCTTGGAAACATATGAGCAGTTGCAAATTCCACCCTGTAAATCTGAATTTTGGGTTGCACAGGTCTATCTCCCCCACATGCCCTGAACCATAGCAACGTAGTGTCTCAAGGCTGTGCATCATTCATAGCAGAGGGAAATAATAAATCTCTATTCTGCCTTCTTCTCTTCATAGAGATGATCAAAGAAAAGGGAGCCAGACAGGGATTCTAAAGCTTTGGGCAGTTCTATTTTGCCCTAAAAGACTGTAGCAGACGTTGTCCATGCTCTGCCCAGAGCCTCTAACCAAGGACCTTTTACTGCTCCTCAGTTTCCTTCCTCCAACAAGCCTTATCTGCTCTTCTTCTTTGGAAGAAGTAGCCCATGGGCTGCTGGAAATGCTTCATCTGTGGCCAGGAGCAGAAGGTAGAATGTATGGCCAGATGGGGGTGGGGCTTAGCCAATGACGGACGGGTCCTGGCTCAGGACTGTAACTCACATTCTGGGACCCCTGGTAGGGTCAGGTAGAAGCTGCCCTCCTCGGGACTTTGCTGAAATCGTCCCTTTGTTTCTATTCTATAGCTTAGAGTCAGGTTCTTGAAAACCTGATGTGAGACAAAGGGGAGACTGGGAAAAGAGGGTCCATGATTATCAGTAAACATGAGTCTGAGGATACGCAAAAAAGCATAAATAGCCACATTTCTCTGTATAATAAACTCCTTTCATGATCCATGGAGAGGAGTTGCACTTCATGGAAGAGTGCTGGGTAGAGAAGTGGAAGATGGGAGGCTTTCAGGAGAAAAGGGCCAGAGGACCAAACCACATGGGAATGAAAAACAATGACAACAACACAACGGCAATAACAAAACACACCTCTGCAACAGGCCAGAAGCTTGGGGAGCGTTTGCTACATGCACAACTGCCTTATGTGCATGATATTCTGAGGGACATCGGGGGAAGGGGCTGTGCTCCAGGTCCTGGAGACACCACGTGCATCAATGAGGAAGTACTGAGCCCTTCACAGAATGTTATCCCGGAAGATTTCTAAGCCGGAGGACCACAGGCAAACATGACCTCGCTCCACACAGCCCAGTGCTCAAGGAGACTGGGTGGAGGGAAGCAGGCTCCCACCACGCGTGCGATAGTGTTGGAACCAGTTCCACTTGGATCCCAAAGGACATCCAGGTTTCACACTGTACAGACCCCAGTGAAAGGGACAAGTAGAGGAACAGCTCTTAACACAAACAAAAGGCGGTGAAAAATGCCACTAACGAGGTGCAAACAGCATGCTCTTGGACCTTCAGCAGGGGGAGGGCACACCCCATCATCTGGTTATTTGCATCTCAGGAAGCACTTAGCCCCCAGTCCTCCCAGACAGCACAGAGAGGGAAGAGGGGGCGGTGTCACTCCAGAGCTTGCACACGTGAAATGCACAAGAAACAGGGGTGCACTGGAACCCCTTCACGGGACTCCAGAGAGCCGACGATTAAATTCTCAGTAATTTTTCAAGCTATGGTTAAACTCATCTGTTATTAAAAACTAAATTATATAAGCTTATAGTAAAATAAATTATATGAAAAAAGGTCCTAAAGGCTCAAAACTCATCACTACCTAATGATGTTATATTTCACTGTTATCTATGCCCTTGAGGTTATTTACATCTTTTGTTTTCTGTCTGGTAGAGATATTATATAAGGGTGCCCATCTCTTCCCTGTGTTCAGTGACGTCATGCTAGGAGTCTGAAATTCACCAGAGAGGGACTATTTACACCTCAGAAACCAGCAAACACTGCAACACACGGCCCCGCCCTTCCCCTGCTCACTGCTGGTTGTTAAATGTTTAGCAGCACATCCATTGGAGAGGAATCTAAGAGTGTCCAGACAGGGTGCAGAGGAAATAAATCTCATGACTTCATTCATTCATCCAACACTGCTTATTAATCACCTACTATGTGCAATGCACATGTAGTTACAATTTCTTCATGGTTGGCTGTAACAGTGAGCTCAGTCAAAGCTGACTGATTGAGCTAATTGGGGCAAAGGTCCAAGCAAACCACTGGAAGTTCCAACTACTGAGCATCTTTCAATAAGTGCATTTTGATGATTTCCAGATCATGTGCGGCTCCATCTAAGAGCTAACTGTCGAGGGGTCTGGGCAGACCTGCTTCAATAAATAGATAAAGATCATTTAAAAGCAGCCCATTAAACGTTTGCATGCAAATGGACTTGCCAGTCTCCTTGAAAAACAGTTTGTTCTCCTAAGGAGGTTAAATATTTTCAGACTTACTTGTGTTATTAATTTGCCTAGCCAAGTGTGTGGTTGAGGGTGCATTCTTAATAGAGGATGCAAAGACCTAGCAGAATGAGCTTTATCCTTGAAACCTAAATGAGGGAGGTTTTATGAATGCCATCAAAATGACCACAGACTTTGCCTGTTTCCCGAGGAAAATAAATCTCTGCCCCATTCAGATCAGATAGCCCTGGTGTAACCTACAGGATGGGGAATAAAATAGAAAAATGAATAATTCCAGGCATGCTGCATGCCTCCCACCTAGCACAGTACGCAGCATAGGTGTAACCCACAGGTGAGGCACATCATAGAAAAATGAACAAACCCAGTTGTGTTGCATCCCTAGCATCTAAATAGCACGCGGCACATGGTGAGCGTCCAGTAGATTTTTGTCGAATGAATAAATATTCCCATGCCATAATTCTAACCACAGTTTTGATGAGAAGGGTTCTCTAATAATGGTAGACAGAAAAAAATCATAGAAGAAAAGGAGGGAGAAAGGGGGATTTATAAAAAGAGTTAGACTCTTTTCATATCATATCTCATTTACTCCTTGCAAGGTTTTATTCTCCCCATTTTACAGATGAGATAAACTAAGGTTAATCAGTGCACCCAGTACCTCACAGGTAGGAAGCACAGAGGGAGGTCAAAATCTGGTCTGTTTCAATTTACAATCCATGCTCTTTCTATGTATTATGAAATGGTGACAATCTTCCTGGAAATAATCAATATAAAAAGAAAATCTTTCCCCTGCTCCCTAGAAAGTATGACGAATTTCCCTTATTGGAGAAGAGAGAAAATTGAAAACTGAAAACTCACACCAGAAACACAATGGTGGTCTAGCACCCCTTCCTCACTTCCTTTCTTCTGTCCTGGACCACAGAGGAATGGGGTGTGTGTGTGTGTGTGTGTGTGTGTGTGTGTGTGTGTGTGTTTGTGTTATTATTGTTTTCCTTTATTTTCCTCATCATCAACTTTTGCTTCAATAGTGAGTTGGGTGCTAAACTCTACTTACAGCATCTCTGTTCCACAAAACTCTCTGTAAGAGGAGTATTATCGCCTCCATGGTGTGGATGAGAAAATTCAGAAACGGCTGATTTGGCTAAAGTCCACACCAGTAAATGGAATATCCAGGAATCTAGCGCAGGCTTATGTGTCACGAAAGTGTTTTTCCATTAACGGTTTTCTCAAACTCTAGTGTGTGCAGGAATTACTCGGGGACCTCACTAAATACAGATTTTGATTCAGCAGGTCTGGGGTGGGGCCTGATGAGCCCCCAGGTGATGCCGAAGTCTCAGGCCACATTTGATGAGAAGGTTCCCAGGTCAACTGCTTAGTCAATTCAGAGCTTATCCCATTGTTTGGGGTTAGCTCTCAGTCCTTCCTCTTGTCTTGGTGAAGTTTCGACTCATCAGCCACAGTGAGGACCTGACAGGACAGGGTAAGCAGCAGTCTGTCCCCCCCTGGAGCCTGGCCAGCTTCCTCCCCCTTATATCCGTTCCATCTCTGGGCAATAGGACCATTTACCCTGGAACCACACAACTTCCCGGCTCTCCCCTCTTTGCCCCCACACACCAACTACCTCTATAAATGGTCTCTGAGCCTGCAGTCTTGGCCCCTCGAGACTATTGTTCATAAGATAGTCATTGTGAGCTTTTTCAATGTAAATCTGATGACATCACTCTAGTTCTTAGATTCCTTCGAGAAAGGCGAAGCACCACCCCCCTTGCTCTGCCCCAAATCCTCTACAACCAGAGCACCTTCCTTTTTATCTGCTTGTGGATACTGTGGTTCAGCATAGAATGTAATTAAAAATAAAATGAAAGATTCTTCTGCTAAAGAAAAGCAAGAATCCCCCTGACCAATCCAATCTATGTTTTTGCCTTTTACAGATGAGAAGAACGAGGCCCAGAGAAGCCCAACCCCTTTCCTGAGGAGCCCAGGAAGAAAACTGGGGAGCTGGCACAAATATTAAGACCCTCCTGAAGTTTTCTTTGGTTTTCTCCTTCTCTTTCCATTGCACCACACCCCTCCTCACCAACAACTTTGTATTTTTCATCAGATATTGCTTTCCTAAGATCCACTAAGTGAGTTCCTTTACTGGCTGAGAGCAAAACACTCACGTCTGCTATGCCTTCTCCAAATCTGCCCCCTACAATTCCAAGCACGAGGAAAAGCAGAAAGACGTGCAGACTCTTACATTGGTTTTATAAGCAGCTTGTCGCAGACTAGACTGATTGCTTGGTCATGAGATCCGAAGCTTGGGGACAGTTAGGGATAAATAAGGAACAGTGACCAAAGCTACCACCTCCCTCCCAAAATTGAAGGAAAGATCTTTAAGGCTTTTATGAGGTACCATGGCCAAGGTAAGCTGACTCTCAGGACATGATAAAGTGAATGCAGAAGCAGACTGAAGTACTTTGGGCCCTGAGCTGATGGACATTTTCCCCTAAAGTATTATTCTCTTAAAAAACATCAAGAATATTTTATGATGAAGGACATCCTTCCTTTAATCAAAAAGTGCACCCCCAAAGCCCCTGATTACCCAATCTATACAAGCAAACAAGGCTCCCTAAAATTGGTTAATTTCCACATCAGCCCATTGTCCCCAGGACGACATATTCACAGCAGGTTGATAAATATTCCTTGAGTGAATAAGCATGTAACGAAGCCGACTGTTTGCAGGGAAAAGAGGCACTTGGTACATCATTGCTTGCTAAGTCGAACGGTCTCGTTAGATCCAGAGATGGGACAGCTCAGTGTGGGCGAAGAGCAAGGGAAGGTACTCTGCGTGGCCTTTGGGTTGGCGGAGAAGAGAACATTCAGGAGGGTCCCAAGAGAATCAAAGTCTGCAGGTGGGGAGTTGTGTCTCCTTTGCTATATATGGTAGAGGAGAAAGCCAGGAGCCAGTTAAAATCTGAACCAGCAACTCTGTCTAGTGCATCAGCCACAGGAAGGCTTTTGTAGGATGTGCAATGTACAGGTGGGCGGTATACGAGGGACCTTTAGTTATGTACTTAATGTGGATTTGAAAAAGCACATAATGTAGCATATCAGATAACATGACTTCACAGATACTATTGCTTAGGATCAGGCTAAATTTATGGGAGCCAGAATCAGCGAGTTCACTTCAAGAGAAAAATATTAAATCGATACCAGCTTGGATGTGACAAAAATCATGAAGGTGAACAGGAGCGACTGGTAATTGACAAACACTTCGTGAAAGCTACGTATCAATGGTTGTTATTCATTGTCTCATCAAAGGGCATACTGTGTGTGAAAGTGTTTTGTGGATTTCATTCACTCATTCACAAATGTGAAAATTTATAATTCAGCAAAACAGATTAAATGAAATACTATAGACAATAATGAATAACTTACTTCTCAGACAAGGAAGGAAGGAGACAGTATCTTTATGGACCTGCTAAGAATCAAACAACATGGGAGGCCTGGGGATTCAGATAGAAACAAGATGGGTTTCCTTCTCAAGGAGCCTTCTGTCCAGCAGGAAGGCAGGCAACTATGGACGTAAACTGCGATCCCACGTGAGAAGTATTTTCACGGAGATGTGTACAAAGTACAAGAGCATGTAGGAGCCATCAGAGTAGGGGCAGCTGGCAGAGGTGGTGGGAGATGACTTCAGCACCTTTTGCCAGATGGGGCTATCACTTGCGTTACCTACAAGTCAGGTGTTGAAGGAATTCTAGTGTAGGAATCCCAAGACACTGCAATCATTAGAAAAGCATAAATGCAAGCTATTACTATTGTATTTAATGCAATGAATGACATCAAACTTTAGTATGCATGAGAAAGACCTGCAGAACTTATTTTAAAATGCACATTTTGAGACTCTCCCTTAATAGGCTCTGATAGTATGCTTGGAACGTTGGGTTAATCTGAAATGTTAATAAAGCCTGGGAGATTCGGATGTGGTAGGTATATACTCTGAGAGACTAACTTATAGAAGGCAGGAAACTTATTTACTTTGGACAACTCAGTATTGAGCACAATGCCGGCATATAGCAAGCGTTGAATAAATGTTTGGTAAACACACACACACACTAAATTATTAAAATCTAATAACAAATCTGAGCTCCAGAATAATATTTTGTTTTCCAATGGATTTAATTTATAGACTTAAAATTTACACTTGCATCCTTCCAGAAAGTAATGGAGATAGCCCATAATTAAAATTCAGACACACACTAATATAAACAGGATTAATTGCTTTTTAAAAGTTAATTTTTTGGATTGATTAGCCCAGGCTCAGGCTGACGGCTGTTGGGCCTCCCTTTGGGCGGTAGAGACTCTGAGAGTCTGGATGCCCTTGAAAGTGAGGAAACATTCTCCTGCAGTACATTCTGACCTGCCCACTTCTACTAGTTGGTCTCAATGAATGGGGTCTGAAGCACCAGCTTGTCAATCATCAGGAACATACTGTACCCTCAAGAATCAAACTCAAGGCACGCCTTCTCATGTTGCCATTTTCTCTGTCTCTGAAAAGTGTTAAAAGTAGGTTCATTATGGCCAATTGAGCCCAAGGGAACAGGACAATCCTTTCTCCAAGTGGCTGGAAAATAAGCCAATCGCTGGTGCATGTGTCACCCATATACCTCGATTCGGATACTTTTTGAGCTTTCAACAATGCTCTGTCCTAACTTTCCATTCTTCTCATGAGAACCTGCTGCGCCTAGCATGAGCTGCATAATGGTAATTCCATTCACTGGAAGAATGGATGAATGGATGAATGAATGAATGGATGAATGAAGGCATGAAGGCATGGTCAGGTCTCATTATTGTCTACTGTACTTCAAGCATTATGCCAGGCACGGGTACGATGATAAAACAGAGCAGACACGGCCCCTCTCTGGGCTTACAATTTGCAGGAGAAGGCTGCATTAATAACGTATTTATGCTAAAGTTAAGACAGAATAGACCCACCAGTTTGTCCCCTGTTTGCAAATCAGGAAGTGAGGATTCCCAGCAGGGCTTGTTCTGTGTGAGCCCCAGGAGGAAAAAATAAATATACTCTATTGGTAGCAGTAACAGTGAGAAATACTGTGCCCAAATGAAAAGAACTTTTAGAATATCTTCACACCTCTAACAGAGACGGCATAAGATAAACATAAAAGTAGCCGAGTCCCTCCGTGAATTGAGGCCAGAATTGAAATATGCCAGAGGAAATCAAGTAGTCAATCTAGAAAGATCATAGGAATCATATTCTGGGAGTGAAAGGGAAATGGTGTCTGGGAAGGCAGTTCAGAGCCTCAAGTTTTGCTAAAACTCATCAGTAGCAAGTAGGAACGGGTGCAGTTTAGGACAGAGAAGACAGGGTGGGTGAGCGCACGGGCTTCAGGATGAAGACCTGGGATGACAAGGCAGATCTTTACTTAGCTGTGACGCTAACTGGATGACAGGGGTGTCCGGGGTCTGTTCACACTGCTTTGCAAGAGCCCATTATGTGCACCCCTTCCTGACTCTGATTTCAGTCACTTTACATTGGTTACTTGAAACTGCCCATGGTGGGAGTACTAACACTATAGGAAGAGGCAAATGCTACAAACCAGTGTTTTTCTTTAAGTTAGTAAATATTTATCAGCACACGACTAGTTACAGAGTCCAAGCTAACAGCCAAAGGGACCTGCATGAAACCAGGAATTGAGAGGCAGAGCTGTACTCAGGTTGTGGTGGCACTGGCTGCCTTGGAAGTGCCGTTTCCCCTCCCCCGACATCAGCAAAGGAGATTCAGCTCTCACATGGGGGCCTGGAACAAGTGCTCTCAAAGGCGGCTTCCCACCCTGAGTCTGCATCCCTATGCTAGAAATAGCCATGGAGGATTTTTTTTTTTTTTTTTTTTTTTTTTTGCGGTACGCGGGCCTCTCACTGTTGTGGCCTCTCCCATTGCGGAGCACAGGCTCCGGACGCGCAGGCTCAGCGGCCATGGCTCACGGGCCCAGCCGCTCCGCGGCATGCGGGATCTTCCCGGACCGGGGCACGAACCCGTGTTCCCTGCATCGGCAGGCGGACTCTCAACCACTGCGCCACCAGGGAAGCCCAGTCATGGAGGATTTTAAGATTGCAGTGGTGAATTAAATGCCATATTATGGGGTGTTTTCATCCACTGCTGGTGGACAAGGGTGTGTGTGTGTGTGTGTGTGTGTGTGTGTGTGTGTGTGTGTGTGTGTGTGTGTGTGTGTGTGTGTGTGTGTGTGTGTGTGTGTGTGTGTGTGTGTGTGTGTGTGTGTGTGTGTGTGTGTGTGTGTGTTTACAAGCATAGAGGCAGGTTAGGGAATCATGGCTTAGTGGTAACATTTAAAATAAACTCATGAATTGACAAGTGGCCAAAGCCCAAATTAGAGTAACTTCAGAGCCAGAAACACAAAGCCGGAATGCGTGAATTTACACATTAGGTATGGTGTTCTTTTTTGTTTTTAACATCTTTATTGGAGTATAATTGCTTTACAATGGTATGTTAGTTTCTGCTTTATAACAAAGTGAATTAGCTGTACATATACATATATCCCCATATCTCCTCCCTCTTGCGTCTCCCTCCCACCCTCCCTATCCCACCCCTCTAGGTGGTCAAAAAGCACCGAGCTGATCTCCCTGTGCTATGCGGCTGCTTCCCACTAGCTATCCATTTTACATTTGGTAGTGTATATGTGTCCAAGGCATGGTGTTCTTAAAAATAAACCTGAGTTGTAGCTATTACAGACTGTACCATTTTGCAGAAGTGTAAAGAGAGGTGGGTTGAGGCTGGTGCAAGATCACCTGAGAAATACAGCGGGGTATCAATTATCAATGATCTCCTGGAGCTAAGTCTATGACCAAACAGAGGAAAACTGATTTCACTGTAGATCCCGCCAAGACCAAATCAATGAGTGTGAACTGTGTGAGGAGGATGTAATTCTGTGCCCACATTTTGGCAACACTCTCTGAGTGATAAAAATAAAAGTCACATTTATACAAAGGTTTTGAAAATTTCACGTCCATTATCTGACTGAACCATCACAGCATCTCAGAGGAAAGTATCATTGACATCATTTTTCGGAAGACAGAAGTGCATCTCAGAGAGGGGAAGTCACTTATCCACGGTGGCAGAGAAGGTGGTGGCACATACAAGTTGCTACGTAATAAAGTACTTAATACATATCTCACTCCCGACAGATCCATTAATAACGGTTCTTACTTCTTCCACTGAGAAGGATCCCTATTCCTCATACCTTGACTCAGAACCAAGGATGCACAAGGCCCTTTGCTACCTGGCCTCAATACACTCCAACCCTCCCTTACCCACACCTTCCCAAGGACCACTAGCTGCAATCACATTGTGCTCTTACGTCTAAGATATTTTCTTTTCTTCAAAATTTTTATTTTCTATTGGAGCATAGTTGATTGACAATGTTGTATTAGTTTCAGGTATACAGCAAAGTGATTCAGTTACACATATACGTGTATCTATCCTTTTTCAAATTCTTTTCCCATTTAGGTTATTACAGAATATTGAGTAGAGTTCTCTGTGCTATACAGTAGGTCCTTGTTTCTTATCTGTTTTAAATATAGCAGTGTGTACACGTTATATGACCTTGGACATGCCATCCTCTCTCATCCATCCCCACTTTCCCCATTCTCGGCTTATCAGAGACTTAAGCATAAATTCGAAATTTAGCTTAACTGTCACCCCCTCTGTGAGGCCTTTGCTAGATTTCCCAAGAGGATTTATTCTTCTTTTCCTTCTGGCTTCACTTTACTTTGATCCCACTTTTACTACTGGGGACAGAACTGTTTAGGGGTGTTATGAGATGAACTGTGTCCCCCTAAAATTCATTCCTTAAAGCCCTCACCCCCAGGACCTCAGGATGTGACTGTATTTGGACACAGGGTCTTCCGATTGAGGATTAAGTTGAAATAGACTCTAAGTGTGGGCCTTAATCCAATCTGACTAGTGTCCTTGTAAGAAGAAGCAATTGGGACAGAAGAAGAGATACCAGGGGCTCCCTCACACAGAGGAAAGACCATCTGAGGACAGAGAGACAGTGGCCACATCTACCAGTCAAGGAGAGAGGCCTCAGGAGAAACCAAATCTGCTGACACCTCGACTGGACCTCCAGCCTCCAGACCGTGAGAAGATAAACTCCTGTTGTTTAAGCCTCCCAGTCGGTGGTATTCTGTTATGGCAGCCCTAGCAGACCAATACCGGGGCCTAGTTGACCCGTGCTTTGTGGAAACTTGAACCCACTGCAGGGTGGTGATCAACAGGGTCGCTGGGCCCTGTGCCGAGGGCAGCTCTGGCACATTGGCTCTGCTGCTGGCAGCTGACACTTTGCCAGCGCTCTGCGGAGGAAGCCACGTTCGCCTGATTCCTCATTTCTTCTCTCCTACATCCGGTGGTCCCACTATATCTTCTTCCATCTTTGGTTTACAATAAACGGCCCCTCACCACACTCATGGGGCTCCCTGGCCTCTCCATGCCTCTGCTACCATGCACATGTTTTGCCCATGTACAAAGTCTGGCTCATCTCATCCTGGGTTTTGACGTTTCTCTCTCACCACAGGCATCAATCCTTTAAAGAGAAGTAGGCCTTCTCCTAAACTTTCAACCCACAGCATTTACCAATTTTATATACATGCAACATTTGTTGCAGGAGTTATAAACCGTGTCTGTTTTTGCTTACCTCTGTCCACAGTGCCTGGCATGTAATAGGTACTCAACATATAAACGAGAGATATTTTTTGGCTCTGAAGAACCACTGTTAACATTTTTTATTCTTTTAATATCGAACTAATTGCACTGATGTGGCAAAATTCTTATTTCTGACTTTGATTCAATTGACAGTATAGAGGTGACCTTGGAAACATTCTTTGTTGTTGATTTATAATGTGTTAGTTTTAGGTGCTCAGCAAAGTGATTCAGTTATACATATGTATTCTTTTTCATATTCTTTTCCATTATAGGTTATTACAAGATATTGAATACAGTTCCCTGTGCTATATAGTAGGACCCTGTTGTCTATCTACTTTATATATAGTAGTTTGTATCAAAATGAGTGAATTTTTTTTTTTTTTTTTTTTTGCGGTACGCGGGCCTCTCACTGTTGTGGTCTCTCCCGTTGTGGAGCACAGGCTCCGGACACGCAGGCTCAGCGGCCATGGCTCACGGGCCCAGCCGCTCCGAGGCATGTGGGATCTTCCTGGACCGGGGCACGAACCCGTGTCCCCTGCATCGGTAGGCGGACTCTCAACCACTGTGCCACCAGGGAAGCCCAAAATGAGTGATTTTTTTAAAAAATTATTTTATTTATTTATTTTTGGCTGCGTTGGGTTTTTGTTGCTGCACGCCAGCTTTCTCTAGTTGTGGCAAGCGGGAGCTACTATTCATTGTGGTGCGCGGGCTTCTCATTGCAGTGGTATCTCTTGTTGCAGGGCACAGGCTCTAGGGGTGTGGGCTTCAGGATTTGTGGCATGCGGGCTTCAGTATTTGTGGCACACGGGCCCAGTAGTTGTGGCTCACGGGCTCTAGAGCGCAGGCTCAGTAGTTGAGGCACATGGGCTTAGTTGCTCCGTGGCATGTGGGATCTCCCTGGACCAGGGCTCCAACCCATGTCCCATGCACTGGCAGGTGGATTCTTAACCACTGCGCCACCAGGGAAGCCTGAGCGGTTTTTTAAATGAGATAAAATACCCCAAAGTGCCCAGCCCAGTGTTTGGCACATTGATGGTATTTAAGAAATGTCAGTTTTCTCCCCTTGACCAAGATGACTGATACTGAAACCTTGGCCTTCCATGTTATTAGAAGGGAACTCCTCTTTTCCGCAACCCCATTATCAGTGGTGTTGTGGGAGACTTTATATTATGGGTAGTAGATTACACTGCCATTCCTATTTATTCATTTGCCCATAAGAAGACTACAAACTCACCTCCCATCGCCCTCTGTCTTGCAGCGTCTTCTGCGTCTCATAAACTGTAGACGTTGCTCAAACTCAGAGAAGGTGAGAAATTAAGAAGCATTACTGAGTTCACGCAGACGTTAACAAAAACAACAAAAAACACAAAACCCAATAAGACTGTGTTTAGTGCCTCCAACAGTGAGTAAGCTGATTTTGCTGAGAACTCCTCTGCTGGTAGAAAATAGTGTTGAAAAAAATCAAAGCTATGGCTATTAGCCACAGGGAGCTTCCATTGACTGCTCATACATTTGTTAAGTAAGACCAAGGCAGTTTTGGCTCTGGGGAAACTTTTTTGATTTACACAAATCAAGTTCATGTGATTTCTCAACTAGTGGGCTTTTTTCCCCAAGAACTCAAACTATTCAGGCCTCAAAGTGACAAATGAATAATTTTTTTGAGGAATATATCGAGAGAGCCACCCTATTACACTGAATAATTCACTTATGCACCCATCTGTTCACTCATTTATTAAAGAAAATGTTTATTGAGCACCTGTTATGTGTCTGGTATAGAATTAGCCACAGAAGATAAGTAATTGCAAAAGAAACAGTCTTTTCTTTCAAGGAGCTCACAATCTAGTACCTGTGTCAGAGAGCTATTGTGAATTTTAAATTAATTACTTCATGGAAACACTTAGGAAAATGCCTAGAACATGGTGAACACTCAAAAAGCGTAGTTCTTATTTTTATTGTTATCTGACAGAGAGACAAGAAAACATACTTTCAGTCCACTGTGGTCAAAGTTGAGGATAAGGGTAACCTTGGGGTCGTAGTGCGGAGAGGTACCGACCCCAGCCTAAGAATGTCTGGAAGTGTCCTTCCACAGATAGCCCGTCAGCTGACTCTTAAAAGGAAAGAAAAAGAGGCAGACAGAGAAGAGTGGAAAGGAGTTCTGTGAGATGAAACCAGAGAGATGGAGGCCAAACCCTAACCAGCTTGACATATTGTGTTAGGGAGTTGCGTTTATCTTGCAGATAACAGGGCACCATCGAAGGTGAAGCCATCCAGAACATACCACCGTGGCATTCAAAATTATTTCGAGCTGAAGTCATTTGAGAATCGAAAGATGCAGAAAAGGGCCTTGTCTGAACTCCCCACCCCCATCTGCCTAAAAGCAGAGCCTTCCAAGAGAATTCAGCTGCCATAAAGTCCTCCCTTCCAAGGGAGGCTTCCTGTACAGGGGGAAGATTGATTCCTATCACCAGAGACTAGAAGTCAGTATTGGGATGAGAAACTGCATAAACATTGTCACAAAACTATCATAACTTGCATAGACTCTCCTAAGGCCCATTTTTCTTTCCCCAAAGTCATTCCTTTTTTTATAAGTGCCCTCTCTCCCCTCATCCTTCTCCTATTAACTTGGTATATAAGCCCCCAATTTTTAAAATAAATAAATAAATTAATTAATTAATTAATTTTTGGCTGTGTTGGGTCTTCCTTGCTGCCCACAGGCTTTCTCTCGTTGGGGCGAGCGGGGGCTACTCTTCGTTGTGGGGCGCAGGCTTCTCATTGTGGTGGCTTCTCTTGTTGCGGAGCATGGGCTCTAGGCGCGCGGGCTTCAGTAGTTGTGGCACGTGGGCTTCCGCAGTTGTGGCTCCCGGGCTCTAGAACGCAGGCTCAGTAGCTGTGGCGCACGGGCTTAGTTGCTAAGCGGCATGTGGGATCTTCCCAGACCAGGGCTCGAACCTGTGTCCCCTGCATTGGCAGGCGGATTCTTGACCGTTGTGCCACCAGGGAAGTCAAGCCCCAAATTTTAATCACTTCTTTGAACCATGTTTTCTGCACGCTCCTGCATACATATGTGAATGAAGTTTGTCTTTCCTCCTGTTAATCTGTCATTTGTCAGTTTAATTTGCAGGTCCTAAGAACAGAACCTGAAAGGACAGAGGAAGAGTTTTTCCTCCCCCCGACAAAGGATTTTAAATGCAATCATGATCACCTTTGTGTTTCACAAAGATCTTTCTTGATGTGGGGTGAAGAATGGCATGAAAGTGGCTCCTGGTGCAGCTTTCCCCAGGAGATTACTGATGAGCGACTCAACCAAGCCAGTGGCAACAGACAGCAGGAGGAAGAGGCCGACTCAAAACACATTGAAGTCTTAAAGTTAAATTGACTTCAGAACTTCAGTAAAAAGGATGGAGGATAGCACAAGTAAGATGGCATTGCTCTTTGCTGCTGAGTTTTGGGTACAGAAGAAACTCTGGAAGAAAGCTGTTGAGATTAATTTTGAAGATTGTGCCCGAGGTGCCTGTGGGGCAGCTTCCAGGTGGTGATGGCTAGTCAGCAAACACAGGCTGGAATTTCTAAGACAGTCTGATTTGGAGCTAGAAATTTGAGAGTCGTGAGCTAGCAGGTGGTCCGTTAAACCATGGGAACAGATAGGATTGAACAGAGCGTTCGAGAAGAGCAGAGGGTGTGGAGTGGGTCATTCCTAGACCTTCCAAGAGGCACATTCTTGTCACTAAATATACTGAACAAGGAAGCAAATGCAGCATCGCCCCAGGACGAAACACGGCAGGGCAGAGAGCAGCCCCAGGCTGAATGCATTAAGGCTAAGGATATGCCACCATCTCCTACACGGAGACTTGCCGGGGAGGGGGCTTGGTAAATATCTCAACCCACATAATTGGCATCTTTCACAGAACACTCTAGCGCAGAAAAGCTGCTGGCTCTGGGAAGGGCACGATGGGGTCCGACGGCTCACCTTCCACCTGAGAAACCAATTTTGTCAATAACATGTTTGCTCCTCTGCTTCAGGGCCACGCTGGGTCCACCTCGCCTGTTTCCAGGTGACAGGACCAAACGCCCCTCCCAGTTTCTCCCGAAGGCTGCCTCCCTAGAGTGGTATGGGGTGAGGCCCAATGAGCATTCGAACTGGCACCTTCCCAGGGCTCCCAGCAGAACGGACCCCTGGAGGCTGCAAAGTCCTCATCTGCACACTGGCAGCTGCCTCTTCAGTTTCCCAAGCCAGGATAAAAACAGCTCCCTACCTTCCAAGATGAAGCCTCCGCTAGAGAAAAGAGAAATCACACCCACGCACTCAGTCGAAATTCATCTTCCAATTTCTCAGCCTGTCACTGCTGAGAAAGACACAGCTACTGCTGCCACCACAGGCAGAAGAGGAAACCGCTCCCCCGCCCTGACACACACACACACACACACACACACACACACACACACACACACAGCACAACAACCCTCCGACCTCTCTCTAGATTCAGTCACAGGAGAGTTTCTTACAATGCGTCTTCCTGCCACTCAGGGAGGTCCCTGTGACAGTATTTTGAAACTTTCTACAGAAAGCAGAGATGAGAACTGATCCCAAGCCACAGGTGCCAGGGCAACGGGAAGACATGATTCCTGAAAGTCACGGCCACACTAGTTTTTGGGCAAGAAAGCACTATATTTTACTGGTGCTTTCCAAACCTGTTTTTCTTTTTTACCATTATGCTGTGGCCCTATATACAGTATTAGGTTATATAGCTTCAACCCTCCCCTCCCCCTCCTCCAGAATTACATCCACTTCTCACCAAGAACCCTTGTTTAGTATTATGGGTTGAATCCTGTCCCCCTCCAAAGGATATGCTGAGGTCCCAACCGTCACTTCCTCAATATGTGACCTTATTTGGAAAGAGGGTCTTCCTAGAGATAAAGTTAAAATGAGGTCATTAGGGTGGGCCCTCATCCAATATGACTGGTTTCCTTATAAGAAGGGAAAATTTGGACACAGACAGACATGCCCAGAGGGAAGAAGATGTGAAGACACACAGGGAGCAGATGGCATGGGACCGGAGTGCTGTATCTACAAGCCAAGGAAGGAACGCCAAGAACTGCCAGTAAATCCCAGGAGCTAGAAGAGGCATGAAGGATTCTTCCCTAGAGCCTTCAGAGAGAGGCTGTGGACACCTTGATTTTGGACCTCTGGTCTGCAGAACTGTGAGGGAACAAATATCTGTTGTTTTACACGCGGTGCACGGGGCTTTGCTACGGCAGCCCTAGGAAGCTCATGCACTTAGATACGCGGGCCTCTTTGCAGATGCTTTCAAGCCTTTCCTTTGACTTGTGATGTCCACCGCAATTCTCTGCCCTGTTCCAGGCCACATTTGTGTTCTGCATGATGGCTCCGAGGCATCTCATCTTTTAAGACGAGGGGTTTTTTTTTTTTTAATCCTATGTACAGCCTAGTTAGCTTTTTTTAAAATAAATAAATTTATTTATTTATTTATTTTTGGCTGTGTTGGGTCTTCGTTTCTGTGCGAGGGCCTTCTCCAGTTGCAGCGAGCGGGGGCCGCTCTTCATCGCGGTGCGCGGGCCTCTCACTGTCGCTGCCTCTCCTGTTGCGGAGCACAGGCTCCAGACGCGCAGGCTCAGTAGTTGTGACACACAGGCTTAGTTGCTCCGCGGCACGTGAGATCTTCCCAGACCAGGGCTCGAACCCGTGTCCCCTGCATTGGCAGGCAGATTCCCAACCACTGCGCCACCAGGGAAGCCCGGCACAATGGTCTTTTGGGTCCCTCCCCTAGTCCCCAGCAGTCGTGATCCAGAGGGTCACACAACAGTTCTAATTTTGAATATTTTCAGAAAAGGAAATTTGTACTGACTGGGCTCCCATAACATATAAAACAAGGTGCTCAACACTCTGGATGTCCCATTCCTCACAACCCCCCTGTGGGAAATAGCGACAACCATTCCAGTAATTTCCAGCAGAGGTGACTGAACTTCAGAGACTAGGAAGTTGATGAAGGTCATCTAACTAGGGACATGGTAGGCTGTGGACTTAAATCATAGGCAAATGACTCCTTAGCACAGGCTCATCCCTCTGAACCACAGGAAAACCGACCCTTTTTCTTGTCCAAGTCTGTATTCCTGTTTCTGCACATGTGGTCAAGCTACCTGGAGCATTCCCATAACCCCAGAGCGTCTCAGGAGTTAATGTGCACACGAATCCCCGGGGATTTTGTTAAATAGCACATTCTGATTCAGTAGGTTTTGGGTGGGGCTGAAGAAGGAGATAGATGGGCCCCAGGGTAAGCAGCTGGAGTTCATTCCTTGTGGACAGAAACTCCAAAACATCAATAGCAGGACAATGGAGAGAGGAGGCTGTCCCTGCCCAGATGAGAGATAAAAGACCACATGTTCCTCCTTCTCGAAGTCAAGGAGACCTTCCTGACTACACATGTGCAGAAAAGCACCTTGGATGTCAAAAAGGGAGTGGGCGTCACCCCGCAGTAAGTGACGTCAACTATCCGTAGGCCTCTTCGCTAGAATCCACCTTGGCTGAGAGATGCGCACGCACGCATGGGAGGTTCCTGAGATAAACCCAGTACGGACTCAGAACCAGGCGAAGCAAGATGACTGGCCAAAGGAAATGGGGAAGGAATGCCCCATAAAAGTGATTCAAACTACATGAGGGCATGACTCTCTCCTCCCGTGTGTCTATCCATAGGTACCCTTTTCCTCCTAATAAACACCTGATTTGTTTCGCTACTTTCCGTCTCTATGTGGCAATTCATTTCTAAACAGCTGACTGGCCAGGGCATTGTCACTGGCCACTGGCCCCTGGTGGTCTAGTGGTTAGGGCTCAGCTCTCTCACCGTTGAGGCCTGACTTCAGTCTCTGTCTGGGAACCGAAACTCCGCTTCAAGCCACTGCCGGCCGAGACCACCCGAGATCAGGCCCTGGGAGACTGCCTTTCAAATATTTACTGAGAGCCTACTGTGTACCAGGCACAAGGCTAAGTGCTTGGAATACATCAGTGAAGAAAACCAACCAATGTCTCTGTCCTCTTGCAGGGGGTGGCGTGGGGACACTGTTACTTGTCAAGGGCTGTGGCCTCCTGTGATGACCCGGCATCGAGGTAGGTATTGGTTGCCTGGTTGGAGGAAAGTCTGCTTTGTTTTCTGGGATCGGCACACAGGGGATGTGAGCATGGTAAAGGATGGAGATGACTGGAATTTACCATCATGAGGTGTGGCTACAGGTTCCCGTCTCTCAATCTGTGTGTCAACATTCAGACAGCCCGCCTGCAGCATTTCCCACCCCACCTGGATATGGTGCCTTAGACTCAAAATGCAAAATTTCCTTTAGACTTAAGTCATTTCCAGGGTAATAAAACAAGGGAAAGAGTCCGTATCAAATGTCAGTCTGGGGGCTTCCCTGGTAGCGCAGTGGTTGGGAGTCCGCCTGCCGATGCAGGGGACGCGGGTTCGTGCCCCAGTCCGGGAGGATCCCACGTACCACGGAGCGGATAGGCCCGTGAGCCATGGCCGCTAGGCCTGCGCGTCCGGAGCCTGTGCTCCGCAGTGGGAGAGGCCACAACAGTGAGAGGCCCGCGTACCGCCAAAAAAAAAAAAAAGTCAGTCTGAGGGCCTCAAAGGCCAAGATTTGAAGGGAAATGGGAGATGAGAAAGCTAGCATATATTTGATTATCTACTTCGTGTCAACGATTATTCTTTGTGTTATGATATCGGACCTTTATTCACAACACCTAAGGTATTATTTTCTCAACATAGAAAGTGAAGCTCAGAATGTTTAAATGACTTGGCTAAGATCAGGAACTGCCATGTTATCTTCTTCTATAATCGATTGTAACTGGCCATCTATAGGGTCCAGTGCCATCAGCTGAGCCTGTCTTAAATGTCACATTTCACTGGAAGCCATTGTAAGGGTCGCCCATGGCACTGGCGCATCACAGCCCTGGGCGTGGTCTTCCAGCTTTTGCAATCTGTCAGTTTCAGTGTTACTATCCAAGGCTTCCTGGAGAATTAACAATCTCCCTCCAGCCTCCTCCTTCCTGAAATTACTTTGAGTCTCATTTTGTCATCCCCTACAGCATCAGCTTCCTAAATCAGTGGCTTTCATGAAATGTGCTTTAATTCTCCAAGCAATAACCTTAGAGGTACTTACAGAGGTGTTAAATTCCCTCAGTCTCTCCCAAGGCTTTTATTTATTCATGCGTTAGAATGTCGTTGATTATATCTTCTTGGATTTAGCAGCTTGCCAAGAGCAGGGTGTGTTTGCAGGAGTTCACGGAATCAAACTAAGTAGCAGGGAGGGCTGGCCCAGGTCACGGAGCAGGTCATAGGGCAGCCTTAGTTCTTCCAGCATTTCCAAAGTCTCCCCCCATTTCACGGCTGGACTTAGTGACAGAGGAGCAGCAGATCCTCCAAATAAAATGATTTAAGAGGCCCAGGGCTTTCTTCGTAATACGTCAGTCCCCTAATAAATAAGGTTCTGCCAAGGCTTTCCATCCATCAATTAATTCGTCGCTAGGTAAGCTCACTAGCCTGACCCTTAAAGTACTTCATGACTTTGCTTCTGTGTTTCCCTCCAGTCTTTTCTTGCCTTGCCCCATTGCTGTGGAGGTAGCTTCCTCAGCACCCCTTTCATACAAATTCCCCCCTTTCTTCCCCATTCATTCAGTAGAAGCTTCCAAGTGAGGACTATATGACCCCATGTAATAGGCTGATCGGGCTGGGGGTGGGTCCCTAACCCAAGCTGGGCCAATGGAGTCTTTCCCTGAGAATTTAGTCTTGGGGCATGAGAGATGCTGTCATTCTCTTTCTGGGAGCATGGGGTATGACATGTATTTTGGGAAGCTCTTGGCAATCATGTTGCCCAAAGAGTCCAGGGGAGAAGGGGGAATGTAGGGAAAGAGAGAAAGAAAAGGTGTTTAAGAGAAAGGAGAGAAAGAGGGTTAGTTCTTGTAATACCTTAGAGAGCTCAGTAATCCAGGAGACACCCTGGTTTTGTTTCGTTTTCAGTTTTTGTTTTAATAATAAATTCTCTTTATTTCTTAGGTAGCTTTGAGTTTCTGTTTTTGCAATCAAGAAAAGCTGACTTTGAAAGCACAGGTCTCCAACAGTTTCCCCCAACTTTTGATTTCCCACAGTTTTCATCCGATTGTATGCCTCCAGGCCTGTATTCATGCTGCCCCCTGACCCTCCTCCACTGGACCAAGCCTCTTTCTACTCTGTGAAGCCCCTGCCTGTTGCCCAGCGTGGGCCATGGAAGGTGGTGCTGTGAGCGGCTTAAGTGCACAAAGATGGGGCCAGGCAGACCCTGAGTTGGAATCCTGCTCTGACTAAGGGCTAACCTTGGGCCAGTGACATGACTAAAGTAAATATTCCTAACTTTCCTCAGCTTCAAACAGAGATTAAAATACTAGTTCCTGTCTTGCAAAGTTTGGTGTGAAGAGCAACTGAGATCACGTGTACTCAGCACTGACACAGAGAGTCCTCGGTAGATGTCAGCTATGCCATCATGTCATCATCATCACGTTGTCATCATCAACATCATCATGATCTCATCACCATCGCTATCACTAGTATCCACTCCCCGTTGTGTCATCTGACTCAATGTACTTTGTAACGTTATTGTGAGTGTATTACTTTTCCAGGGCTGTGTGACTACCACAAACTTAGTGGCTTAAATGAGACCCACCTACTAGCTCACAGATCTCTGGGTCAGAAGCATCTCTGCTCAGGGCACCACAAGGCTGAAGTCCAGGTGTTGGCTAGCTGCATTCTCACCTGGATCTTGGGGTCCTCTTCCGAGGCCATTCAGGTTGTTGGCAGAATTCAGCTCCTGTGGTTGTAGGACTGAAGTCTCTGATCCCTTGCTGGCTGGCAGCCAGGAGCCATTCTCAGCTTTCAGGGGCCACCCACACTCCTTGCTGCGTGCCCCCCTTCATCTTCAAAGCCAGCAATGGAGAATCTCACTTGTGCTGCATCCTTCCCAGGCTTCAAATCTCCGTTTTTCTCTGACCTTTGTTCCCAGGTTTAAAGGGCTCATATGATGAGGTCAAGCCCGCCCAGATAATCTTCCTTTCTTAAAGTCAAGTGTGCCAGATGAGATAACCCAAACCATCATATCCACAGTCCCTGGAATTAGGCAGGGGCCAGGGAATGGTGGGGGCCACCTTGGAACTCCACCTGCCATCACGGGCTTAGACAGAGACGATGTGAATAAACCTCGTCTTGTGTGCTACTTGGCACAGAGAGGGCGCTCACCCAGTGGTTATTTTCTTGTTTTCATTATCAGTGTTAATCGCAGTCGTGTTCTCAGTCAGGCTTCTGTTTTCTCAGTGTCAACTCTGCTTTCTCTCTCTCTTAAGTTACAAGAAAAGGCACTTGAATCTCTGCAAGCATCAAAGATTTATGGGTTCTTTTGTATGTTTGGATTGAATAACCTGATGGAGGTCACGGTTAAGCTGGAACCATTTGGGAAACAGAGGTCCCATTGGAAAGATTTTCAAAATGTTCACTCTCAGGCAGAATCAAGTATTTTTCCAGGTGAAAAGAGTTTGCCCTTTGCAACTGTGATTCTGTAACTGGGCTCGGAAAACTCTTCCCAGTAGTAGTGGAGTTAAGGAAGAGCTTGGAGATAATCCCACATTCTTCCTAGTTTGGCCACATTAGTGTAGGCGGCAGCACGGAGGAGAATCAGGCTTTTCCGATGGGTTCCTCCAGAGGAGAATCTCATTCATCCACTGCTTCCTGCCAGGCCTTGTGCTGGGCCACAGAGATACAGCTGGAAGGAGCCCAGCATGGACCCCACTGAGCAGAGCACCTGCCCAGAGGGGAGGCTGACAATGACACACAGACCCACACATCAGAGGATTTCGGACAAGGGTAAGTGTCATCAAGAAATGAACAGGGTGGAGCCACTGGAAGTGGCTTAGGAAGGTGCTAACTCAGTGGGGGCAGGAGGAAAGCCAACCCAAGGAATGGCATTTTGGCTGAGATCCAAGTGATGCGAAGGAACCGGCCCTACGGAACCCAGCAGAGCATTGCAGGCAGGTGTCACGATGGTGCAATCATCACCACTAGATCCGATTTACTTTTTAAAATGATGGTTCTGGCCATTGTGTGGAGAATGGACTGTGTGGCATGAGACAAGGAAGCTCCTGCAGTGGTCCAGGAAGAACTGGATGGTGGCTGGACCAGGGCAGCAGTGGTGATGGAGAAAAACAGATGGTCCTGAGGCTTTCTGTTTTCCAAATCGGGACACCTGATGTGGTGACAGGAGCACAAACTGTGAGGCTGGACAACCTAGCTTTGGATCTGCCACTTTCTACCTGCCCTAAGCATGGGCAAATCACTTAATTGAGCTGAGCCTCAGTTTCCCAATCTGAAAAATGGGAACATGAATAACCACCTCATGTGTTTACTCTGGAAACCAAACAAGATAAACCACACATACATCCTATCACCATGCCCGGGAGGTAGTGTGTTCCATAAGTATCAGTTTTCTTCTGTTTTGAGATCTCTCTGTCCCACACTCAAAAGGCAGCCCACCTTAAGGTCGGGTCTCAAGAACTCTGTTCAGGCATTCCCCTGTCATTACACAGAGTTAATTTCCCAAACTTGGAATGGAAGACCTGTGGGGCTTTCACCCACCAAGGGGAAACCGTTTTTCATGGAGATGGGAGAATTGTCACAATCTGAAATCCCCTGCCACCAAGCTGTGTAGTCTTGGGCAAATCACAACTCTTCTGAGACTCAGTTTCCCCATTTACAAAGGGAGTCATCTCCTCTGTCAGCGTTAAGCTGTGTATGCCTGGCCGGGGGGCGGGGGGGCGCTAAAGGCGACAGTCCGTATTTATAGTGTCACCACATATCCTGGTTTGTCCAGATCTGTTCTGGTTTACTCTTGCTGTGCCAGCATAATTATTGATAGCTCTGCCTTTCACTGTCAGAAGTGGTCTGGTTTGAACAAGTTATTTGGTCATTCAATTTATTCACTTCATTACTTTTCCCGCAGGTCAAGTTAGACCTTTTCCTTTATTGCTTCAGCTGAAATATTGAAAGTGCCAGGTTCTGGCAACTGAAGAGCAATTTTGGATGTTGGGTGTTTTTTTAAATTATTAAAGGAATCTTTGCCTGCTTTTCTGCCTTTAGAATCTGGTCAGCATAAGACACAATTGCCTTGCCTATGTGTAAGTATCTAATTTATGTTCTATATCCATATTAAGTTTCTGTAAATTAGTAAAAAGGGCAAACATTTTTTCTGTGTCCTCAGGCTGAAACGGAGGGCAATGGGGAGGGTGGGGGACAGCTGTGTAGCTCGGTATCTCTCTTCAGCAGTGAAGGAGAGTGATGTATTCGTGTGTGAGATGAATGCAAGAAAGCAGGATAGAGGTCTCTGCTTTTTCCTCCCGGTCCAGAGTCTAAGCGGGGAAGCCAAAATTCCAGGGATGCTTTTAGAGTCGGGTGTCCAGGTGATTCAGTAGCTCGTGTTTTATGCTTATGTTGAACCTGCAGCTTAGAGATAACCCAGAATGTATCCTAAAGGCACTGGGCCTCCCACACGCCCTAGCAGAATATCGAGGTCGAGGCAATTCTCAGGTAAACCTAGGAGTTAGCACTTTCTATTCCGGCGTCTGAGTAGAAATAATTTCATGAAATGGACTCGTAGAATCTGGATTAGACAGCAAGGGAAAATGAAAACAGGGAAGAAGATTTGCTACTGACAGAATTCAAATCAAGTCATGGAATATGCTTCTGGTTGGTGTTTGGCTGGAAATGATTTTGAAAACATGAGTTTTCAATGTCTGATGTAGCTTTGCTTCTCACTTTCGAATAGACTACCGCTATCTCAGCTGGTGTCATGAGTGTGTTCCCTCCTGGGTAAGGGTAGCATTGATTGGGAACACTCTGGGTCACCCATAAGACTGGCTTAAAGGAGGACATTTTATTTTTCTCACACAGCAAGATATGTGAGGCAAGCACCTGCCGACATCTGTTCAACAGCTCAGCAATGCCACAGCCTATGTCTCAATGACTGTCTTGGCTTTCCCCTCGTCTTGGTTGTCTCATCATCATAACACACAGCATCTACAGGTATTAAACCCATGTACAGGACAGAAGGAAGACACGGGAAGCCTTTTATAAGGAAAAGCCAAAAGCCTTCCTGCCACACCTCAGTGGCCAGAACTATGTCACATGACCACCCAATCTACAGGGATGCTGATGGAGTTAGTGTCTGGGGCTGTTCTTGATGAACTGGGTGTCCGTTAGGAATGAAGAGAAGAAAGAAGAAAGAAGAAAGACTAGTGGTTGACTAAGAACACCTGCCACAGGGGTACATTTCAGTGATGGTATTGTTTACTTGAGGGCTGTATTTTCGAAGCTGGGGAGGTAAACAAGTCTTGACCAAGGGCTTGCTCTGTGCCCGCGGTGCCCATTTGTTGAACAAATGAAAGAATAAATGAATCAGTTAATAAGAGTCTATGATGTGCCAGACACTGTATTAGGGCTTTTCCATATTTTAAGTCCTGTAGCTCTCACAACAACCCTACAAAGCTGCTATAATAATTCTAACTGTTTCATGGATGAGAAAATAAACTTAGTGACGTTAAATAAGTTGCTCAAGGTTACGGCTGGAAAACTGCCAGGACTCACATCACTGCGTTTATCTGCTTCTAAGCACAATGTAAAGTTCTTCTTACTTTATAAAGATATTATGCAACAATAGTATCTTAAATAAGCATTCTGTGATTACAGTTATTGTTATCCATCACCTCCCTTTATCTTTCGAAAAACACTGAGTGGTAGAAGGGAAAAGGATTAGTTCCATTTTTCACAGAAGTGGAAACTGAGGAGGGAATTGAACTAACTTACTCGGGACTACAGTAAGCATTATACAGTCAAGGGCATCGGAGAGATCAAGGATATTTTAATTTGCTTAGAATTTATTCCTCTTTGCACAACCACTTACAGCAGCACCACATTTCTTACGAGGCAGGAAGAAAGCCCAGCTCATTTTTTTTCATGCATTAGTGGAAAAGAAATATCTATCTGAGTCATGCAGAACGGCAAATACCTCATATGTGGGTACGGCAGAGTTGCTGACCTGAGAGGTGGTTAATGCACCTGCTTGCTCCCGTCTAATAACGTTTTACTAGTCAATCAACAGACATTTATTGAATAAGACACTGTGCAAGGAATTAAGGGGTGAGGTGGGTGGAAGGCAGTCCCACCCTGTGTAGGAACTGGGCGGGGCACGGACATCCATGGACCATCTATGATGTCTTGGCAACTTACATACCCTGTCTCATCTGACCACGAGAACAACCTCAGGATACAGGCCCTGATTATGCTTAGAGATGTCAAGACACCTACCGAAAGCCACACAGTTGGTAAGTAGAAGACTTGGGATTTGAAACTAGAACACTCTGATTTCAGAGCTGCAAGTTTACCTTCTGTACTACACCACTTTCAACAGCATAGCAGCTGGTTTTATAATGATCTATTGTTTTGTTGGTTTTCTTGACTAAATAGATGATAGATATACTAAAAACGTAGATTCCATACCTTTTTCATTCACCACCAGATCTCCAGCACCTAGGACAGCGCCAAGCACACAGTATGTATAATACAAAATAAACATTTATTGAATGAATGAATAATTGAGTTATTTTTTGTTTTAGAATCCCAAGGGCTTATCATAACACCTGACATTGTATTTTATGGGGAACAAAACAATGTTTGTATTAATTTATGGGCACTTTGTTTACTCAAATCCTGTGGAGTAGACCTCACTCTCCTAGTTTTATAGATGAGAACATAAATCTCAGAGAGAGTAGGCACTTGCTTTGGGACAAACGACTCTTTGGAAGAGAGGCTGGGATGCCACCTCCTTTCTACCATGCTGTTTTACATAAGGAAGTGGGGGCAGTCTGAATATTTCTGAGGAGGAATAAGACAATAGAATTCCTAGAAGGAACTCTGGCAGTAGGGGATAAAAGGTATCAGGATGGGAAGATACCAGGCAGGAGAAAGAGAAGAGCATCTGATTAATGTCAGTTCCATTCTGACAATGGGCCATGAGGCTTAACTTTCATGATATGGAGCCCATTCTACAGATTAACAACCTGAGGCTCAGGAAGGTTAAGTGACTTGCCCAAACTCACAAAGCTAGTATGTGATAGAGCCAGGATCTGAATCCCCACATGTTGGATATGATACAACCTCACGAGTCTTATAAGTCTCTAGTCTCACAATGGCAGTCTCGAAAGGAGAAAAAATAATGTGATCTGGAATTGTTCCCAAAGGCTTCCTAGAGGAGGTAACAGGTGACTTTGGTTTGGAAAGTGAGGTAGGGAAGGAATTTCTGGCAAAGGTTTGGAGGCCAAAAAGGAAACACATATAGGGTTCTGCGGGGTTTCAGCCTGAAAGAAGCAGAATAAAAAGCAGTAACTAAAAAGTGATTTTTTTTAACCCATTTATGAAAATTGTGTCAAAAGCCTCATCAAGTAAGACCAAGAGCTGCTTCATGGAAAGAGCCATAGCTCTGGAGCCAGAGATTTGGTGTCAGAGTCTGATTCCCAGCTTAATAGCTGTGTGTTCGTGGGTAAATTACCTAACCTCCCTGGGCCTCAATTTCACAGCGAGATAAAGTTACTAATGGTTCAATGTACACACTAAGTGCTCAATAATGGTTCATTTCCCTTTATCCCTTCCCTTCACGGCTGAACCTGTAAGGGTAGAAATATCCATCATCTTTCCCTGTAACCAGATTCCAAGCTCTTAGGAAAATATGTTGGTTTCACAATCCAGGTATCATCATTATTGTGCTGTGCACGTGTGCTCATCCTTCACTGAAACTCTGAGGAAGATCAGTGGCAAAAAGCATCAACTGAGCCTTCAAATGCCAGCTGACAGAAGGAAACCTACAGCCTAGTAGAGCAAGGGGGTGTCCTGGATGTTACTGTGCTGATTCAAACACGGATGAGCAACTGATGAGGGACCGAGGTTCTTGGTCTCCCTCCAACCTCTAGAGTCTCAAAACTGAACAGGACCAGAGATAGCAGATAGTGCAAGGTTCTGAAACCTCAGTGATTACTTTTCCGTATTTAATCACCACCTGTACCATCAATTACTTCTTTTTCTTGAGCTTGATTCTTTCATATAAAAGACATTTTCATAGTTATTTTGAAGAAGGAAAGTATATTATTACCTGCAATAATTAGAAGGAAACTGTAAAAGTAAGTACAATGACAAAAAAAAGACTGTGACTAAATTAGAGCCAGATTCTGTTGCCTGGCTAACGTTTTGAGCCCAGGGCTTGCTCTTTTTTTTGTTGTTTAAGAAAAGAAAGCCCGAAAGAGGAAGGAAGGAAGGAGGGAAGGAAGAAAGAAAGAAAGGGAGGCAGTAAAGGTAACTATTATGGGATAGAGAGGCGTTGAAAATATACTTTCAACAAAATGAGAATTCCTCCTTTTAACCAGAAAGATTGAAAAGAATAAAAAGGGAAAAACTTAACTATGTGATTCAATGTTATCTAGGGTCTTATTTCTCCATTTACTTTTTAAAACATCTGATAGAAAGAATCCGCGTTGGGGAAAACAGATCCAGCCCCTCACCATGCACATGAGAGACTGAGGTCTCGTGAGCATCCTGAATTTGAATCATTGTACAGAACCCAGCCGGACACCCCCTCTGCTCCCTTCCTCTGCCTGCACAGAAGCCAGGATCCGGTGCTTCTCTCATTTCGGCCTGTGTCATCCCATAATCATTTGTTGGCAACTCTGGAACCTGAAGGTAAAAGTTTTTCATTATTTATAGAAGCCTGGCTTTTATTATAAGAGTAACATAATCACAGCACCAAACTTAACCAATGAAAAGATGAAAAAGCTACTCACTACTACCCTATCACTTTGGTATCTCTTTGGTTAGCATTTCTTTTATGCATTCATTTACATAATGGGAATCACAATATGCATACTCCCCCCTGAATGGTCACAATATGCATACTCCCCCCTGAATGGTCCCTCCCCACCTTGAATGGTCTTATCCCCTGAGGGATGTAAACTGTCAAGCTATATAATTGGTGTCTGACCATATCAAAAGCCTTGGAAGGGACTTCCCTGGTGGGGCAGTGGTTAAGAATCCACCTGCCAATGCAAGGAACACAGGTTCAAGCCTTGGTCTGGGAAGATCCCACATGCTACGGAGCAACTAAGCCCGTGCACCACAACTACTGAGCCTGCGCTCTAAAGCCTGTGAGCTACAACTACTGAGCCTACGTGCCACAGCTACTGAAGCTCACGTGCCTAGAGCCTGTGCTCTGCAACAAAAGAAGCCACTGCAATAAGAAGCCCATGCACCGCAACGAAGAGTAGCCCCCGCTCGCCGCAACTAGAGAAAGCCCGTGTGCAGCAATGAAGACCCAACGCGGCCAAAAATAAATAATAAATAAATAAATAAATTTAATTAAAAAAATTAAAAACAAAACAAACAAACAAAAGCCTTGGGAAAGAAGTGTTTCCTCTGTGATTAATTTCAAGTCCTCTATCCTTCAGTTTCCTCACTTGCAAAATGGGGGTAATTCTAGCATATCTACTCACAGGGCAGTTGTGAGAATTCAATGAGATGATACACGTAAAACACTTAAGAACTTGCTTGTTGAAAGAGCTACATATAAGTTTCTCCCGTATTATTCTTACTCAGTTTACCTTATCTGGGACAAAGCTGGAACTGGCCAGGCCTCAGTAGGTCTCTGCAAGGACCTAGGATTAACTTCTGCAAGTTGGGATGAATTCAGTTCCTGCTCAAAGAACTTCAGCACTTTCTTCCACTGTGTTGCTCATCTAGGCACCCCTGGCCCTTCAGGATCTAATCTGTGCCCACCTTTCTTATGCCATCACCTGCAGTTTGCTCCTGTTTGCAAGCGTTTTGTTTCATCATTCTGGAAAACTCCTATTCATTCATCAAAGCCCTATTCTGATGTGCTCTCCTATAGGAAAACTTCCCTGAAATTCTCTCTTAAAAGGAGGGAATTATGAGCATTATGTCTGCAGCCTATACCTGCATTTAAGGTTGTGTTTAGCAACTGGCCTCTAAATATATATGCTATATGAACATTGACTGCTTAAAAAAGTCGCAGATAAGGTTAAAAACTTCTGGAGTTTTTAACCACCCCTCTCAAGCCCACCAAGAAAATAACTTAGTCGCTTCCACTACTGGTCTTCTAAGTTAATCATCAAAGTGACATAGGTTTATATGTCTCTTACATACCTATATTATACTTGGTGTGTTATTTTCCTACTCAGCACGTCTCAGATATTCAAGCATATTAGGACACATTACCTCATCCTTCCTAACTACTGCCTAGTATTACCCGGTATAAGCCTGTCGCTATTTAGCTTTCCCCAACATACATGGCGCTGCATCCTTGAACTTACTTTCCCAGGCACTTAACGCTGCTTGCTTGCTGGTAGCCTGCGAGCTTCTTGAGGATAGGGTCTAAATTTTATTTATCTCAGTAGTCATTTAACTTAGCAGAGTATCTGTCATGTACAAAATGCTCGTGAGTAGTTGATGAACGAAGGAAGGAATGAACAAGCGAATGAATGAAGAGAAACTCAAAGGATCCCTCCAGAATGCAGACACAGAAACAAGAAGAATCTCTTCACCTTTCCTTCCCAATCTGCTGACCCTGAGGATTCAGGACCCGGGCAGTTTTCTACATGGGACATGGCCAGGGGCCCGCAGTTATTTGGGGGGAGCCACCGGCTTACAGTAAACAGACTGCCTGTCCCATCTTCTGCTTTTTGTACAAATGCTCAGAGCCCTTTGGGCACAGGCAAAGGGGATTTAAATAACCCAGGAAATAAAGAAATCATTGCTTCAAAATAGCCAAATGGGATATTTCCAATAAACCATTCCTTTCCAGGAGAGAAGGAATGTTGGGGGAATAATGCCCAAAGCAGCAAGTTTAGGAAGAAGCTATAAAGTTTACAGAAATAGGAGGTCTGCAGAGAAATGTGCTGCTTCCACATCCCAACTTCAGGGTATTCCTGGGGTGTTGGTTTCTTTTACGAGGCCGTCATGAAGTTGGAAATACAAACAACACTTTAAATCATTATTTAGCAGGAGGGGAGCAATTTCTTTGCTTAGACAAGGCTGATCGCAGCCGTGATAATGCCTCTTGTTCATTTGTTCTCTCCCTCCAAGAGGCTGGAGGTATTGGAGAGATTGTTCCAGTCTGTGCAATTTGCCATGACAGGGCATTACATCAGATTATTTAATGGAGTGTTCCGTTTCAGGGTTGAGACAGCAAGTTCTCTCTCTCCCTTCTCTGCCTTTCTTCACACTGCCCCTTCCACCCGGCACGTCTTCCTTCACCTCTGTCTTTCCTAACCAATTCTGCTGACCCCTCGGCTCTCAGCCCAACATCCCTTCCTCCAGAAAGTACTCAGCACCTCGGAGGAGGATATGGTGATGGTTATGAGCACCAGCCCATGTATGTGTGCAACTCTGTGCACCTGCTTTAAACTCCAAGTCTCACTTTTGTCATTTATAAAAGAGGGAGAATATTGGCATCTCCTTAATAAAGTTCATAAACTATGTGTCAATGGCCACCGCCTAAGAAATGAGAGTCAAAAACAGAAACAAAAACAAACAAACAAAAAAAGAAATCAGAGTCATTGTATTATGATTGTCATTAGACTTTATTGCCTGGTGTGGCTCTTGTTACGCTATCGTGTAGTCATATATTTACTTGTCTTTTTCTCTAGCTGTGATCTCCTGGAGACCTCAAATTCTCTATGAGCTCCAACAAAATTCTAACCTTGCAAACGTACATGCATTTTTTTCTCCTTTACCTAATTTCACCTGCACGACAAACCTAGACATTAAACTGTATATTTTACACTTGCTTTGGACAGAAGAGAAAGTGAAGTTCAAAGGTGACTGAGTGACTTCAGCAGGGTCCCCCAGGTGAGACAAAGTCCAAGTCCACAGCACAACCTTGTCATCATATATGAACTCACATTAGCCACCCTCACTCCTCATTTGCTGAAAGGGTAAGAGAAATACCTATTAAAGGCCGAGAATGTTCCATTCAACATGATTGTTTGGAACAAGGAGGGAGAAATGAAAATAACAGTAGCAATCAGTTATATATCACTTACCAGGTGCTTCACAAATATTAACTCATTGCATCCCAGACCAGAGGAGTAGGTACGATTAGTATCCTTATGTTACAGTGATGAAAACTGAGATGTGAAACCAAAGGCTACGCAGCAGGTAACTGGCAGGGCTTTCCTACTCTTCTGATACCAGACCCCAGGTTAATGGCTCCCAAAACTGACCCACAGACCTCTTCCAGTCTGTAAATTTCCATATTAGGTATAGATATAACATAGTATTGACAGTACGATCTTTTTCCAAGTAAGCACTTAAATAAGAATACGAATATGCTTATATATTCATGTATATATGACATATAGATTCATATGCTTATTTACGTGTTTGCTTGGAAAAAGAGAGCACTGTCGATCTTATTCGTGTTAGTTCACCAACATCACCTCCCCAATTAAAACCAGAAAATGACTAGAGCAAGGATTCCTTTGTACTGGCCTCTAGGGGGACCTCAGTACCCACCTCTGCCCCTCTCATAAGTCCTCTATCCAACACAATGGGCAAAATGAAGAGACAGCTCAGATTCCAACAAGATTTGTTGGCACCTTTCCTCTAATCGCAGCACCTCAGTACTCTTTACTTATCCTTCCACGCCTACACACTCAGTCCACATGATTCACGTGGGGCTGATCCTCTCCACACCCGCCCGGCAGAGGCACAGACCCCAGATCTAGACAATCAGCAGACTCCCTCCCATCTTGCCACAGTGACTGCAAGTTAGTTCAATTCGAGACAAGGCAGGGATGGATGTTTGCCTGAACGACTGGTGTCTCTCTTCATTGGAACGGCTCATTGCTAGGACCTCATCCTGGGGAGAGTCCAACAGAGAATGGAGCCTCCACGGATAAAAGTAGAGCCAAGAGACAGGGAAACAAAGGATCCCTGACAACACCGTTAGAGCCCCTAGACGCAGCCTGGCTGCATCTTCAGCAATTCTTTAATGGGGAGAAATAGGCTGACCCCATGGAATAGCTTCTATGAATGGGATGTGTTTAGGCTTAAGTTAACTACACAGTACATAGTCTGTGGTTATCATTTCATATGGTGGGGAGATCACACGTTTTTAAAATATTTCATCGAGTCCTAAGTTTCTAAGGTGAGCTTCAGTAGGGTTACACCTACCTAAAATATGGAGTAGAGGTTTGAGGGCACGAATAGCCTAGTCATACATGAATATGAACAGATTATAAAGACAATCTCTGAGGAGATGTCTGGCCCATCTGTGGGCCATTTCACCATCCCCGAGAGGAGTGAGTAGACCCCGAATTGGGCTCAGGCCCTTTCAGACACTTGTCATCTCACAAAAGGGCACCAGGTCCTTCCCCAGATCAGTTTGTTCTGTCCACTGGTCACTCCTACCTGGCGAAATGCAATAGTTGCCCTTAGGATACTCAGGAAGGGTGACCCCAAACTCATCCCTACCCACTAGCTCCCAAAAGTTTGGCAGAGGGAAACTTTATCGAGGGACATCTTGTGAAGTGCTGTTCATCAACTGCCCCAGATATTCTAAAATCAACCCCTGGGCCAGGTACGATCCGTAGAAGATGTGCATTGCTCTCCCAAACCTGCTTTCATTGAATGGTGTGGAAGTGAAACACGTTCTCTTCTGTTGAGGAGGACCATGGCGGCTCCATGGGATCCCACGTGGCATCATCTCTCATCTCTGTCTCGAGGTCCCTGGGGATGCTCTTGAGCGTACTCTAATCTGATGGATACTAATGGTCCTCTTTTTTCTTTTTTTTTGCGGTACGCAGGCCTCTCACTGTTGTGGCCTCTCCCATTGCAGAGCACAGGCTCAGCGGCCATGACTCAAGGGCCCAGCCACTCCACGGCATGTGGGATCTTCCCAGACCGGGGCACGAACCCGCGTCCCCTGCATCGGCAGGCGGACTCTCAACCGCTGCGCCACCAGGGAAGCCCGTAATGGCCCTCTTTTAATCACAGCTCACAGTCGCTTACGGAGTGACACTGCTCCAGGTAAAACACTGCTGTCTCACTTTTGCCTTTGTCACCGGCTTCTAGGAGGCCTGCCAATCCATTTTGCCTTCCTCACCAGTAGAATAAGTCATCTCTGGAAAAGCACCTTTTCACTTCTTCAGAGAAAGATTTCACAAAGGCTCCTACACTTCCCTTTCTGAATTTCACCCACTCATCTGTTCAAGCAGAAACAGATTTATAGAGCGTGTCCTGTGTACCAGACACTGTGCTGGGTGAGGACCTCCCCAGAAGTTTGCAGAATGTGGGGTTCACTCCCAGGAAGCAAAGACAGCAAGACTTGGAAGTCAGACGTGAGCACCACTCCTGGCTCTGACCCCAGCTGTCGACCTTGGATAGGTCGCCCTCTCTGGGCTTTGGTGACCAAGTCTTTAAACTTCAGTCATAATGCGTCCCTTGGAGAGTTAGGAAAATTAAATGGCATAGTGGGTGGCAAGGACCCAGCAAAGAGCCTAGTGATAAAAAAACAAGAACTAACATAACTCAGCACCTACAGAGGTGGTTGTATGTGGGTACTAACGTTATCCCCATCTTACAACAGAAGAAACTGAGGCACAGAGGAAACAGGCCCGAAACTGGAAACAAGATGCTCTCCCGCAGCTCCTAAAACACAGTGGCTTTGAGCACAGGGGTTTGCCTTCTCCCTCTGCCTTCCTTTCTTCTGCTTTATACACTTTCTCTCCTCCTCCTTCTTTTCTCAGAAAACGTGTATCGATATAAGAGACACCTGGCATGTTTTGAAACCATTCAGATTTCTCCTGGCTTCCCCTTCACCCGTACTAATAACGCACAGCACTCAGGGAATCCAGCCATGTTTGATTTTACAGTGACCTGGAAATTCCCTCCATCCATTACTGGATTTCGGGCACAACCTCACCAAAATCCACCCTAGAAGATGAACTTTTCCTTCACTCTGAAAGCCCTGAAGAAAATCCCACAGGATTCCTCTGTGACCCACATATGAAAGTTCAAGTGCATAAAGAGCCCAGGTGAAGAAAGCAGAGGGGAGCTCTATTCTATCAAGGAGATGTAGGGGGCAGGCTTTGGAGGCCAATGCTGCTAAATCTTTAGGACCTTGCTACTCAAAGTGTGACCCATGGACCATCATCACCCGGGAACTTGTGAAAGCGCAGAACCTCAGGACTCATCCCAGACCTACTGCCTTAGAATGATTTTAATCAGATTTCAAGTACCCATTGACATGTGAGGACATAGCTTTAGAGAGGGGGGGGGGGAAGGGATGCATGGAATAAACAGGAGAAGGGATGTCCTCTCCACTGCCTGGCGATGAAGAGTAGATGCGTTCCATGTTAAGCAAATGAGTCACTGTTAAGCAAGTAATACTGAATTTACAGGGGCCTTTAAGGAACAAATAAACAATGAAAAAAACCACTTGCACAGACAAGTTAGGAATACAGACAATGCCTAAAATGAGGTGTACCACCTGAGGGCAAAGGTTTTAAGGATAAATGAATAGAAAAGACAGTTCAGGAACAGCAAAATAAGGTCCTCCTAGAGTCCTCTCCTTCATGCAAGCAACAAAAACCAGAACCAACTTTTCAGACCTCTGGAAATTAACCAAAGGCTTGGAACAATCCAGGAGTATTTATTCAAGAAACACGGCTGAATCTCAGAAGGAAGAGCAAAGCTTTGTCGCATCTTAATGCGCCTTAGTGCCATTTCTTCCGCTCCAGCCCCATGACAGCCCTGAAAACCAACAGCCCCACAAACCCCCGTGAAAACCAGCAGCCTAGTAGCCTCTGGAGGGGTGAGAATGGGTTTTCAGTGCCTTCAAAGCCAAGTTCCCAGAAAACTGTCATTATTTGATCTGTCTGGCGGTTCCCTGGAAAATCCCATCGCAGGGGCTTGTCTTTATTTGACCTAACTCAGAACTTGCCCAGTGAGAGCTGCTTTTTTTTCCCCTGAGAGTATCTTCTTGAAAACCATCAGTGGAAACTGTTAAACATCATAGCTGACTGAGGTGGCAATAACAGCTGGGGAAAACAAGAAGCTAACCAAAAACCTGAAAGTGAAAATCTGGGCCACGAGGGTTCCTGAATATTCCTGGGAACCTAGCAAACCAAGCACACGCGTAGGGATGTGCACATGCCCAGGGCTAGGTGTCTGCCCAGGAAAGACCTGAGAAGGCCCTAAGCCTTCATTTCTGGCTGATTTTGAGACTCTGCACAAGCAGAAAGTGAAGACCACGGTGGAGTTACAAGCTGCCTGCCTGAGCGCTGAAGCCACGCCCTAACACACATGCGGTACAGGCAGGGAGACTTACCCAGGAACTTGAGAAAATCCCTGTCTAATCATTAGTTGACCACTAAGCTAAGCGAAGACTTAAGTGGCCGCACAGGAAAGAGAATACAGATTTTAAAGAATTAATTCAGGAAACTCACTAAACAAATACTGCCAACCACAATAAACAGTGGCAACAACAAATCCTGAGGGTATCTGATTTCTAGGGTTGCCAAATCTTATGACTTAAAGTGTCCAGTTTCCAATAAAACATAAGCCATGCAAAGAAACAAGGAAGTATTGCTCATATACAAAAAAAAACCCAGGTCAATAAAACTGTCCCTGAGGAAACCCAGATGAAAGACTTCTAGACAAAGATGTTAAGTCTGCTAGGTTAAATATGTTCAAAGGACTAATGGAAACCATGTATAAAGAATTAAAGTGTGAGAACAACGTCTCACCAAGTAGAGAATATCAATGAGGAGACAGAATTGGAAAAGGACATTACACGTAATGGAATATTCACCAGAACTCAACATCAGGTGTGCACTGGCAGGAAAAAGAACAAGCCAACTTGAAGAGAAGTCAGTTGAGATTATTCAGTGTGAAAGAAGAAATGCACAATCTAAAAACTGCTGGAGGTGTCAGTACTCCATATTCAATAATGAAGAGAGCAGCTAGACAGGAGATCAACGACAGCATAAACCAACTAGACCCAACAGACATCTACAAAACATTTCTTCCAACAACAGCAGAATGCACAGTCTTCTCAAGTGCACGTGGAACATTCTCCAGGATCACTATTTGCTAGCCCGTAAAACAAGTTCAAAATATTTAAAAGGACTGAAATCATACAAAATGCATTTGACCAAAATGGAATAAAGTTAATAATCAATAATAGAACGAAACCCTATTGTTTTCATCCAGGATATTTTTTTGCTTCTCACCGTGGAATGCTCCCAACCTACTCCCATCCTTGGAAATACAGCAGCTAAAATAAAATGCTATATCTGCTTGAAGCTTCCATAGTTCTTTGTTTATCCATTTCTGCTTTGATCCTTCCAACCCTCCATCCATCCATCTAATCACATATTCATCCTCTCATTTATTCTTTCATTCTTTTATTATTGAAACCTAACCCCCATACTACAAAAGTCACTTTTTTAAAGTGTAAAATTTGTTGGTTTTTAGTATATTCACAAAGTGGGGCAACCACCACTACAGCTTATTTCCGGAACATTTCATCATTCCAAAAAGAAACCCCACACAGACTCACCGTTCCCAACAGCGCTAAAATTTAAATCTCTTCTAAGGAGGTCAGAGGCAGAAGAGGGACTGGGGCCCAGGAATATGCATGCAGTTCAGCTCTGTATCTGGGGTGCACTGAGCAAAGTCGGGGGTCAGGTGGGATGTCCTGAAGCCACTGATCCTTGCTGAGGTACTGGTTTTCTCCCTGAAGTCGGAGAGGTCTCCTTTTTAATATCATGCTTCTTAGTGCGGCCACCTTCACCCATGCCTGACTCTGCCCAATCAAGTGTGCTCCGCCTTGCCCAGCAGGGCTCCATTTGCTACATGGACCTGCACCAAATGACCCGCTGTCCCATTTTCACTGTGCTTGTGCGTCCCCACCCCCATAGACATACTTTGTTCTCTGACTGGCCCGCATCCTCAATCCCTGCTCTGCAGCAAGCTTCCCAAAGGGTGGAGGATGTTTTGAAGCTAGGACGAGGAAGGCAGTATGCAGTCGTCCCTCTGCAGAAAAGATGCAAGTGGCAGGACGGAACGGTGGCAAACAGAGTGGCGACCCACTGACGGCGGCAGATGTGACTGGAAGAACAGGAAAAACTGCAGTGGGGAGTCTTGGGGGGGTAACAAAGCTGACTCTGCTGCTCCCCCCTGGGCAGCTCCCCATTTCCAGCCTTTACCTGCACAGCCCTGGATGCCAACGTCCACACTCTGCTTGGGGAATTAGGCTGCTCTCTTGGTTTTCACTTTAGCCATGGAACAAAACTCTTCATATGTAGCAACAGGGCTGGGACGAGGGTGAGGGAAATGAGACGCTCACCTCATACACAAAATTTAAGGGGGTGCTTGTACACAAGATGCTTATAGCACTATTCAGAACAGCCCCAAAGTGGATACAACCCAGCTGATGAACGGATGAACAAAATGTGGGTATCTATACAATGGAATCTTATTTGGCAATAAAAAGGAATGAAGTACTGAGACGTGCTACGCTGCAGATGAATACTGAAAATATTATGGTAAATGAAAGAAGATGGACAGGACACAAGAAATGTCCATTTAAATGAAATGCCTAGAATGGGCAAATCCACAGACAGAAAGTAGACTAGTGGTTACCAGGGCCTGGAGAGAGGGGAGAACAGAGTGACTGCTAAGGGGTATAAGGTTTCCTTTGCAGTGATGAAAATATCCTAAATTTGATTTTGGGGATGGTTCCACAACTCTATGGACGTACTAAAAAAACTCTGAATTAGACACTTTGTATGGGTGAACTATAGGGTTGTGTGAATTATATCTCAGTAAAGTTGTTACCGATAAAAATTTAGGGGGATGTCAAAGGTCTCAGCAATGAAGATATTTAATGCAACATTTAAAAGGTCAAAATTAATGCAAAAAAATCCATGATGAATAAAGTATCAAAACATTTTTAAATAACAGGATCAACCCTGTACTGGCACGATTACCCTCACTCACCTCCTGTTTGTCCTGGCCGTGTATATCTAATGCATATGTGTGATAAACCCTATGTGTAGAATAGCAGTTATTTCTGCAAAGGGATTCACCTGGGTAGGGGGTACACAAGGGGCTTCTATTTCCACATTCATATTATCTCATGCTCAAGTTGGATGGTGGGTCCATAGGTGTTTATTGGATTACTCTTTGCACTTTTTTTGAATATTAGGGATAAGTGTTAATTCATTAAAATGTTAAAAAAAATTGTCCTCAAATTTATTTATTTAAAGGAAAAACATTTTGCATGGCCGTTAAAGAAGTTAAAGCATAAATGATCAACAAAACAAAACAACCCCCCCAAAATTCTCTACTGGGGCATCAGGAACCCAATGATAATTCAATGTCTGATGCAACACAGGTCTCTCAAGGGTGCCTGTGCTGGGGAAATGTATAGAGGTGAGTGGTAATCAAGCCCGCCTCACTCATTCAGACTTCCACTCATCCATATTTATTGAGCACCTACACTATTCCAGGCCTTGTGCTAGGGACTGTGGACTCATGGAGGTGTTGGCAAGCCTCCAACACTCAAGGAGCTCATTATCAGGCTATGCCGGGTGAGGGGTGGACAAGGAGACAGACCAATACGGTCTGACATGATACGTATAATCCTTAATGTGGGTGTCAGCAAAGACTTCTGTGGGGAAGTCACCTTTGAGCTGAGGGGTCCAGGATGACTAAGTGGGGGAAGGGCATCACAGGAGTGGGAATAACATGTACAGAGGTTAAGACGCAGAGATCAGCAGGCTGCATCCAGGGGATGGGACTTCTATCAGCCATCCCGTATCACCATATGCTCTTGAGGATGGAGGCAAACGCTAAGGAGGGGAGAGGCAAAAAATGGAAGGTGCTTCGGGTCCCCTTTGACACCCTGGAGCTGCCACACCAGCCTTGGAGAGGTTATGCCCAGACTTCATGAAAACACGGGAAAAGAAATATCTCACCCTTTTGTTACTTAGGTTTTATACATCAGAGCGTAACACTAACTGAAATACCAACACCATTTACTGAGTTCTTACTGTGGATGACCTAAGTCCTCTGGAGGCACTGACTCATTTAATTTGGCCAACAAACCTTTGAATGGGTACAATCATCGTCCCCATTTTAATCAAGGGACCTGAGATGCTGAGGACGTGCCCGAGGTTCCATACTGACTAAGAGGAGGAGCTGGGATTCATCTCTCCGACCCCAAGGCTGATGCTCCTTGCATTGCTTTGGCTTCCCACTGAGTCAAAAATGGAGTTGGCATCACTCCTTCATCCTGCTGGTCCGGTGCTAACCTCGCTGCTAGTTTAGATGGTGACAGAGGACCACTCACTCTGGCTGCTTAGTCCTAGACCTGGCATCTGCCTGGTAACCTATCCACTCTTTGACAGTGATCTCAGATCTCAGTGTGCTCTGCAAAGGGCTAGCTTCCTGGGGCTAGAGCCTCACTTTCGGGCCTAGGGCCCTGATTCCCATAGAGAGACTGATTTGACTGCTTTACCCTGACTCACCACTCTGTCCAGTTCTGTGCTCAAGGGCACAGCCCAACAGGTTGCTGCTAAGGAGGTTTCCTGGGGCTGAGGCTGGTTTGCTGACTTATTCCTTCAAACGGCCAGAGGCAGATGGAACCAGAAGTCCACCTGTGCAGACTGTCAATGCTAAACCATCATCAGGTCCAGAGAAAATCTTGTTGATGAAACCGAAAGAGACAAGTTACTACACAGAGGCCAAGAACGGAGAGAGAAATCAAGTCAGGAAGGAAGAAAGAGGTCTTAGGATGCTTGCAGGGGGCGGGGCCCGGGTCCTCCTTTTATTGGGGGCTGAGGATGTGGTGGTCTCTGTCTCATTTAATGGTCCAGGTTAGAGCAGCAGCCTCAGTACTCAGCTGGCCTGTAGACACATCTGTGACTTCAGAGAGGGCGCCCACTGCTGACCCCTCACTTTGCCGGTGCCCAGAGACGGCCTCGCTCCTTGGACGGTGTGCGCTCCCACCAGACTGGAGATCTTGAACTTCTGGGGTCACCGCTGGCCACGTCATGTCTCACCCTAGTGGCTCTAGCGCAGGTCCCTGTCCCTCAACTCCACCCACTTCTCCCTAGGCAACCTGAGAGCTCACTCTGTGTTAGGCACAAAGCCCAGCATCTTCAAAATATCTAATGTACACTCACTATGATCCTATAGGTACATGATGATCCCCAGTCTGAGACACTGAGGTGCAGAGAGGCTGAGTGACTTGCCAAGTTGACCCAGCTAGCAAGTGGTGAAACTGGGTTCCAATCCAGGTCAGTCTGCCTCCAAACTCCATGCTTTTGACCCGTAAGCTAGGTTGGCTGCTTCATCTTAAATTCCTCCCTTGGCCAGCCTCTGTCCACAGGTGTCCAAAGGACTGGGCTGGAAGAGCATCAGGTAACTGCTGAGTATTGAGCGGCGCAGGAAGAACCAGAACCACACTTCCGCTGCCCCCAACAATCAGGAGGGGCTGTGGGTTGCTGTCATTTCCCCAAAACTTCCTGGCCATCTCCTGTCATGCTAACAACTGGGGCCCACTGAGGCTGGTGTGTAGTGAGTTCTATTTGGAGAGCCCAGGTGGACAGAAGGAATGGAACTTTCAGACACACAGGGGCTTCTAGGCAGGGGCTCCTACTCCAAATCTATCAGAATCTCCTGTGGGACTTCATAAAACACAACTTGTACCAGAGTCCCACCCCAGAAATTCAGATGCCTTCCAGGTCTAGAGTGACAAAGCAAATCCAGTTGCCTGGGTTCAAAGCCACGGTCTACCACTTATTAGTTGTGTGACCTTGGATAAGTTATCTCACTTCTCTGTGCCCTGGTGCTTCACCTACATTTCAGAATAATGACTACCTTACAGGGTTTTTATGAAAGTTAAAGGGACTTAGAATACAGCCTGACCTTCGGTAAGCATGCAGTAGGATGAGTTGTTATAATCATTTATTAGCTATAAACTTTTAAAAAGCTCTGAAGGTTAGAGTTGAGAACCATGGCAAAAGGCAAAAAGGGTTCTTTCTTCTTCTAGTGGAAAGAACCCAGGCTTGGGCTTAGACAGACCTGTGAGCTATGCGACCTTGGGCAAGACACTTAACCTCTCTGAGCCACAACTGCCTCATTTAAAAAGTGGGAATAGCTACCTTGTAGGGCTGTGGAAAGGACTGGTAGTAATTAAGGCACAGGGGCCTGGCACAGTGCCCAGTAGACGCTCAACAGATCACAGCTATTGATGTTAAGCCATTCTAGAATAAGAAAGCTTAGCTAATTTCTACTGAATCTGGTGGTTTTAGGATATGAGTGGCCATTTATCCTCTTTCTCTGGATGAAATAGATGCTCTGCATTTTCAGACAGGAAATTTGTATTTGCTCGTAATAGCAAGGCCACGCTGTGTCAACCAGCATGCTTAGGACCTCTGGAGGGGAGTGTTAATAGCACAATTTTAATTCCTTGGCAATGAGTCTGTCTGTTATTCCCAGCTCTCCCAGGACGCTGAATTGCAAGGCAAGGGCAAGAAAGCATGGCATTCCTTACAGGCCCCACTGTTCCGACAGGATGTGCTGTCTCCAGTGCCTTCCTAAACCCTAGACAATGTCTGAGACACACCGTCAATCACCATGGAGATGGGGGCTTTTCCCGCGGAAGCTTGCGTGTCACACCCTGTGCATCAGTACGGCAGATTTTAGCTGTGACACACACAAATGGTTGGAACTGACGTCAGAGCACACCATGGCCTCTGTGTCTACCGTTCATGTGCTTAGCTCATCTGGCTTTCTAATGGCGTTCTATGAGTCAGTTTGCCTTAAATCTCTGGGGGTTTTTTTCCTCCCTAGAACAAGGTAAGGAATGAAACACTGGCAGGCACATTTAATGTCAGTGTCTTTTTCTGTCTCTATCTGATGTCATCATCTAGATTGTGAGCTCTCTGGGCTTGGAGGCATCACCTTCTATTTTCCTGTCCCTCCTACAGCTCAGATGGCAAGCCAGGTAAAGCAGAAGAAGTCAGGCAGCCCAACTCAGCTGTCACTTGCCAGCTGGGGACCTTTGTAAACAATTTATGTCTCAGAGCCCTGGATTTCTTCTCTGTAAAAAGGGGGCTAGATGTCGTACACCCCCAAAGTGTAGTTAGGAATGAATGGTACCACTTACCCAAAGTGCCTTTCAGATAGTAAGAATTCACTCAGTGCTACTTTAAAATCATTACGTATAGAGTCAAAGCATTTGGTGACTGAGCTGACTGGTGGATGGATCTTTCTGGATGTGTTCTTTGCAGAACGAAAAATATTCCCAAGCAGCAGAAATGATGGAAGATTAATGACTCCTGACCATCTTGAGGGTTCAGGGGCGGGATAGGTAGCAGACTAAAATTTATTGAGCCAGGAAGCGAGATTCCATTTTATCAAAGAATTCTCACAGTAACTGTGGCAGAGCTTTTCTGTGCCTGCTTTACTGATGGGAAGACAGGTGGCACGTTGCAAGCTCTTCATCGCAACCTGGTTTTTATTCTTTTAGGATGTTCAGACTACAAATCCCAGGCTGCTTCACAGGAGGTGTTTTCCAGTAGGGATGGGAGAGAAAGTGACCTGTATCCTTTAGGACCTGGTGCAAAAACACTGCTATCCACACCTCTCCACCCTACCCCTTCAGGTGGGAAGCAGAGGGCGCCAGAGGCCTGGAGCAGTGGTGATTCTCAGACTTGAGTTGCCTCGGAATCCCTGAGAGTGTCTGAAAGCCCAGATTTCTGGGACCCTCCTAAGTTTCTGATTCAGCAGGTCTGGTGAGAAGCCTAAGAATTTGCCTTTCTAATAAGCTCCCAGGTGACGCTACCGGTCCAGAAACACATTTTGGGAACCTCTGTTCTAGACGATGACAGAGCTACAAGATGAAAAGTGCCTGGGTCCCTGAATCACCATACGGAGAAAAGCATCCCTCTGTATTTAACATCTGAAATCTTGTGTTATGTACCTGAAATCTGAGGTTTATTTATTACCGCTGCTAGAAGGACACTGGAAAGGAAGGCTAAAGAAAATGTTTTCTCCATGTGGAAACGGATGATTTGCAGAAAACGAAAGCTACTGGACGGGAAATAAGGAACCAGGGTTTCCTACCAGGACCTCAGCCCACTCAGATCCATCAGGAAACTCCAAGATGCTTTCTGTGGACTGCGGTCCTGATACCAAGAGCCACCTTCAAATTCCACTGCATGTAAAGAAGTGGTTGTGATACGCTATCAGGGATACATGCAAAGAAACAAAACCACCCACTTACCCAGGGTCCCAGATTATATTCAATCTTTGTTTCTGGAGTTCCGCCATACTCCTTCCTCTTATTTCCTGTTGGCATCATCTCAGCTCAGGAGTAAACATCACAACTGAAATGTGTTGCTCACTTCCTCCGTGCCAGGCACCATGTAAGTTCTTTGCACGTATTAATCACACTGAATCCCAGCATGCCTTTCCTGGACATGTGCAATGGCTTTCTAGCTCACAGCTGCAGATTAATCTTCTCAAAGCAACGCTTTGAACTTGTCACTCCTGTGATCAAAATCTTCAGGGCCTCCTTACAGGGCAAAGTCTAAACTCCTCAGAATAACCTTAAATTCTCTCCAAAATCTCACACATAGCTGCTTGTCAATCCTAAATCCTTATTACAGTCTGCATCAGTAACTCCTAAATGTTAGTATACATCAGGACCCCTGGGATGACTATGGACCCTCCTGAATGAAAATAGCTGGAGGAGGAACCCAAAAATCTACATTTTGACATCTCAGTGATTCTGGTGCAACTGGTCTAAGGACCACACTGAAAAACACTGCTTTTTACACGTTAACTTATTGTTACCCATAAGCACTGAAACAACTAACGCCCTCTCCGTGTTGCCAACTGGACTTTATTTTATTATTATTATTTTTAAAATATTTATTTATTTATTTATTTTGGCTGCGCCGGGTCTTAGTTGCGGCACGTGGGATCTTTAGTTGCAGCATGTGGACTTCTTAGTTGTGGCATGCCTACGGTATCTGGTTCCCCAACCAGGGCTTGAACCCGGGCTGCCTGCATTGGGAGCACGGAGTCTTACTCACTGGACGACTAGGGAAGTCCCCAACTGAACTTTATATCAGAGAGAAATTACCTTTTAGGCTAAAGTCCTGTTACAGCAAGTAGAATTATCTTCAGTAATGCACAAATTTTGTCTTCCCCACTAGACTCTGAGCCTCTTGGATACAAGGGCCTGATCGCGGTGCCCCTTGCATATTTCTCTCCTCTTCCTGACTCCTGCCCTCTCTCCATCACAGCCCCACCTAACACGAATCCTGATGCAGAGCCGGGACTCAATAAATACTTGTCAAAATGAGATTTCTGACTTTGTGCATTCAGTCAACAGAGAGGCTGGGCAGGGGTAGGCCAGGCAAAAGGATGGGGCTCCCTCTGTAGCCCACACCTCTCCATAGAGAGAATTTACAATTCCATCACCTACTCTGAAGTGGCTAAGTTTGTCCAGTCGTTTCCAAGTGGCCCATTATCTAAGGGACCACTTTCTCTAACCTTCCCACCTTCCCATTAAATACCTGCAGCTTCCCTAGGATTTCCGAGCTTTATGATTTTTCTGGAAAAACAATTAAGCAGACTTTATTATGCAGCTTTGCCGAAGTAATCAGAGAAAACTTTAACTTGATGTTTCAATTAAAACTCTGGCAATGGGGCTTCCCTGGTGGCGCAGTGGTTGAGAGTCTGCCTGCCGACGCAGGGGACACGGGTTCGTGCCCCGGTCCGGGAAGATCCCACATGCCGCGGAGCGGCTGGGCCCGTGAGCCATGGCCGCTGAGCCTGCGCGTCCGGAGCCTGTGCTCCGCAACGGGAGAGGCCACAGCAGTGAGAGGCCCGCGTACCGCAAAAAAAAAAAAAAAAAAAAAAAAAACCTCTGGCAACGGATACTGACACTGCCAGATTGAAAACTGATGGTTGGGAAAAGGCCGTTTTTCTAAAAATACCAAGTCAAGAATTTTCCAGTTTCCAACTGCCTGAAAGAGAATCTCCATATGCAGGGAGTCCTGGTCGCAGGCATTTCATCGCAGAAGTAGGCACATGTTGTTTTCCAAACACACTCGTCTGAGACCATCCTTCCAAGAGCTGTGGGCAACCAAAGGCAAAGCTTGCACCACTTCCCCTTTAACTCTGACCATGGACAAGACTTTGAGCCTCTCTGAGCCTCAATCTCCTCATCTGTAAAATAAGGAGCTCTGGACTCTGAGGTTGGCAACTACGGCCTGTAGGCCAAAACCGGTCATTGTCTTTTTATAAATAAAGTTTTATTGGGACACAGGCATGCCCATTCATTTAAGCATTTCCTACAGCTACTTTCATGATGCAAAGTCAGAGTTGAGTAGTTTCAACAGAGACATCCATGTATGAAAAATTTAATAAATTTGTATTTTTATAGAAATATTTCCCAGAGTGTTTTTTTCACAGAATATTTTTACAGGATATTTCTTTACAGAAAAGATTTGGTTTGTTGAATGAACCAATGGCAAAGGTTATACTTTGTCACTGACACTGCTATGTAATCACAGAGTGAAAATGACATCATTGTGCAGTGACTGACCAAAGGGCCAGAAGGCCACTTACTGAAATGGAAGTCGCCAGGTATCACATTGGTTAGAGCCAAGAAAAAGATGGGCTTCTCCTATGACCTGTTCTGCCTTATTTATTTATTAAAATTTAAAAAAATCTCTTGAGAACTCTGCAATCAGCTTGTTTCTATGGTAACTCTGGCTGTCAGGCATTTCACTTCTGGTAACTCCCCTTCACCTAGGCTGTCCAGCAGGATGGAGAGATGGGATGGACATGGGCTTTGACATCAACCAGATCTGGATGCAAATCCAGCTTCATCTCTTGCTAGCTCTGGGTAACTACCTTGAGCCTCATGCTTAATCTCTCTGTGACTTAGTTTCTGAATCTGTAAAATGGGGAGAATAACATATGCAAAATGCCTAGCATAGTGCCTGGCACAGAGTGGGTTCACAGAACTTAACAGTGTTACCAAACCGAACTAAGGTCTGCTTACCCGACGCAGAGCAAAACCAGTTCACTGATGTTGGGTCATGGTGAAAGTACAGCATTTACTGCAGGGCACCATGCAAGGAGAATGGGAAGCTAACGCTCAAAAGACCCAAACTCCCTCACGGTTTTCAGGGAAGGGGGTAGGAGAGGGTCACAGGGTGCATGATCAGCTCATGCACAGTTCTCTGATTGGTTGATGGTGAGGTAACAGGGTGATGTTTGGGGATTACAGTCATCACCTTCCTTCTTGTTCCAACCGGTCTGGGGTCTACATGTAGGTGGTCAGCATGCTGTTAACTTTCTCCAACTGTTGGGGGTTTTAGTATCTGCAAAACAACTCAAGGATATGGCTCAGGATATTATTGATAGCCTTTGAGGAGGAACTAAAGATTCTTGATTTTATTTTATGGCTAAACTATTATTATTTTGTCTTGCTCGACTGCTTTCCTTTGTTTCTGCATTTTCTCACTTCTCTGATTAAATTTTCTCTTTGGAACTCGGGGAAGGCCTAGGAGGCTAAAGCTTTTCTACAAACAAGAGGCGGGGACAAGGAGCTCTGTCCCTGGCAAGGCCCCTAAGGGTCCTGCTCAGTTTCAGTAGCGTCCCAGCCCTTCCCTCCCCTGCCATTGGCAGTGCTGGTCCAACTCTGGTCCACATGACTTAAGGCTGCCACCATTCCCATAGTCACTGTCTATCCAGAAGGAAGAGCCAGAACGGCTGGGCTCTATTTCTGTCCGGCCAGGAACTGAGTCTTCTGGCAGGTCAGTTTCATTGCATGCTAAATGAGAATAACTATTGTACTATCTAACAGGGTACACGAAAGGATCAAATTACAGCTCCTGCTTTTTCTGCAAAATATATTGCTCCCTTCCCTGTGCCTCTGCTCTTTCTAGAACTCGTGTGTCACATTTTATTCATTCCATCAAATACCCATTGTGTCTGATGTGCCATGCACTGTGCTAGGCTCTGCACTTGCCATCTTCAGGAAACTTGTGGCAGAGAGGGAAATGACAACAAACAAACAAGCGTAAACTGTGAAGTTCTCAGTGGAGTGCTGGGAGCTGGGCGGCTGTTTAGGTAAGAGGGGACTCTGAGCTGGGTCCTGAAGAAGGGAAAGGAGGTAGCCATAGTTGAGGGCAGGGGAAGGATCCAATTTATCTTTGCTCCCCAGGGCCTACACAATTCCTAACACGTAGTAGTCACTGAGTAAATATCTGTGGATTGAGTGAACCAGTGAAAAGGCAAAAGGGCATATGGGAAAATGTTTTCTAAACTACGCGGCATTATACACGTGAATGGACGATCGCTACTATTGAAAGATTATTTACACGCCCTTTCAAATCAAATAAAAGCAAACAATGAATTCACTGTATTATCCCTTGCGGGGCAGGGTGTGGGGTGGGGGGAGAAAAAGCTATGACATAACACCGAGGAGTTCCAGGCACAATTGTTTTTTGCCGATCAGCCTTGCGGAGTTAGAAGCAACCAGGAAGGTCAGTAACTCCACCCTCCAGGCCCACACAAGCCTCATAGGGTCCAGGGGTCGCTTTGAGGATCGATGGAACATTCCCTGTGTGCACTGGCTCTGACTGGTGAGATGTGAAGCCCGCCTTGGGAACCACCTACTGAACCTAAATAATAAAACTAAAATCTTACTACCACGACCATCACCGTCTACGATTTATCTATCGAGCACTGACTGGGTGCAGCCGTTGCACTGACCCCATCTCGTCCACAGCCCCAGCAGATGGTGCCCCAGAACAGGCCTTCGATTCCAGGGCTGCTCTTCAGACAAACCGTAAAAGAACCCCACCTTTATTTTCATTATTTATTCGTAGGAGTGAAAATAACGCTTGAAGCTACGTTTACTGTGTCCTCCCCACACTTCAGAAATGGTCCTGGGCACCTGCCCTGGATTATCTCACAACCACTGCAGGAGCCGTGGGCCCTTTATCAATTTTACAGAAGAGGCAATGGAGGCCCTAAGGTGTAAGGGACTCGGCAAAGGTCACTCAGGAGGGGCAGAGCCACGGACAGAACCTCAGAAACGTCCAGTCGAAGACTCTCCTTACCAGGGAGCCGAACGGGCATTTGGGAGCCCCTGCCCAGCCCCCTGCACCTTCAATGGTGGGGAGTCCACCGGCCCCAACAAGGCCACCCACTGGGGTTTCAGGCATGATGGTCATTTAAAACTATTTCCGCACATTGATTCAAAATGGGCATCTTTTCTCACTCCTCACTCCTCACAGGCATTTTTAGCCTACTTGGGGCTGAGGTCACACCTGCCTTATTTTGAAACATCAAGCAACCCTCCAAAAAACACATTTTTTTTTAAAGAAGTTAAAATAAATAAACAAATAACATGAAAAATTAAAACAACAAACAACCCTCCATGGTCAGGACTATAGACGAAGTGAAGAATCTGTGTTCCAGAGAACACCCGACAGAACCAGGATCGATCCCATTCTGCCATGCAGAGCCTCACGACTCAGGGAAATCACTCAAGTCCCTCGAGTCTGCACAACAAGGGTAATAGCGCCGACGGTAACGTCTGGATAAGCAGTGCTACGAGTCCAAGAGTCCGCAATGTGTGCACAGTGCTTGGAACAGAGCAGGTACTTACTTAATCAGTGATCCTTCAACTTTCTCATCTTAGCACAGAATGAACGTGCCACATCAATGAGAGACAACAATTATGACTGAAGGAACTTGCAACAGAACTGGCTTAAAGATGGCAAAAAAGAATAAACAATATTCTTTTTAAAAGAAAGGAAAAATCTTTATTGAAACTTACTACGTGCTAGACAGTATGCTCACCACTTTCGTGTTTTCTGAGTTTACAACCTATAAGGTAGATGTTACAGCCTCTTTTCACAGATGAAAAAGACTAGGACTCAGAGACGTTGAGCAACTTGCCCAAAGCCACACAGCTTTTAAGTCACAGATTCAAACTCAAGACTTTTGACCTCAATCCAGCCCTCTTTCCACTCCATCTGTCCAAGCCATGGTTATTATCAGTGTTTGCTCAACCGTGGAATAGATGCGGGTCATGCTAAGCACTGCCAATACACGGGGGAACTAGATGCCCAAGTTTGCAAAGTAAATCTTAACAAGACTTAGAGAAGAAACTGCGAGGCTGCCAAATTAATCTGAAGGCGGACTCCATAGAGAAGGAGGGAAGGGGAAGACCGGCTGGGGAGACAGATTTGTGAGCGTCTTTTCGCGAAATCTAAAAATTACTAACCTTCTACATGTCAAAAGATTTTTTTGTCAACACATGCGAGAACGCCCTGCTGAGAAGGAGCCCAAATGAGCAGATGGGTGAGTTCGCAGACTCGCAGACGCTGAAGTTGGAAAAGTCCCTGCTGACAGTCTCCAAAGGACAAGCCCAGAAACCCCCGCTGTGAGCCGGGCTGAGTTAAATATCCCGGGAGCTGACTGGATCTTGTTGTCTGAAAACCAGAGCGGACAAAGGTCTTTTTGTTTCTGAAAATGAGACTCCTCCCTCTGTTTTCAGATCCTACCTGTCCTCTGTGTCTCTCCATTTCCCACTTGGTGTCCCATCTCTCCTTCATCCTTGTGGGGTAGGTGGGGGGATGACATCCTTCTGAGACAGGGCGGGGCTTACTCAAGGCTGGGATTCAAATGAGTCAGGAGGACCGAAATCCATCTGTCTTCCGAGACCACAAGATTTCCTTCAATTATGAAAGTAGGCAGACCACAGGAGTATTAATAGCGCCCATGCCTTTGTCATTAATAGAAATCACAGATGTTCTGATATCACAGCATAGTTGTAGCAGAGATCTCAAAATAACAGTCACTCTTTTCACTGCTTTGCGATGATGGTACTTAGGCTTGTTGCCGGATCTCGTTATTTAGCATATTACTAAAGATGCACATATATTACTGTTTCAAAAATGGTTTGTTTTGAATTTTGATAACTGCATTTCAGTATAATTGGCTTCTTGTGTAATCCTATTAATTTTATTTTATGCATTTAAAAAACATTCTGCTGAGAATGCCACAGGCCGACTGCCAGAAGGGGCTGTTGCACAGACAGCAGAGAAGAATGCTGAGCCACAGACACTGACTTCCTAAGATCGCACTTTGGAATCGGCATTTTCCTTGAGCAATTCTTCACTTCGCCAAGGCCTAGGGAGACAGATAAGAGAGGTGCAGAACTGGAAACAGGAACCATCACTGACAATTTCCATTTGGATGGGAAGACAAGCATTGTTCTCATGAAATCAACCTCATGATTATGTCCCTCTCAGCATCTGTGGACAGTCATCAGGGATGCCATTCTACAGGTGAGGAAATGGGTCGCCCAGGCTATTCCCGGCCCTTGGTCACTTCTGGTCAACAGGTGCCCTGGCTGCAGTAGCATAGAGGCCAGTCTTCAGGTTTGAATTTTACTGTAAGAGCCAACAGAACTGTTTGCTGAACTTCTTTCTCTATTTCTTTTCAACACCTGGGAGGAGGAGAAACACACCCAGGTCTGGGCATAAGAGTGACTATGAACTGATATGCCCAATCAACTCCAGACCAGGTAAGGGAGACTCCTATCTAAGCCTAGTTTTCACATCTGCAAAGTGGAGATAATATTACCTGCTCTGTTGATGGTGAGACACAAATATACACACACACAAACACTAACATATGATTGTCTATGTATATATGCACACACATGTGTAAGCACACACATATATACGCATGCCTATATGATTGTACATGTATATGTATGTATATATGAGTGTGTGTATATATATGTATGTACATCTGTACTTATACACACAAATATGACTGTCAAGGGGTATCATGGATCTGACAAGCTTTGACCAATTCCATAAGGAATTAACAATTGGGATAAACTTAATGATAAGACACTCGTTTGTTTATGTAATATAATTACTGAGCACCCAATATCCATCAGACTCAGTTCTGGGTGCTGGGGACACAGTAGTGAATAGGAAAAACCAAGCCTCTGGTCCCACGGACCTTACACTTCAGTGGGGGAAAGACAAGCGATGAACAATAAACAAATACTCAAGATAATTTCAGAGAGAGGACAATTCTGTGAAGCTATGCCAGAGAACCACGACTGAGGAGGGTGGGCTGCTTTACCCTGGATGCTAAAGAAGACCTTTTGATGGGGGTAACATTTAAGCTGAGGGTCCAAGGAGCCAACCATGAGGAACTGCAGGGACTGTATTCTAGGCAGATGGAAGAGAGCTGGTGCAAAGATGCAAAGGCAGAAATGAGTTAAAGGAGGAAAAAAAGTCCTTGTGTTTGCCCTGTAATTGGCCAGGGGACCACAAGTAGGAGATCAGCAGGAGCACTGCTGGCACCGTGGACCAGGGGTGAGCGATACAGGGCTTTGAACAGTGGAGGAAGAAGAGATGTGGTTTCTTTATTTGCCTGGATTCCAGCAAGACCAAGAATGGAAGCTAGTATCAAGGGTGGCTGTTCCGGCTGGGATGGGGAGAGAAACCTGGGGTGGGAACTCACACTTACTAAGCAGCAGGCATATTCAGCGGCAGGCCCTTGCGGCTTGGTTTCATGCCCCACATCAGTGTGGAGCACTCCGGTGGATAAGCTATCACTGTCTGCATTGGACAAACCTGGAAACAGACTGAGACTGAGCATCCTGCTCATAGTATACCACTGATGCCACCTGCCCTTCCGTTCAGACAGCACGTCCCCTGCAAACGCAGCTGAGAGGGACACTGTAGGCAAACCGCGGCTGTGTGCCAGCATTCCCAGGGGTAGAGCAGCCCCAGGATGCGTTCTGGTCTCACTCAGTGCCTGCCCTGCCTCCTTTGCTACGGTACTCCAGGGGGGCAGCACTGACCCCCATCAAAGCTGTGTCCAGTCCTAACAAATTGACCTCCTGTGTATATATATATGTTTCATAAATACATATGTTATATATATATGTATATAATTCATCTACTTTACTCCATCTCCATCTGTATCTGCATCTGCATCTGCATCTCCATCTGCATCTCCATGCTGGTGTCAATCTCCATGAGAACAACTGTGATAGCCTCCCCTGGGCCTCCACATTCACTCCTCACTTAAAGGCAATTCACTGCGGCCTGGGAGAGCTTTACAAGAGCACGTCCTTGTAGACTCGGTGTGCTGGGAATCCCACAGCAGCTTCCCACTGCCCAAGGAGCAGAGCCCAGCTCCTTCTATGGCTCAGGAAGCTCCCATGACCCAACCCTGCCCCTCCTCTCACTCCTCTTGTCGATGGTCCTGCAGGAAGAGGGAACTTGCTCCTGACCTCTCTTCCCTGGGTCCTCTGTCCTAGTCATCTTCCTCATACGCTTCATCCGTCTCACTCCAACTCCTCCCTCAAGCCTGGATGAAAGGTTCTGCGTGGCATGACTTTTTCTAACCACACCAGGTCACGGCTCTAGGTCCACAAAGCGCCCTATACCCAGCGTACCCTGTAAGACTCATTGGAAACACCCACTCTGTCAGCACCGGGAGGTCAGGGACTGATTCTGTCTCCCCGGCCTCCAGCGGAGTTTCAAAAAAACCCCACCTTCCTGAGTGAACTGAATTTATCTGTGATTTTCTAAACAGCAGGCACAAGAAAAAGATTCCCTGAATATCTGTCTTCCGGCTCTTTATCCCATCCTCAGTGGGTTAAGCAGGGCTACGTCCCATTCCTGAATTTTAACAGGATGAGAACCTTTAGTCCGCACTCAGAAGGAGAGCGCAGGCCACCCTCATTCCCAGCCTTGTCTGTCCCCTTGCCCAGTTTTGAGGGACTGAACACAATTGTGTCCCTGGCACACTCCTGGTGTCTCTCGGGACCCTCTCAGGAGCACAGCACTGGGGTGTTTCTCTCCTCTTCTCGCCCACAATACTTATCCCCCCTCGCTTCCCCACCAACCATCTTCTGCTGTTTGCATCTCCCTCCTGTTCCCGTACACGAGAAAAATTCTGTTTCTGAGATCATGCTCTGCTAGGGCAGCTTGGCATCGGCACCGAGGCGGGCATCACCAGCCCTCCCTCCCCTCAACATCGGATGTCGAGGGCTCTGTGGGCCTAAAGCTCCCAAAATAGAACTGCACCATGATCTCCACTTAGCAGGTTGCCCATGTGATGAGAGCGTGCTGGTGGCCTGGCCCAATGACCACAAGGCTGCTCTGAGGCCGGCCACGGGTTCCCAGCAGAGTGGGGCTGGGAGCAGTGCTGGCAGGAGGGAGTCAGGCTGGGAGAGAGGGAAGGAGGATGCTGAGAGCAACCCAGGAAGAAAAGAGCGAGGAAGGCAACAACTGGGGAAGAGTCCCGGACGGGAAACAGAACAGAAGGAAGAAACAAGGAGAAAGGACACAGGGAGAACCCTCTGAAATTGTATTTTTCTTGGTGGAAGATACTATAGAAATTCTTAATGAAAATCTGCTCCACTGCTTCTAATCATTTGCCCGGGCCTTTTTTTTCTAGCCAGGTATTATTATTTATTTATTTATTTATTTATTTATTTATTTATTTTGCGATATGCGGGCCTCTCACTGTTGTGGCCTCTCCCGTTGTGGAGCACAGGCTCCAGACGCGCAGGCTCAGAGGCCATGGCTCACGGGCCCAGCCTCTCCGCGGCATGTGGGATTCTCCCGGACCGGGGCACGAACCCGTGTCCCCTGCATCGGCAGGCGGACTCTCAACCACTGAGCCACCAGGGAAGCCCCAGGCATTATTATTAATTCCCATTTTCCAGAGGAGGAAACAGAGGCTCAGAGAGGTAAAAAGACCAGTATTTACCTTTCACTCTCCAGTATACAGTCCTGAGTCAGGATACAAAGGAAGTTCTATCTAGCAAAGTGTTCACTGCATGGAAATATGAAGAAATGAATGGATTCAGTATATCTGACTTCAAATCCTGTTGTTTTACTATGATAGTTACCTGCATTTCTCTCAACAAGCAACACACATGGAGGAAAGACCCGGCATTTTGCTGGTAGAAACCCCAGCGCTGGGCGGGAGAGCTTCTTCCTGGTCTCACTTGAGTCATCAGCAGTGCAGGTCAGCATGGCCAGTGGGCTGCTGACCCCCAAGACTCCTCCAGAGGTCCCTGCCACCTCCTTGTCATCTGCACCCTGTGCCAGGTCGGGAGATGGGGAAAAGTCATCAGGGGGACAACACACTGGATTTGAAAGTGCTCTGAAAACACTGAGAAATATACACATGTGGAAGGTGACACAATTCTGCAAAATAGGGGCTGGTGTGTCCCTGATGTCATCTTTTACAAACTGGTTCCTTAGAACATTAGCATCACGTGGGCACAGGATCACAGACTAGAAAGCGTAGGGCTGGACCCCAATCTTTTGATTCCTATTCATTATTCAAATAAATATTTTTCTGGCATCTACTTTTGTGCCAGACACCAGGAATACAGATGGGACCCCTATGTTTACAGAGCCCAGAGAGGAGATGTACATTAAACAACAGGACAAGCAAAGAATTACAAATTGGGTTGTGTCCCATGAAGAAAAGAGGTGAGATGCTGTAAGGAATCTGCTCTGCTGATGCTGAGGGCAGGGAGATGCTCTTGAAGGAAGGGACTCTGGGGCTTGGGGAGGCATTCCTGGTCCAGTAATGAGGAGGTAAACATACCTTGGACTGTAAGTTACACCTCAAAAATAATAAAATCAAGAAAAGGTCACATCTGCTTTAACTCAATAATAACAACCATTTATTAACACCTACTCTGTGTGAGTAGCTAGCCAAGGTGACACAGCCAGGTGGTGGGCAACCTGGCATTTGAACTTGGATCTTCTTCTGAGGCTCTATGGATTTCCTTGTGTTCTCCACTGAGTACCCCATGGAGATGAAGAAAGGGAAGCAGGTGTCAGCCTGTGTATGGAGAATTTTCTACAGTGTTTTTATGAATATCTTTCCACGGGAAAAAAGTTCAAGCCGTACTGACTAGGCTTCGGATTAGACACTGTGTTTTGATGAAAAAGTCCTATAATATGATAACCTCATCCTTCCCTTGCTAACATTGTAACAGAAATATTTCCCCATGTTATTAAAGTTTCTATAGAGTCATCTCCCACGGCCATGGAACAGTCCATAGACTGGGCGAGAGAGTGATCACACACCCAAAAGGAATGCCTTTGAGGGAAAAGAAGAGCTTGACGTGGGCATGTAAAGGGATTGAATATAAAACCAAAGGGAGCCGTTGGAACTGAAGCTAAGCTGAGACATACAGGCCGACCAAAGACTTTCAAGTTCAATTAAAAAAAAACTGACGATGAGCAATTCTACTTCTAGGTATGTCCCCAAAGGACTGAAAACAGGTATTCAAACAAAAACGTGTACACAAATGCTCATAGCAGCAATATTCACAATAACCAAAAGGTAGAAACAATTCAAACATCCATCAGGGGATGAACAGATAAACGAAAAGTGGTATATCCATAGAACGGAATATTATTCAGCCTTGGAAACGAATAAAGCACTGATACACGCTACAGCACAGTGAACCCTGAAAACAGTATGCTGAGTAGAAGAAGCCAGATAGAAACGGTCGGATGTTATACATTTCCATTTATATGAAATGTCCAGAACAGGTAAATCCACAAAGACAGAAAGCTGATTAGCCGTTTCCAGGGGGCAGGAGGGGGTGGGAAGTGATTTCCGTTTAGTGTGATAAAAATGTTTTGGAACTAGATAGAGGTGATGGTCAAACAACATTCTATATGCTACATACCACTGAATTATACACTTCAAAATGGTTAATTTCGCTGCCTGCCACCTTGTGAGCTCTGGAAACCACAATTTATTTTGCTTTCCCTTCTTCTTGGACAGAGAAGGTATTTGCTGATTTTGACATTATAAATACTGCTGCAATAAACATCTCTATGCCTAATGTGTTTCCATATTTCATCTTATTCCTTTAGGATAGACTCTTGGAGGCAGCACCCTCGGGGTAAAATATGTGGGTATTTTTATGACATATTGCAAAGTCATTCTCTAATAAAAATGGATTAACTCAGCGTCCCGCCAAAAGTATGCAAGAGGTCTTATCACCTCGTCCTCACCGACATACCCGTGGCACTTAACATTTACAAAAATTGCTTGTATGATACAGCATCTCATAATTTTGCTTTCCGTCTTGTAAAAATCACTTCTCCAAATCAAATTCCTGTAGGTAGTTCTCCCACGTAAATATGAGCTGCTCTCCGGTTTCTGGACTATTTGTTTTCCCCTAACTCTGTAAGTGACTCTCATTGCCTCTGTCCATGCTGGTTCTATTGCCGGATAAGCACCTACAAATTCCCAGGTTGCCCACGCTTCTCTACTGCTCTCTGATTCTCCATCACTGGATCACTTGTTTGCACATCTCTTACTTGCAAAGTACTTTGCCCCTACCTCTTTTTCAAGGCAACACATTGTATGGGAGTTCTGGTCTTATGCGTCTACTTTGCTCTCTGGATTTTGAGATCCTTGCATTTGGGACTGATACTTACAAATCTCTGAGTTGAACTGAACCCACTAGCCCAGTCCCTGACCCACTCCACACAATTTATCAGCCTCTGCGTGGGCCCACCTCAACAGCTTGGAGACACAGTCGGAATACTTAAGAGCCGTTCACGGTGAAGGGAGAATGTTGTCATTCACGTTATTGGGTGGGAAGACCTTGTGCGTGGGACATGATTACACTATTCGAGACACAATGCAGAAGTTCAAAGTGGCAGAACGATGTCTGATTTTCAAGCAATCGAAGTGGATTTCAATAGGATCCTGAAAAGCGAAGATGTCAATGGAGCTACAAAGACACTGGCTATAAGAGGTGGGTTGGAAAATAGATCACTCAGATATGTTCTCATTCAAGGTTATAGGAAGAATATACGACTAAGTCCTCCTTTAGGAGGAATATGCATTGAGAAGGCTAGAGAGAGAGAGAGAAGAGCTGTGAGCATCACGACGTGGATGCTAATTAAAAGTGCATAGATTTGGGCTTCCCTGGTGGCGCAGTGGTTGAGGGCCTGCCTGCCGATGCGGGGGACACGGGTTCGTGCCCCGGTCCGGGAAGATCCCACATGCCGCGCAGCGGCTGGGCCTGTGAGCCATGGTCGCTGAGCCTGCGCGTCCGGAGCCTGTGCTCCGCAACGGGAGGGGCCCCAGCAGTGAGAGGCCCGCAAAAATGCATAGATTCTAATGATGAGCACTTCTTACACATTGTGATTTATATTATCGATATTTGGGCATGAAGTTTCCTGAAGCTCCTGTGACAAATCATCACAAACTTGGCAGCCGAAAACAAGAGAAGTGAATTCTCTCAGAGTTTTGGAGGCCAGCAGTCCAAAATCAGTACCACTGGCCTGACATTGAGATGTCAGTGGGCCACCCTCCGGCTGGAGGCCCCAGGAGAGAATCTGTCTCATGCCTCTTCCAGCGTTTGGTGGCTGCTGGCATTTCTCAGCTTCTGGCCACATCACTCCCACCTCTGCCTTGTCCCATGGCTTTTTCTCTTCCATCTGTGTGTCACAACTCTCTGCCTCCCTCTTATTACAAGGGTACCTGTGACTGCATTTAGAGCCTATCAGGATAATCTGAGACAATCTCCGTATGTCACGACCCTAACTTAATCACATCTGCCAAGTCCTTTTTTTCCCAATGCTTTTATATTCTCTCTCTTTTGCCTCCTTGTTAAATTACAGACTTCCTGAAAGCAGGTATTCGACCTCTCAGGTCCCTTATTCAATCTGTGACTACATCCTTGGTAGCAGGCAGAAAAATCCCAACATCTCCAAGCAGGGTTAGGTCCCAATGACACGGCCCTACTCTCTCTTGTATAGACTCTTCCTTGGTTGTTTAGACGTAGTCTCAGTGTAGAAAAATGGCTTTGTAGAAAGCAGACCTTCATACGTTCAGCGAATGTAGAAGCCCATCTCCAAGTTCATGTATGGAAGATAGCCCATGCTCTTTCACACCAAATCTGAAGTCCTATTCATAATCCATACTCCTGACACAGAAAACGTGCCCGAGACTCTGACTAGTCATTACGTTAAAAAATTAATGTTACACATCTTGGTGTCCTCGAGACCCAGCCAAGGACTGATCATCTGGCAGACGAAGGAGAGAGTGATGGAGGATGAGGCAGGAGGGGAAGAAGGCCACTGCAGGCTCTGTAAGGATGCTGTGCTTTATCCCAAGAACGATGAAAGGCACTGACGTGTTTCATCTGGAGGTGGGATGGGGGAAGGGGAGAGA